>NC_072384.2:35161253-35464283 GCF_028885625.2 Pongo pygmaeus | reverse complement strand
AGGCAGACAACAGATAGGAAGAGCCAGAGAGCAGTCTTGACTTTTTTAAGCCAACGACTACATCCATGAACCCTCCTGCTGATGTTTTCCCAAAGGGCCTGTCCGGCTGGTGTTGATCAGTCCTTTGCTCCAGACTGAAGGGTGAAAGTCTGGAACAAAGGACTTTGAAAGACTTGAGATGTTAAAAAGGCCATTTCATCTCAGAAAGTCAACAGAATTCCAGAAATTTCCTTAGGGTGCAAAAAGCTGCCAAAAAAGAAAGAGGAAAGGGAAAGGGAGGGGAGGGGAGGAAAGAGGAGGGGAGGGGAGGGTAGGAGAGGAGAGGGAAGAGGAAAGGGGAAAATGGAAAGGGGAAAGGAAAAAGGAAAGGAGAAAGGGACGGAGGGAAGGAGAGAGGAAGGGAGGAAGGAAGGAAAGAATAAGTCTTCTATTGGTTCTGGATAACATGGAGGTACTTCATGAAACCACCTGGGTGTTCAGAAGCCCCAGCCAAAGGCATTGTCCCAAAGGGGCCACTGGGAAGTGGGGGCTTCTCTATGAAAAGTACACTAAAGTACAGGCTAAGGAGGTGGAGAGAGAGGTCAGTTTGGTATTCTCGTTTTGGGGGTTGGGTGGTAGGTTTTTTTGCACTAGTTGTTGGGTTTTTTAAAGCTTCTCCTGAAGCTT
Organism: Pongo pygmaeus; assembly: GCF_028885625.2. Classification (NCBI taxonomy): domain Eukaryota; kingdom Metazoa; phylum Chordata; class Mammalia; order Primates; family Hominidae; genus Pongo; species Pongo pygmaeus. Next base: position 35,463,617 of record NC_072384.2, on the reverse strand, counting down.
GTGTTTTCAGATGACTATCTTCTGAGCAATCAAGCAAATGGACAAACACATTAAGGCAAAAACAAACATTTACATAGGCAGGGAAGTCGTTTCTCCCAAGTCCCCTAGTTCACAGGACCATATCCATTTAGGAATTAAAACAAGCTGACTTTTTTTTCTGAGGAGAGTGGATTCTTTCCAGAATTCGCATACTCTAGAAAGCAGGAGAGGAACAAACTTTAATGACAGGGTCCTTTCTTCCCTTTCCACAAACGACCCAACTGTCATGAATAAAGCGCTTTTTACCGTTTGCAGCCTCATCATGATCCAGCAAATGAACCCCAACAATTAGCCTCTTCATTTCCATAAGACCATGTCCTTGAACTCCAGAAAGCTGCTATGGGAGCCAACCATATATATATATTTTTTAAATTAATCTAGCTGGGCTCTGGCCAGTTATTACAACTAGGAGATTAATCATTCCTTCCTTCTTCTTTTAAACCCATACAACCCATGTAGACCAAAAATTACAGAAAGTTCAAGCTGATAGGCTTCTTAGGGATCATCTAGTACAGTGTTTTTGAATTGAACCATTAAGGGGTCAGAAAGTCAATATTAATGAGTTATAACCAGCATTTTTTAAAAAAAGACAACAGAATTTCATGTAGTACAAGTAAGTATGGCTTCATGAAACATGTTTCAATTATGTATATGGTTCTGAGAGTGGCAATGTAAAATTGTGGGCACTTCTTACTATGGGTCCTGGTCTAAAAAGTTTGAAAATGCTAACTCCCTGGTCTTCCAGATGGGAAAAGTGAAGCCCCAAGAGAGGCAGTGACTTACCCAAGGTTCTGTTGCAAATCAGCCCTTCTCCACCCACTTCCTGGCATGCCAACACCCCTGGCTCCCTCCCATCTGTTAGCACACAAATCACCATGCATCAGGTCCTGCCTGGTGTTGGGTCCATCAGCATTTAGCTCTTTTCAGACAGCAGGCCCTCTAGGAGGCCCAATGATACCCCATCATTTTGTCCCCCCACAGCACTGAGCACAGTGCAATGCACCTGGAGCAGATGTTGAATGTCCACCTGGTGAATCACTGAGGTGAGCAGAAGTGGTCTCAGGAGGAAGAAAAGTTAAAAAAAAAAAAAAAAATGCCCAGAGTGAGAAAAGCTTTATAGAAAGGGCTGCCATGTTTGTGAGCTCCCAAACGCTAATGGCAATGATAACAATGGTTCCAAAGACAGCCTTCTATCAGCTTTTTATGTTCCCCCAGGAGCTGGGCTGAGCTCTGTGTATGCAATGCTTCATTCAGTCCTCACAACAAGCTGGTGAAATGCTACTGTCCCAGGGCCTACTGAAGTTTAGGAACAAGGTCATTTAGCTAACCAGGATTCAATCCCAAGTGCTATGGTTTGGATGTGGTTTGTCCCCAGCAAAACTCATGTTGAAATGTATTTGCCAATGTGACAGTGTTGAGAGGTGGTGGGACCTTTCAAAGGCATTTGGGTCATGAGGGATCTGCCCTAATGAAGGAATTAATGCAGTCTCAAGGAGCAGGGGAATGAGTGAGTTCTTGCTCTCTCAGGAATAGATTTGTTACCACACAAGCGGGTTGATATAAAGCAAGGCTACCTCTCCTGTTTGGTCTCTTTGCATACACCCATTTTCCTTTCCACTTTTTACCCATGAGGAACACAAGACCTTCACCAAATGGACTGCCCAGTCTTGAACATCTCAGCCTCTAGAATCATGAGCCAAATAAACTTCTTTTCTTTATAAATTACCAGTCTCGGGTATTCTGTGGCAACACAAAATGGACTAAGACAGGAAATCCCAAGCAATCAGGCATCAGACTCCATGCTTTTAACCATTCCAACCCACACCTCCTCCTGACGAATCCCTCACAGAATGTTAACTGTTGCAACAATGATTAAGCACCTAATGAATCTGTTGAAAGAGTGAATGAGTAGATGAAGGCAGAAGGGACGCACTCTGCCTTGCTAAGAAGCTGAAGGCTGAACAGAGAACTACCATGGGAGAGTAGGTCTAGCCTGGAAGAACAAGCTAGCACACGATAAACATTCTTCAAAAGGGGGGCAAATGCTCCTGGAACAGACAGAATCCAAAGCATTCCCATCCTTCCTTCCATCCTCTTATTGTCACCCTTTTTGCCTCCATTGCTGACAAAACCAAAGACTGCAGTCACTGCCTCAGTCTAGTGGCCTGGAGTATGGGCTTGTAACCCAGTAAAGAAGTCTCATGAGGCTATCCCCTAAACCAACGCCTTTCCAAAATTCCTGGTTTAAAAAAAAAAAATGACTTAATGTGAGGTTGAGCTGGGGAAGAGAAAACTAACTCAGCTTTTCACCAGCTTAGACTCCTGGGGTTGTCAAAGGTGGAGTGTCAAATTAAAACATACTGCAAAAATAAAGAAAAAACAGAAAGTCTGTCTCTGAGAGAGAGAAACTTTCCTTCTTATTCTTCACTGTCAAGGAGGCAAAGCTGGTTTGATTATTCTTTTCTACTCCCCTTGAGAAATTCTCAATATGATTGGCAAGAAATCAGGAATAACAAGATAAAGTGGTGATGTAAATGCCAGTGGAAACAGTAGCTCCATTGTGATGACCTTGTTTAAGAAGTCTCAAAGTGGGAAGAAAAGCTGGGATCTGGGCTTTGATGCAGAGCCCTTGCATGTAAAATTTACAGTATCCTTCCTATCGGAAATGCTTAAATACTTTCCCTACAGGTATTTACAATCTGTCTCAACATTTGGCTGACTCCTGGCAATTTTCTGCTTTCCTTCACATTAACTACTTAAAGGAAAACTCCAGGGCAGCATTTTGAGTAGCACATTGAATTAAAACAAAGGATAAATTACCAAAGAAACATTGAAGGGTCTGGAATGCAATCATCATCTAAGAAAAAAAAATCATTATTCTTCACAAATACAAAACAATGGCAAGATATTGACAGGGACCTAGAAAGCTGAGAAAACTAGTCCAGGCAAAACTGCATTAGAAACCACAATACTCCTCTCTTTAAAACTTCCAAAGCTCTGACATTCCATTGTCCTGTCTCCATTCCAATTCAGAACCTCTTTAATAATCACAATAGACACAATCCTTCCTGTGTCTGGCTTAATCTCTCCAATTGCAGTTTAATTTGAGTTTCTCATAGAAAGAGAAACACTATTTACTTGCATCATAAAATTTCCCAAGTTTCTGGGATGCTTGCCTGGAAGCAATCTCAAGACTCCTGTTTTATATTGTGAATTTTATTCCCTATACCAATATCCATGTCTGTTTTCACATGAAAGCACTGTTTTCAGCTATCATCAAGTTAAATGGACACACTAGGAAAATACACTGTGCTTATGTAGTCACTGAATGTATCCCTCAGCGCACTGGCCCATGTTTCCCATGAAGAAGCCCAGCTCTGGATGAAGTCTTTGTCCATTTGAATGCTTTCAGCTGCAAGTAACAGAATATCTCATTTACATTAACCTAAACAGTGAAGAAAATGTGTTGCTGCACATCAAAAATTCTGGAGATGAGTGGTACAAGGTTTTTCAGTGCGTCAAAAATGATGCCAAGGACCAGGCACTTGGCAGCTTTCCATCCTGCCAACCTCCTTGTGCCATGCATCCTCCCACAGGAACAAGATGGTCACCGTGGTTTAGGCATTCTGTATCAATGCAATAACATCTGGTGGAAGAAACTGGATGCTTCCTTTCATGAACCACACTTCAAAGGGGGAAGAAAACCTTTCCCAAAGCCCCCAAGGAAACTTTCCCTTAAAATCTACTGGCCAGAATTGGATCACACACCATGACTTGGTTGCAAGGGAGGCTAGAAAAATGGAAAATTTGATACTTTTAACTTCTAAAGTAAGAGGTGAACTCTGCCACCAAGAAGTAGATGGGATGGGGACCTCACAGCCTGCTGCTAGGCAGGCGACCAAAAGGATCTTCCACAAAGCCCCTCTGTCCCATAGGCTCAGTCCTTGTGACAGGGAGGAGGGAGAGCTAGATACAACCACTTCGAATGAGCAAGACTCTCAAGGGACCCAAGCAAGTAGCCCTAGGAAAAGTGGCTTATTTTTGTAAAATTCTTCACCCTCTTTTTCCGTCTCTTCTCTTTTTTGTTGTTTTTAACAAATGCTATTGTGTATATTCGAGGTTATAGCATGACATTATGGGACACACATAGACAGTAAAATGGCTACTACAGTGACGACATTTTACTTGTTACTTTTTTGTGACAAGAGCAGCCAAAACCTACCTATTTAATAAAAATTCCTAACACAGGCCAGGCGCGGTGGCTCACACCTGTAATCCCAGCACTTTGGGAGGCTGAGGCAGGTGGATCACCTGAGGTCAGGAGCTCAAGACCAGCCTGGCCAATAAGGTAAAACCTCCGTCTCTCCTAAAAATAAAAAATTAGCCAAGCATGGTGCTGTGCTACTTGGGAGGCTGAGACAGGAGACTCACTTGAACCCGGGAGGTGGAGTTTGCAGTGAGCCGAGATCGCGCCACAGCATCCAGCCTGGGTGACAGAGCAAGTCTCCGTCTAAAAAAAAAAAAAATTCCCTAACATAATACAATTTTATTAACATTAGCTCTCTACTATCTCTACCATGTATCTGCTACTTTACATCCTTTGACTCGCACCTCCCCATTTCCTGTCTCCCTCTTTCAGTCCTTTCCTGCACACTACTTCTGTCTCCCCATGTCTGTTCTCTACCTGGCACTAGGACCATGAGGTACTCCTGGAACAACTAGGATCCCCTCTTCTGCCATTGGATCAGGGCCCAGCTTCAATGGCACAGCCCTTGCTTCACATCAAGGTCACCAACTCAAATGCCTCCAGGTGCATATTTCTGTGCACACTTAGAAATATTTTCCTTCCATGGAGAGACCAAAATAGGATTCAAAAATAAACAACAAATGACACTTAACCTCAGTGATGGGGACTGACACAGAATGTAGCAAACTGAAAAGTCACTATCCCTTCTAATAGGGAGAATGAAGTTGCCCTCTAGAAATTCAGACACAGGAATGCCAGATAATCCTATTTTTCTTTTTTCTTTTCTCTTTTTTTTTTTTTTTGAGATGGAGTTTCACTCTTGTCGTCCAGGCTGGAGTGCCGTGGCATGATCTCTGCTCATTGCAAACTCCACCTCCAGGGTTCAAGTGATTCTCCTGCCTCAGCCTCCCAAGTAGCTGGAATTACAGGCGTGTGCCACCAGGCCTGACTAATTTTTGTATTTTTAGTAGAGACGGGGTTTCACCATGTTGGCCAGGCTGGTTTCAAACTCCTGACCTCAGGTGATCCACCAGCTTCGGCCTCCCAAAGTGCTGGGATTACAGGCATGAGCCACCACACCTGGCCGGATAATCCTATTTTTCTACAGAAGTTAGAAATCTAGATTACTTTTTCCAAAAAAAATTTCAAATGTTCGCTCAGTTTTTTTAATGTGTAAGTCAAACACAATATGCACCTCTCTGCTTCAAAATATCCCCCACTATGTCCCCATCAAAGCATATGCCTCTCCCTAGTGGACTTGCTAGGTCTAGCAGGGCCATCTCTTAATGTCATGGCTTTTCCTGACGACTGTCCCTCACCATGACCTAGTTCTTCATCCTGGGATAATTTTAGTCCATATTATTATTTCTGGCCACTTAAGGACTCTCAAGAGTTTGACATCCTTATTGACATCACATCAGGCCTCTTGACCCTATAGTCCCTGGATCATGGCCTCATTTCATTAGTATTTCTGGTCTGCTTTCCTGCTAAGCAGCCACCCAGCCTGTCCTTCCTAATAGCATCTTTCCACTTTGTCACCATGGTGACAGCTCTTCACCATCACCAAGACCTCTCTAGACTTGACCCCTCTGCCTTCCCTGTGTGCAGCTATTGGCAATACAGACAGCAGGAGCACTCTGTTCTCTGTACTCCTGTAACTACCCTACCCTCCTGGTTTAAAGTCCAGGCCCTAGTCCTGGACCCCCTTGCCTGGCTCTGTACTGTCTGGTCCCGATCCTGGGCTGGAGACATTGTTGAACATCACTGACCCTGTGGACTTGGCCCACTATTAATTCATGGCTTCTCACTTCCACTGAACCCTTGCCACCTCTTGCTACTACTAGCATCCCACAGTGGCTCCTCCAAATATTGAACCCTCTCCTAAATCCCCAGGCCACCCAGAGTCTGCCACTGTCAGTGAACAATGAGGCTGAAGATGCAAATGATGTGCAGAGGATTGTCTACTCACAGCCTGCATGTCCTGAGCACTCTGCAGTGTCCCATTTAATCGTCTCTTCAAATAAGACCTTATCATCCCCATGTATAGATGTGGAAACTGACAGTCATTGGAAATACGTTAATTGCTCACCATCAAGTGGAAGTGTCTGAGGCAAGGAGTACATCAATGGTCACTGGTGCCAAAGCCTCACCTTTTCCTTCTTACCTGCTGAACTGGCTTGGCCAATCTCCTTCTCCCCTTTCTGGACTCTCTATCTCTGCCCCCCACCCTCATTCTTTCTCCCTTCCCCTGTATGTCAGAGGAAAATTGATTTCTCCTTCCTGGGGCTAACAGCCATACTATGCCCATCATTGCTTCATCTGTGTTCCCCTCCCATGTTCTCTTGGTTCTTGATTCTTCCATTTCTACCTCTCTACTCAACACTTCCCTGAGTCCCTTCCCACTGACTGCTTTTGCTCCACCCACAATCAAGAACCGAGATCCCTGTGCTGGAAAACCTTCACATTCTCCTCTCTACAACCCACTTATGTTTCCTCTGCTTTCGTCATCATCTACTAGGTAGTCCCTAAACTGATTCAAGCTAAGGTGTGAATGGATGATATCCCTTCTAAGAACTACATCTGTTCTGTGAAAGCCTTTGGAACTTTACCTACAGAAAGAACAAGTTTAGGAGAAGAAAAGTTCAGAAACAATGAATTTGAGTTGGGTGATAACAGACTAAATCGATGGGGCCTTCACGTCTCTCGTATTATGGAGATCCCCGGCTGGATCTCACACACAAAGGACTCATTCCAATTTCTTCCCAGACATGCTGCAGATGTTGATCCTCACAACCCATTTGAGGCAGGTATTATGGGCCCTTCCTTGCAGTTTAGGAAACTAAGGTCCGGAGCGATTAAGAATCTTGCCCAGAGTCACACAGCAAAGTAGTAACATAAACTGCGATTTAAACCAAGTCGCCTGATTCTACAGGCCCAATCTTTTCATAAAGTGACACAATGTCATTGGGAAGGTCTTGACCTCAATCTTTAATTACCAGAAGCTGGAAAGACCCAGGAGCAGTGGCCCGAGAAGGCCATGGTTAGTATGATTCAATCTGGGAGAAGACAGAGGCCTTACAGGTTGTGCAGGCCATAAAGACCCATGTGAAATGTTTGTTCTGAGATATTATTAGGACATATTTTAACGTGGACCTAGCTTCTTAAAAATCCTACCTGTCCAAGGGCTGACAAGGGACCCCTGGGTTCATTTAGCCCCTGTGCTGATTAGGATTATCTGGCACTAGTCCAAAATGCACTGAGGGACCTTTTTTTTAATGACCAGGTAGCAATTTAGCAGAACTTGCCTTTACAGAACCTGAAAAACACAAAGTCAAAAATGTTCTCAGCATCAGTACATATGTTTTCATACTAAAAGCAGAAGCAGATCAGACAAGGTGTTGGAGCAATGTTCCTATTGCAAGTCTTTACAGATAACATCTTCAGATATCACTAAGAAACCCAGGATGCAATCACTGAAATATTTGTTGCTACAAAGCCCTGGGGCTATTAAGAAAAGAAGAAGGAAGAAAAGACTCTCGGCTGTACCAGCAAACCTTCAAGGCTCGCCTGCTGCAGGGTCTTCCAGCGGGCAGATTCAGAGCTCCTTGCACAATGAGCTTTGTGTGAAGCTCATTGTTAAACAGGGCAGCTACGCCAGCAAAGGAACCACTGTCGGAATTCCAGCCTCCAGTGAAAGGGTTATCAGCAGCTATTGTTTTAATGTTTCTCAATTTGCACTGTTTAGGGGAGGAAATGGTCCTCTCCTTTATGGCACCAATTCATTAAAACATATTGCCCTCTTTCCCCGGGATCCGGAATAATTTGCCATTTATGAAATGTCCTCTCTTCATACAACCTGTGCAAATACTAAGTTATACATTTGAAGTTCATGACCCCTTTATGATCCCAGCTCTCCCTCTCCCACAATTTGCTGAGCTGTAGGGCAGGAAAAACCCCTGTGAAGCGCCATGCGGGAGGATCCAGGCATGCCTATCTTCCCCTCCCAAACAAACGGGGTCTCACTGTTAGAATTAAGAACGGCCCATCCTGCACCACCCCCTTCCCCCGCTTCCACAATCCTGCTCTTCTCTATCCCCTTATTAAGGAAACAATGAGGCAAATACACCAGGATATTCTGGCGCAGACAGTGATCTCTAGCAATAAATTACTTCCTCACTTAGTGGCTTTTATGGGTCAGGGAAACCATATGGCCCATGCAGCTGAGTGTAGGTCAAACCCAGCAAATACGATGTTCATACATCTCACCCTGATCACATCAAAAGACTGTGGGGGGGTGCCCAATACTAAAGTTTTTCAGCCCCCCACACCCCAAATGCATGCAGTTGACTCTCAGTGACCAAGCTTCCTCCCTTCCTCGCTTAGTTGTCATGCCTATTGTCTCCCCTTCTCAGCGCTTGGCTTGCCCTATCTGGTTCTCCCTCTGCCAGCATCTTTCAGGCACAGCCTGCTGCAGGGAATATTCCTTCAGGATTTATTGCCCTGACTGACGTACTTCTCCACATCTTTATCTTGCCTTCTCCTCAACTTGGTGAGAGGAATGACACAGCATATGTGTCATATGGTAAATGTCTAGCACACATTTACCAAATTGGGCAGGGAGAGCCTGGCCCAGTTTACTTAGCCCCCATTCCCACTCTTTCACTGTGGGGGCCTCAGGGCCACCCTTTTGTGACACAACATTGACTAGGACATTGCTTCCCAGCCCGCTGCTACTTCGAGGGTTCTGAAGCTGTGCTTCTCAAACTGGGGTTACAGATCCTCAATCAGCAGCAGTGAGAGGCAGGAGGGATCAGGAAGTGCATGAAGCCACAGGATAAACCAGCCACTTCCTAGGAAGTGTCAGTTGGAAGAAGAGGAATGGAAGAAATGTAACCAGTAGGTAAATTAAAACATCTTCGGCCGGGCACGGTGGCCCACGCCTGTAATCCCAGCACTTTGGGAAGCCAAGGCGGGCGGATCAACGAGGTCAGGAGTTTGAGACCAGCCTGACCAACATGGTGAAACCCCATCTCTACTAAAAATACAAAATTAGCAGGACGTGGTGGCACATGCCTGTAATCCCAGCTACTCGGGAGGCTGAGGCAGGAGAATCACTTGAACTCGGGAAGCTGAGGGTTGCAGTGAGCCAAGATAGCCCCGTTGCACTACAGCCTGGGCAACAAGAGCAAAACTCCGTCTCAAAGGAAAAAAACAAAAACAAAAACAAAAATCTTCACCGTCAAGTGCAGTGGCTCACACCTGTGATCCCAGCACTTTGGGAGGCCGAGCAGGAGGATCCTTTTAGCCCAGGGATTTGAGAATAGCCTGAACAACACAGCGAGACCTCATCTCTGCTAAAAATAAAAAGTAAAAAATGAAAATATTAACCAGGCATGGTGGTGCATGCCTGTAGTCCCAGCTACTGGGGCGGCTGGGGTGGGAAGATCACTTGAGCCTGAGAGACAGAGGTTGCAGTGAGCCATGCACGCCAGCCTGCGTGACAGAGCAAGACCCTGTCTCAAAAAAAAAAAAAAAAAAAAAAAAAACTTTGTGTTAAAATAGGTCTGAATTTACCACAGACTGTAATGCAAAAATTTGTGTAAGTTCACACAAACTGACTTTTCATTTGTAGAAGACCACACTAGGTCATTACTCTCCCCCAACTCCCACCTTTGAGATGAGTTTCCCTCTTTTGTTCCCAGAAGTATGTTGATGAAAAGTGTGAGTACCGGGCTAGGCAGTGATTCTCCATGCTATTTACTAAGATAATAACTGTTATTATTATTTCCTCTGAGGTGATTTTTCTCAAGCAATGTTATTATCACATTTTGGGGGATGAATTAATAATAATAATTAGGCACCCACTATGTACCTTTTCAAGGAAGGGATTATTATTCCATTTTACATTTTACAGATGAGTAAATTGAGACTCAAGAAAAGTTAAGCAATTTCACCCAAAGTCTTTAGTTAGTAAGTGGCAGAAGCAGAATATGAACCATTTCTATCTGACCCCCAAAACTACTTTTTGTTGCAGTAGGAAAAAAAAAAAAAACACACATACACACACAGTCAAACTTAAAAAAAAAAAAAAAAAAAAGGAGTCTTGGATAGCCAGAAAGTAAACTGCAATCTAGGTTGGGCATGGTGGCTCACACCTATAATCCCAGCACGTTGGGAAGCTGATACAGGAGAATTGCTTGAGCCCAGGAGGTCGAGGTTGCAGTGAACTATGATCACACCACTGCACTCCAGCCTGTGTGATGGAGAAAGTTTCTGTCTCTAAAAAACATAAAAACTATAATCTACAATTTATTGGGCACCTAGCATGCCCATTATTATTATCAATTATTGTAAACACTTCATAGATCTCATTTAGTCACAACCACCTTGGGAAGAATGTACTCATGTTATACCCACTTTACTGATAAGAAAACTAAGTCAGAGTTACATTTCACAAGGCAAGGAACCATATCTGTCTTGTTCACTGTTTTATTGTTGCCTTGCCCTGGCATGTAGTAGGCAATAATTCAGCAAATCATTTGTATGTTATAGTCACATTATATCTAATTTAATATCAATAAGGCCAATGTGGGATAGGTCAACCATAATGAATCTTATTCATAATTTCACCCCTAGTATCTAGCATAGTTTTGGCACATAGTACACATCGGTTGAATAAACTAATATATATATATATAATATATATAAATATATTTGCATAGTATTTAATTCACTATTAATATATTTACTATATAGTATTAACCTGCTTAGTATTAGGTATACGTATAAGCTGATATATTACTCAGGACTCTGGGTTGCAAATGACAGAAATTAAGCTTAAACTAGCTCAAGATAAAAGAAAAAAAGATGAAGGAAGGAAGGAAGGAAAGAAGGAAGAAATTGGCGCACATAACTAGAAAGTCCAGAGGTAGACTTCAAGTAGGGCTGTATCCCAGGGCTCCACCAATAACATCAAAATCAAGACCATTTAAATGAAGTTTTAAGTTCAACTTTTCTTTTTTTTTTCTTTTTTTTTTTTGAGACAGAGTCTCACTCTGTAGCCCAGGCTGGAGTGCAGTTTCACAATCTCAGCTCACTGCAACCTCCGCCTCCTGGGTTCAAGGGATTCTTCTGTTTCAGCCTCCTGAGTAGCTGGGACTACAGGCACACCACCAGGCCCTGCTAATTTTTGTGTTTTTTTTTAGTAGAGACAGGGTTTCACCATATTGGCCAGGCTAGTCTCGATCTCCTGACCTCGTGATCTGCCCGCCTCAACCTCCCAAAGTGCTGGGACTACAGGCATCAGCCACCGCACCTGGCCCTCAACTTTTCTTTCATGGACTCTTAGGTAGTTGCAAGATGCTATAGGTTATCATCCTTACAGCTAATATAGAGAAAAGAGAGTGCCTCTTTCTGTTTAGTTCTTGCGCAGCTCCCAGGAAGAACTCAGATTATACCAGCTAGAGTCACATGTTCATCCCTGAACTAATCGCTGAGGCTAGGGGAATAGTGCTCTAATTAGAGGTTATTTGCCTTTCTTTGGAAAGGAGGTCAGTCACATCTCTTCCCAAACTACATGAAACTACATGGAATGGGCTCCCTCTCAAAAAAGCAGATTTGGTTATTAGATGAAGTGGGGAAGGGAAACCGTGTTGGGCAAAAGCTCTAGCTACCACAATTCCCTGGCAAGTAAAGGCTTCACTTTCCCTCATGAGTTCTGAGGCTCCAGGGCTGAAACTTCCGAGCCTGCAGATTCCTTCCCCCTAGTCTTTTTCTCCTTCAGCCAGTGCTGGGGCTCTGAGATGCAACCCTGAGGAGTAAAGCACCTTCCTTCCTGCAAGTTCCATTGTAGTCCCCACCCATCCCCAGGCCCACCCCCACAGATGGGGCTGAGCTCTTCCGTTGGTGTGCAATGTGGCATGTCATGCAATTGTGCAGCAGGAGAGGACGACCCATCCTTCCAACCTGAGGCCATGCCCTTCAACCCATGGACTCATCTCTCCCCCTCACATGGGCGCTCCATCCCCCCTATTCTCGTGCTGGATGTGTGTGGCTTCCTACTCAGATGCCATTTTTCAGCTGTTTATAACAGGCCTTTCCCTATCACATGCTTAGTGTAAATCTAAGTATGCTAAGCTCATCAATCATGGTTCCATAGTGGAAATGAGAGATGGACTCAATTCTCACTCATCATCACGAAATTGGTAATGTGTGCGGAGAAGTCAGGTCCATTTATGAGAGGCTATGATCTGTAACAGACTAAATGACACATTTCCAGGTGCTCCTGCAGGGTGGACAGGGTGGGGGGATGGGCAGAGCCATTGACTCCAGGTCAGCACTGGGTCCTCTTCCCCACACGTGGATTCTGACAACCACAATAACACTGGGCACCTCAACTGCACAACTTTTAAGTAGGACAAAGAGGTCTCGATTTTACATTCAGTGATATGAGACCCTCCAAAACTACTTCCAAATCTCTGATAAAGAACCTGGTACATTGCTTATCAGAGTTTACAGTCATGACCTAAAATGCTCAAAAGTTTGGTATAGTACATGCCATCCAGGGGCTGCAAACTGGTGGTCTCCTAGTTGAATACAATTCACAGACATGCATGGTTGGGTTCTGGTAGTGCTTACAAATAAGGAAATTTCATCTTTAAAAAATCCAGAGTTCTCACTTATTTTGAAATGCAAAACATCTACCCAACCAGGGCTGCAGTCCAGCACAGCAACCCTGAGCTGAGGCTGAAGCCGAGGTTGTTCCCCTTAGGCAGGTGTAAACTCACCAGTTCTCCACAGTCCCCACCACTCCCTGTTGTCTTCCACTTACATTACCCACTGCCTCCTCACAGGCATTAGCATCTGCAACTGCTGACTATCCAGGCCTTTCATTTCACAGAGGAATCAAAAAAGGTCCAAAGGGGTAGAAAGACTTGCCCTATTCATAATGATATTCTATCTGTTTGTTGTTTTTGGTTTAGGGGAAAGGGGCTTCATCATATGCTAATTTTCTTCTTTTTGAAAATTATTATACAATAAATTATCATACAATAAAATGGACTTGGGTGGGTATATATTTCTACAAATTTTAAAACATATATAGATTCAGGCAGTCATCACCACAATCAGGACACAGAACATCCAACACCAAAAAGGCTGTCCCTAGCTGCCCCTTTAGAGTCACTCCTTCCTGCCATCCCTAACCCCTGGCAACCACTGATCTGTTCTCCATCATGAGAGTTTCATCTTGCAAGCCTGTCCTAAAAATGGAGTCATACCTTATGCAAACCTTTTAAGATGCACTTCCTTCATTTGGCACAATGTCTTAGCTTCATTTGAGGTGTTGTGTATATCCATTATCCCTGTTTATTGCTGAGTGTTATTCTTCTGTATAGATGTATCATTTGTGAAGGAAGGAAGGAAGGAAGGAAGGAAGGAAGGAAGGAAGGAAGGAAGGAAGGGAGGGAGGGAGGTAGGTGCCCTCTAGCACTTGCCGATTTCTGTGGTGTAAATAGTCTTGTCATGATGGATCTCTTCATTTGAAGTTCAGAGGGATTTTTTTTTCAGAGACGGAGCACTGGGGAGCCAGAGATGGCTCAAACTGGCTTGAGAGAGGTGATTGTTAAAGTTTCAGAAATTGTGCCAGCTGGTTTTTAAACACAGCTGGTTATTAAACACAGCTGGTTATTAAACACAGCCATTAATAAATTAAATAAAAGGCCGTAAATACTCAAAAGTCCTCACTTGCTCATTGTTACTGCATTTTGCTATTGTCTAAACTTGTGAGGTTATTTGATCTGTTGTGTGTATGGGGGAAGTACTATATCAGGACATGCAAGTGCATATCTCTTCCCAGCTTCGAGTTCAGTGACCTCATGTTGGTGACAAGAAATCCATCATGAAGGGACCATTCACACCGCAGAAATCTGCAAGTGCTAGAGGGCCCCTCCCTCCGTCCCTCCCTTCCTTCCTTCCTTCCTTCCTTCTCTCTACCAGTCATCAAACATTTACTAGCATGCCACCAGTGGGGAAAGTTAGAGCCTAGGTCCTCCCAACAGAAGAGGCCCCACCACTGTCCTCATTTGGGCCACTGCATCCCCCCAGCTTGTCTTTTGGATTCAGGTTGGGTCAAAGCGTGTCTCCTTTTTGGGAGAAAGTGGGTGGCTAGACAAAGTGAAAACCTGACATACTACACTTGACCTAAAAGCTGCCAGAAGCAGAGTGGTGCAGTGGGAACTGCCCTGAGCTGGCACGAAAATCCCAGGTTATTGCTCTGCCTCCTCCACAGAGGCTGTCTCCCCACAGGGACATGGAGCATGATATTTTTTTTCCTTTCCCTCAACATAAACCCTAGGAAGCCCTCTGTGGAGGCCAAAGCAACTCCATCTTGGATGCTAATCTGCCATGTTAACTTCTGATTAACCCCAATTTGGGGAAGGCCTCTAAGATTTCCAGCTTATCTATTGTTCCTTGTGTAGGAGCGGTACTTCCCATAAGTCCTACCCTTAGGTCAAAACAAACTTGATGTTACGGTACTCACCATAAACCCATCCTTTAAGAAATTGTCCTACGCATTCTTTCCCTATGATATTTGAGCCTTGGGTCTAGGGGGTAATGGCACAGAGATCCACTGTCTTGACTTGGCACAACCACCAGAGACAACACATGGCTTCTGTTCCTAAGTCCCTATTAAATGTGTCTTTCTGAGAAACTGCATTTGTCTGCCTCTTTCTTCAGCCTTTCAGCTTCCTCAGACTTTAGGGGTAGGTTTGCATAGGCCTGCCTGCCGCAGAGCACCCTCCTACTCGAACCCCACTTCTCATGGCTGGCCTCCTCCATGAAAGGAGGGGACTAGGTAGAACCAGTGTCCAGATGGTGATCAGCAGAACTCTAGGTTCAAAGGCTCACCTCCAGGGATCACCAGGTAGAGACAGCAGGGATGAGGGGAGGGCGGCAGGAGGCTCTGGACCCCCCACCTCCTACTTCAACTAAAGCTACTTCACTTGTGTGCTTCACTTTAATGTTTTATAGATGAGAAATCAAGGTAAGATTTCCTTTGAAAAAAGTTCCTGTTGCTAAAATAAAAACTTTCTGAACACCAGTGACTAATCCTGAAGAATCCCGCATCTGGAAGACAGGGAAAGCCTCCTGACGACGGCTCTGCCCCAGCTTCGGGTCCTGCCTACTTCTTCCCACCTTGCTCCCCGTGGCTCCCACCCCCAGACACACAGCAGTCACAGTATTAAAATGCAAATCAGATCATGGCACTTTCCTCCTCCGCACTCTTCAACAGCTTTCTGTAGCAGTCAGAATGAAATCTGAAGTCTAACATGTCATATAAAAGTCCACAGGGCCTGGTCCCCGGCCCCTGTCTAACCTCATGGTCTCTCTGTCTGACCTCCATCTTCCCTCCACGCCGATCACAGCTGACCTCTGTTGTTCTTCACAGGCTCAAGCACATTCTCACCCATTCCTCTGAGTGTCCACATGGTTTCCTCCCTCAAAGATCTAGCCAAATGTCACCATTAGCAATCCCCCACCCCCAACCAAAATCCTCCTGTCAAAACTAGTATCTTTCTCGCTTGAGCCCAGAAGGTAGAGGCTTCAGTGAGCTATGATCACGCCACTGCACTCCAGCCTGGGTGACAGAGTAAGACCCTGTCTCTTAAAAAAAGAAAAAGAAAGAAAACTAATATCTTTCTCTATAACTCTCTCTCCCCCTTAACCTAAAATATGGGTGTTTCAAGCTTTAAAAACTAAGCCATATTCAACATGGATGAACCTGAAGTTACATTAAGTGAAATGTTCAGGCACAGAAAGATAAATACTGCATGTTCTCACTCGTATGCGGGAGCTTTTGAAAAATGAGCTCATAGAAATAGAGCTCTAATAATTGTGATTATTAGAGGCTGGGAAGGGTAGAGGGAAGGGAAGATAGGAAGAGGCTGGTTGAGGGATACAAAATTACAGCCAGATTGCAGGAATGAGTTCTAGCATTCTATACACTGCAGGATGACCATGACTAACAACAGTTTAGTGTACATTTTCAAATAACTAGAAGAGAGGATTTGAAATGTTCACAGCACAAAGAAATGATCGATGTTCCAGGTGATAGATATGCTATTTACCTTGATTTGATCATTACACATTATATACATGTATTGAAATATCACTCTGTATCCCACAAATATATACAATTATTACATGTCAACTAAAAAATAGAAGGAAAAAGAGCAATGTTCCAAATAAGAAAATATATTATTAAAATAAATGACAATATGGTGCTTTTTAGAAAGTAAGCTGTGTTCATTTTAGGAAATGTAGACAATTTTATAAATTAAAATTTTAAAATGAAAATAATCTATTACCACAAACCCAGAGATAAATGACTAACATTTTGCTATATTTCTTTCTTTTTTATTATTTTTAAATAAAATTTTTATTTTGTAGAGACAGGGTCTTGCTATGCTGCCCAGGCTGGTCTCCAGTTTCTGGGCTCAGCAATTCCCCTGCCTCGGCCTCCCAAAGTGCTGGGATTACAGGCATGAGTCACTGCACCCAACCTATATTTCTTTCTGGTGTTTTCCTTTCTCTTGATTTTGGTCTTATTCTTTTTAAATGTTAATCATGCAGAGTTTACACAATCAACTATATCTACAAAGTTCATTAAGAGAAGCAGCAATCTCCTACCCCTTCCATTTTTCCTATCCAGAGCCAACTACATTCAATGACTATTTTTTTAAAAAATTTTCGTGGGTACACGGTAGGTATATTTCTATGGGGTACCTAAGACGTTTTGATAACAGGCACGCAATGCATAATAATCTCATCACGGAAAATGGGGTATCCATCCCCTCAGGTATTTATCCTTTGTGTTATAGACAATTCAATTATACTCTTTTAGTTATTTTAAAATGTACAATTACATTAATATTGACTATACTCCCCCCTGTTGTGCTATCATATACGAGGTCTTATTCATTCTTTCTTATTCATTTTTTACCCATCCCCACCTCGTTCTTATCCCCCTACTGCCCTTCTCATCCTCTGGTAACCATCCTTCTACTCTCTATCCATGAGTTCAATTGTTTTGATTTTTAGATCCCACAAATAAGTGAGAACATGTGATCTTTGTCTGTGCCTGGCTTATTTCACTTAGCTTAATGACCTCCAGTTCTATTCGTGTTGCTGAAAAGACAGGGTTTCATTCCTTTTATGGCTGAATAGTACTCCACTGTGTATATGTATCACATTTTCTTCATTCATTCATCTGTTGATGGACACTTAGGTTGCTTCCAAATCTTGGCAATTGTGAACAGTGCTGCAGTAAACATGGATGTGTGGATATCTCCTTGATACACTGATTTTCTTTGTCTTGGGAGTATATCCAGCAGTGGGATTACTGGCTCATAAGGTAGCTCTATTTTTAGTTTTAGTTTTGTTTTGGTTTGGTTTGGGTTTTTGTTTTTGTTTTTTATTTGTTTGTTTGTTTTTGAGACAGGGTCTTGCTCTGTTGCCCAGGCTGGAGTGCAATGGTATGATCTCGGCTCACTGTAACCTCCACTTCCCAGGCTCAAGGGATCCTCCCACTTGAGCCTCTCGAACAGCTGGGACTTACAGATGCAAGCCATCATGCCCAGCTAATTTTTTGTATTTTTTGTAGAGACAGAGGTTTCTCCATGTTGTCCAGGTTCATCTTGAACTCCTGGACTCAAGGTGGATCTGGCCACCTCGGCCTCCCAAAGTGCTGGGATTATAAGTGTGAGCCACCACGTCCAACCTATTTTTAGTTTTTTGAGGAACCTCCAAACTGTTCTCCATGGTGGTTGTAATTTACATTCCCATCAACACTGGACAAGGGTTCCCTTTTCTTCACATCCTCACCAGCATTTGTTATTGCCTGTCTTTGGATAAAAGCCATTTTAACTGGGATGAGATAACATCTCATTATAGTTTTTATTTGCATTTCTCTGATGATCAATGGTGTTGAGCACATTTTCATATGCCTGTTTGCCATTACATTCAATGACTTTAACTGATATTCTTCTTATTGTTATTATTGCCTCCAAGTCTCTAAACAAGAGAAAAAAACAGTAATGTTTAGGAATTATCTACTGATTTCTCAGTATGGAAACTGAGGGTTTTGATTCTCTTTCTTCTTTCTGCCCCATCACACATGCACACACTTTCCATTCCTCTGTCCTCCTCATATATAGTATTTTTGAATAAGTTAACATTCAGTGTTACATAATTATGCCTATGCAAATGCAATCAATGAACCATATAGAATTCCATTATTACTTTTCCTTTCCAATTATTTCTGTTTTGCTGGAGTCACTAATTTTACTGTTTCCTATTTGCTCAGAGTTCAATGTTCGTATCAGCAATGAAACCCAAATTTCACCATCTCCCCAAGTCTTCTCAATAGATATCATACTTATTACATCCCCCATCATTTCAATTTCTTGCAGTGCTCTCCCAACTACACCTTCTGACATGGTGCAATCTAGAATGGTCACCCAATATGTCTGGTACATTGCTGACATCCTGGAATCTCTCTTCACCATCATCCTAAGGCTATTCTGTTTCCTGACTCTAGCATATTTATTTTTCTTGGTTTACTCCAAGCATAAGCTCCAATAGCTTCCTGAGAATGGCTGCATGGAAGACACATTTTTTGAGACATTGCACATCTGAAAATACTTTTCTTCTATGCTCATAGCTGATTTATAATTTGGCTGGAAGTAGAATCTTAGGCCTCAAAACATTTTCCTTCAGAGTTTCAAAGGCATTACTCCATTGAATTTCTACTCCCAAAGTTTCTATTGAGAACTGAAACCATTCTAATTAATGATCCTTTGTAAGTGGCACATTTCTGCCCTCTGCAAGGTTTTAAGCTCTTTCTTTAGTTCCATGTTCTGAAAGTACATTATGATATGAACATAGGACTATTTTCACCCATTGTGTAATTACGATGAGTACATGGTGCCTGCTTTTCAGTCTGGAAACTCATATTTTTCCTTTCTGGGAATTTTTCTTGAATTCTTTATTTGACCATCCCCTTCTCTTTTGTTCTCTTTTCTCTTTCTGAAATCCTTATTATTTAGACCTCCTGGACTGTTCCTCTCATTTTCTCATCTTTTCTCTCCTACGTTTCCATCTCTTTATCTTTTTGCTCTACTTTGGGGAAAGCTTCTTCAACTTTCCAATTCCTCTACTGAGTTTTTCACTTTTGCTGTTATATTTTTAATTTCCAACTGCTCCTTTTAGTTCTCTGAATATTATTTTTTTAGCATCCAGTACTTATTTCATTGTTGCAATATCTCTTTTTTTATCTCTCTGGACATTTAATGATAATTTTCTCTCTCCCTCTTTAAATTTTCTTCTCTTTACATAATCTGTTTCTTCCAAGTTGCTTTTTTTTCTGTATATTTGGTTTTCGTTTTGTCTTTCCTGTTAGCACCTTTGTGCAGATGTCTAGTAATCCTTGGCCATCTGCTCATCTGAGGAACAGGGAACTAAAATGCTGATTGGTGACTGGTAGCTCTCAATACCCAGGTGGGACTTCTTGAGTGAAGAGTTTCACTATATGACATGGTGGTCACACTGCCCCACTTGGTTGGAAAACCCCAATATTCTTATCTTTGGATCTTTCTCTCTTGAGATGGTCAGACTCTTCAGACAGACTTCTCCAGTCTCCTGCTGAAGCTTCCAGTCCTGGATGCCATCTTTCTTGGGGCATCCAGTCTGCATACATTCACTTAATCCCCTTGTTTGTGTTCAGTCCTCCATTCTCAGCTGGGCCTGATGCCATCTCCAAAGAATAAAGTTCCAGTCTCTGCAGGGGTACAAGGAAATAAGAGACTGTCTGGAGAGCTAACTGCTTCTTCGACAAACTCTCAACTGATACTCTTTATTTCCTGCTCCCTTCACACACACACACACACACACACACACTCCACTCCAGATTCACCTGATGCCACCAATTCCTGTACTTTGGAATGTGATTAGTGTCAACCTGGTTTGCACTAATCACCTTTCTCTTCTGCCCACTTAAGATGTAGTTTTCTCAAGTTTGCCTTCCTGCTCCCACCTGTGTTACTGTTGACTTCTCTCCCCTTTTCCTTATCCATGAGTATTACCTTCAAAAAGTACATTTAATGGCATTCTGTGAGGTGTCAAGAAGGAGCAAAAGTAGATGTGTGTTTTCATGCTGACATCTGTGTCCAGCAGTCCATATTCTATGTCTACTTAATGTCTTTCTTGCCCTTCTAGAATATGAGCTCAAGGAAGGCAGAGACCTGTATGTTTTGGTCACCTCCATATCCTCAGCACCTAGAAGAGTGCTCCCGGCACAGAGTAGAGCTCAGTAGTTGTTGAAAAATAAATGAATAAATGTCAGAAGGAAAGTAATTTCCTCCAGTCTACTTTTATTTTGTGATTTATTTCATCTTCATTTTCCAAGTTCATTATGACTTTTTTTCTTTTGAGCTATGTCCCTTTCACCCAAAAGACCTCCCACTTCACTGTTTTCCAACCTTTATTTTTTCCTGGCAGCTTTTTCTTTTTTGTGGCCTGCTCTTAACTTTTCCTCTCTCTTTTTGCTACCTGGCATTGTCTTCAGTCTTGTTTTCCATGAGGGTGGTTGATTTTTCACCCAGTAAAGCACACCCCTACATTTGTAGGCACTAGGGGAACACAAAAAAAGAAGACTTGGTCCCTAGATCCTCTGGAAAAATATAACTTAACTCTTTTTTAAAAATCAAGATTTCTATTGAAGGCTCTAAATCAAGCTAGGTGAAGAAAAACAAAAAATGAAAAGGACAACCAAATTACCAGAGTGCCTGGAGCAGGTGGGTTAATAAGACGAGATCTGGGAAAAGGGAATTTGAGGGATTACTGGAAGGGAAAGAGAACTAAGCTTCCAGACAAAGAAAAGCCAAATTAATATAGTGCTCACATTCACCCTTATCCTTCCATGCCTGATAGTAAAAACCAGGGCTAAAATGGAAAAGAAGAAAATTGTTCATTTTTTTCTTTCATTAAGAAAATATTTATTGAATTTTCTCGTATGTTCCAGCAGTAGGTGAGCAAATCAAATATTTTCCAATGACAGAGCCTAGTGGGAGATTCAGACCATAAACCAGAAAACAAACAAAATAAATATTTACAAACAGTAGCAGGTGCTATGAGGGAAGGAAGTAGGATTCAGTAACAGAAAATAACGGAGGGGATTCTTTAGATGGGGTGGGCAGTGATGGCTCCTCAGAAAATATGATAAACATCTTTTTGGATGCATTCCCAATATTTATTTCCCACTTCTTCTGCCAAAAGTACTGTCTGTCCTCTGGGAGTTAAACCCTCCCCAAAGCCCCCATGTTGTTTGGTCATGCCCAATTCCATCATCAGCTCTGGGGGAGGGGGAGTGTCCTGATTGGCTTAAGCAAATTTAGTGCCTCCCCCTGGAGTGTCCCGCTCCTAAAGGGATTGGTTTAGCTATGGCATGTGATACTGTTTAGGCCAATGAGCTAGAATGAATCCCTGGACTTCAGCAGGAACTATCAGAAGGGTCTCTCTTTTTCTCTGGAGATTATGAGGTCCTTCAAGGCATAAATGAAGCCTGTCTTGAGGCCAGCACTGTTTCAGGATTTGTTAGATATATGAGTCGTTAGATTTCCTTTATTATTTAGGGTATTTCAAGTGGGAGTTTCTCATTTGCCATCAAAACAAAATCATTGCAACCGCCAGAGGAATGGCTTTTTTTTTTTTTTTTTTCTTTTGAGATGGAGTCTCGCTCTGTTGCCCAGGCTACGGTGCAGTGGCGCGATCTCCGCTCTCTGCAAGCTCTGCCCCCCAGGTTCATGCCATTCTCCTGCCTCAGCCTCCCGAGTAGCTGGGACTACAGGCACCCGCCACCACGCCCGGCTAATTTTTTCTATTTTTAGTAGAGACGAGGTTTCACCGTGTTAGCCAGATGGTCTCGATATCCTGACCTCGTGATCCGCCAGCCTCGGCCTCCCAAAGTGCTGGGATTACAGGCGTGAGCCACTGTGCCCGGCCAGGAATGGCGTTTAAGCTAAAGACTGAGAAAGCGCTAACCAGGACAGAAGAGGAAGTAGGAGTATTCCAGGCGCAGGAACCAGCCCTGAGAAAGCCTGAGGGGAGAAAAATCCTAGTGTGTCAGGGAACTAAGAAGAGGCCCCAGTGTGGGAACCACAGCAAGCGAGAGAGAGCTGTGGCCAGACTGGCAGGCAGGGGCCAGTGCATGCCTTTTGGGTCATGGGAAGGAATTTGGATGTTTGGATTTTATTCTAAGGAAATAGGAAGCCCCACTCTGGTTCGTGTTTCAGAATGATGTGGTTGCTGAGTGGAGAATGGATTGGATAGAGGTAAGAATGGAAGAGGGATAACACAAGGGGGGCTCTGTGGTTATCCAGACAAGAGAAGAAGACAGTTGATTGAGCTAGGGTAGGGGTAGTGAAACGGAACACAACAAGAAACTGTATAGTTTTGTGGTCATTTATTTGTTTTTTCATTTATTCAGCCGCAGGTATGAAGAGTTTAGGTACCATCGTATAAAACTGAGAACCTAAAGATGAAAGTACACTTTCCCTATCCACAAGGAGATTTCTGTTTAGAGGAAAAGTGCCAGGCAAAAAAATATAACAAAACAAAAAGTGCTGTGATGGAGAAAACGACAAGATGCAGTAGGGACGTGGAGAATGAACCACTATGTTGGCCTGGGAAAATCAGCTATGGCTTCTTAGAAATAGAGACTTGGGGCCAGGCGCGGTGGCTCACACCTGTAATCCCAACAGTTTGGGAGGTCGAGGCAGGCGGATCACTTGAGGTCAGGAATTCAAGACCAGCCTGGCCAACATGGTAAAACCCCGTATCTACTAAAAATACAAAAATTAGCCTGGTGTCGTGGCATGAACATGTAATCCCTTCTACTGGGGAGGCTGAAGCAGGAGAACCAATTGAACATGGGAGGTGGAGGTTGCAGTGAGCCAAGATTGCACCACTGCACTCCAGCCTGGGCATCAGAGCAAGACCTCTTCTCAAAAAGAAAGAAAGAAAGAAAAAGAAATAGAGACTTGGGTTTGTAAGAGTCTGTCAGGTCAGCAAGAAGAGTATATGCTTGGCAGGGTGGAATGCCTCAGTAGAAAGACATAGAGGCTTAAAAAGAGTTTGTGCTCAGGGGACAAGTAGTCAGATATTTCCAGAACTGCAGTTGCAAGGAAGGACCATGGCAGAAACATAGTCCTCATCAAACATTCCCCGGCACTTCCCAGCCCTCTTGCAGTTAGATGATAAACTCTGGCTGATAAAATTCTTTTCAGGATAAGCACAGAAGAGTTCGTTCCCTACTTGAGCGCTATCTTCTTGTCTCTTCCTCCTCCATGGCAAGGAGGAAATCTGGTGAAAATGGAAAAATCGTGTGGTCAAAGCAGCCTGGATCTCTGAGTCACTACATAAAGAATAGTTCCTCTGGAAAGTCAGCCAGACTTGCAGTGGACTTTTTCTAAATGTGAAATAAATCTCTGTTGTGTTAGGCCACTGAGATTTTGGATCTGTTTGTTAATATTATCATAAACCAGCCTGGCTAATATACAGAGTGATGAAGATAAGACTAGACAGGAGGGCAAGACTCAGAACACAAAAATGACTTGACTGTCACATGTCCAGGTAGAAGACTGAGCTTTATCCTACAGGGATTTAAGAGTCACCAAAGAGTAGAGAAGAGAGTGACACTATCAGGCCATTCTGGCAGTAGTGGGAGGAAGGGAAAGAAGGAGGAATGGGAAGGAAGGAAGGAGAGAGGGAAGGAAGGAAGGAGGGAGGGAAGGAAGGAGAGGGAGGGAAAGGAGGAAGTTCTGACTCCCTTAAACACCTGTCTCCTTCGTTCTTAACCACTATGGATTCAACCACTGTCAGCGACAGGAGGACCAGAAAGATAATCTGAAGGAGAAAGTTTACTGGAGTCATGGCAAAATGGAAAAGCATTGGCCCATGAGTCAGAGAAGCCAGGAGGGCAGATCTCGTCCCTCTGACTTGGAGAAGTTCATTGTATCTCTCTGGACTTCAGTTTCCTCATCTGTAAAATGAGATCATTAGATTTTAAAATCTCCAAGGTCTCTTTCTATTTTAATGTTCTTTAACTCTCGAAAAGAAAACAGAGGAACGAGGAAGGGAAAGAAGTAGGTAAGGAGTCCAGGTAGGACCAACAAAGGGAAAAAAGGAAGAAGGGGAAGTGGAAAAGACCAGGGTGTGATTGCTCAAAATGAGATCCTTGAATGCTTAGGTTACCCCCAGCAACGCCTCAGTTCATCTAGGCCAACATTCATTTACATGGTGTGTATTTTGTCTCAGATAACTTATGTCACTGTCTTCATTTACTGAATTTGTATCTTTAGTTGTTAATGTTGTGATTATCTCTAATTTACAAAAATGTATCAGTGGATCAAAAGTGATGATGATGAAAAGCGTAACGTAAATATTATAACTCAAGATGATAACATCTTACTGTAAAGAGAGAACTGATTCAAGGACCAACAAAGAGCAGTGAAGCAGTATTTGCTGGGAGAAGTAAGAACATGACTGTGATGATCTTATACAAGCTAACAAAAATGTAAGACTGTGAGTCAAGAATAGGAAGTATGACCAGAAAACTCTGAAAATTGGGTTGTATCAGACAGTAATATGTTTGCCCCTAGACCTCCAGGGTGGCATCTGTTATAAAAAATGTTTTTCAATAACAGCAGGGAGCCACAAAAACTTCAGTGTCATTTTCCAACAAAGTATAGTGACTTCTATAGTGACTTCTCTGATGGAACAATAAAGTTTTGCCAGAACAAGTGCAAGCATTACAAGCGCTTCCCAATACAAAATTGAAGAATTTTGTTGCTAAAAGTAATGGGAAACACAACACTACAGAGACATCGTAAAGTAAGTATATGCCGTGCTATTGCCAAAGAGCTTGTGAAACCAGCTACAAGGTAATGATAAATACTATGTTTGGAGAAGAATCAGAACTACCAACAAAATTTCTTTATCAAAGAACATTGGTAGATGTTGCATAATATCAATGGTATGCAATGTGGGAGAAAGGTAGTATTGTGTCTTTACCCTTTATATGTGGACAAAATTCAGTTCTGGTGGAGCACATATATGAAAGAGAAACAGTTGATGATTTTCCCCCTCAAGACTCTTTTTTTATATAAAAAAAGCTTCATTGAGATATAATTGAATGATACAAACCATATGACTCATCCACTTAAAGTACACAAGTCAATGTTTTTGGTATATTACATTATTGATTTTTTTAATTGTGGTAAAATATAAAATATAAATAACATAATTTTCCATTTTAACCATTTTAAGCATACAATTCAGTGGCATTCTTTATATTTGCAATGTTATGCAACCATCACCACTATCTTCTGCAAGACTCTTTAGTTTCTAAGATATTATTTACCTCATTATTTATCACTGAAAATCTATGCTCTAAGAGATGATTTTCATCTGGTCAACACTTATCTCATGAGCCATGATGTAAATTGGGAAAGTACATTGGCATCAGTTTTGGTGAAGTTCCAACTCTGTGTGCATTAAGGAAGTCATTCCCTGTGAATTGAAGAGGGCATATCTGAACACCAATCGATTCACTGCTTCCCTCGAAGAAATCACTTGGCTGTTGAAAACATGCCTTTTGGTTTGATTCCATTTTGAAGGCATTCCTTAGGAAGCAGTCTCTGAGGTGGAGATTAGTATATAAGATGTGTATTAGAGAATAGGCTCAGGATCAATACCTGTTAAAGGGAGAGAAAGGAAGCAAGATTGGGCAGGGGAGATGCAAGATTGAGAGAAGGCGAGCTGCGGTACATCCTAACAAAGTCCTCAGCCAATCTTCCAGGGAGCTACGGATCTAGGGAAAAGCTCTTCAGAGTTTAACTGAATAGAGGTGAGGGGACCAAACCTATATGCCCCATCATTGGTCAGTTATTGGATGTAGACTATCCCTTGGTCAAGGAAGTTTATCAGCCAAGGCAATCCCCTAAAAGGACTGAGAGCCATCTTTCCAGCAGCATTCCCAGCAGCAAGAGGAATTTCCATTAGGAAAGGAAGGTTAATGAGATGGGTTAGTCCCTGTCACCATAGCTCATCCCCAGGCTGCAACTAATACTCATCATTTCCCACCTGTTACAACCCCTTCTAGATTCCCCTCACCCTTAGCCAGTTGTTCACACTGGCTTACCTGGTAGCATGACCCAGACTCTCATAGCAGTCTGAGTCCCTGGTCACCATGCCCTTCTCAGGCCAGAGTAGCTGAACTTGTCCATCTACTGTCTGAGTTGGGCAAGGGGTTCAAAAAGTTATCCAAGTGGATCGCCTAGGTGCCACATTCCTCCTTGCCCTCATTGTGTAGAAGTAGGTAGAAGTAGCCCTACCTCTCTCTGATGATCAGTCAACTACCTGTGCCAAGATGGTGACTCCTCTTCTCATCTGCTGATTTCTTGGCTCAAGGAACCCTGCAGTGTGAAGGCAGCAGTCATAGCTTATAGTACAATGGGACTCTTGCTTCATACCCTGGCAGAAGTATTCATGATCCCCTTTGGGAGCCAAGATCTCTCAATCATAAGTCCCAGAGTTCTGGGGATGAGAAGCACAAATTTATATGCTATTGTGCCCATGCACAACCCCTGTCTCCCTCCCAGCCTCCATCCCTACCACAATGGCTGCTTTATTCATGACCCACTGGAGCAGCACTGGGGCAGTTGATGACAGAGGCTGGCTGATATTAACTGGCCAAGTCATTTTGTCTACGTGGTTGTTTAGTGCTTCTGCCATGGTGGATGCTCTCTAGTAGGCTTTAACATGAAAACCAAAAATATTCCCCCTTCTTTCTTACTCCCATATGTCCATCTACATGTATCTACTCCAGACTTTCTTGTTCCTGATATTCCAGTCTTTCTCCTCCCAGGTCCCTGAACAGCCAGCCAAGCCATTCGCCACTGATGTTGAGTTAGTATATATTCTAACCTCTGAACCACCTCTCCTTCCACACAAAGGTGTACCACTCAAAGCCCTGCCCATTGGGAGCATATTCCTTCATTACATCCTTCAAGGCTGCCCCAAGAAGGGCTGTTGTGCAACCACCATGATTTTCAGCTTAAACACATATACCAAGTCAAGCCATTCACAAACCAAGCTCAGGGTTTTTTCCTCTTCCATCAGCTGGTCATAAAGGATCCACTTGCAATCACAGAAGTGAGCTGAGGGAGGGAAACTGATGCCGTCATAGTGGGTGACATGGGGCTCTGGGTGCCCTGACTCTACAGCTGTTTTGTGCCCCCTGGTCCTATTCATGCTTAGCCCTGGATGAACCACTTTCAAGTTATTATATACTGTTATTGGGCCTTCCCAACCATATGAACCTGGCAGAATTCAGCCCATTTGGGGCAATTCTTGGTGTGCCATGTATTAAGCACACAGTCTCTGGTAGAGCCCACAAGCTATTTTTCAAAAGGGATATAATTTTCACTGCAGATAGCATTTCCTTGCTCTAGAAACCTATCGGTCTATACTATAATTCTCCTATTGGGTCTGTCATAAACTCTACAAGGCATCTTTTCCTACCACTGATACCTCCAATACTGTAGAGTCCTCCTGGTCATACAGTATAACCCAAACCTGTACCTGCTGCAGAGCCATTTTCTGCTCTGGGCAACAGTCAAAACTGGCATCCTTCCATGTTACCAGCTACATGGACTAGATCAGCACTCCCAGATACTGAATATGCTGCTTCCAAAACCAGAAGTAGCCTACCAAGAGTTGTGTATTGTGCTTCATTCTTTGTGGTGGAGGTACATGACGCACTCATTTGTCCTTTTACTTTTGAGGGAATATCCCGGCAGGTCCCAGAACAGGAGCCCCTAAATATGTTACTGATGTGATAGATCCCTGGATTTTGTAGGGTTTATCTTCCATCCTCTGGAGTATATGTGTCTTACCAAGGTATCCACAGTACTGAACATTTTTTGCTCATCGAATCTGATTAACATGATTTCATTGATATAATGGACCAAAGTGATATTCCTTGGGATGGCCAGTTAGTTCAGACTATCATATGACAGAGGACAGGGGAATTAACATAGCCCTGGGACAAAACTGAAAATGGATACTCTTGTCCTTTCCAAGTCAGAGCACTCTTTTCCAATAGGGTTGGATCCTTTTTTCCAATAGGGTTGGAAAGGAAAGCACTAGCCAGACCAGTGACCACATATCAGATATCTAAGGCCATGGTATTCTGCTCAAAAAAGAAGTTGCAATTGGGGCTACTATTTGGTTAAGTTTGCAGTGGTTTGCTATCATCTTTCAGGATCCATCTGCTGTCT
Organism: Pongo pygmaeus; assembly: GCF_028885625.2. Lineage (NCBI taxonomy): Eukaryota > Metazoa > Chordata > Mammalia > Primates > Hominidae > Pongo > Pongo pygmaeus. The sequence continues at coordinate 35,434,934 of NC_072384.2, read as the reverse complement.
TCAGGTGTCAGATTAGTGTATTAAATGTAGTTATGGGCCGGGCGCGGTGGCTCACACCTGTAATCCCAGCACTTTGGGAGGCCGAGGCGGGCAGATCATGAGGTCAAGAGATCGAGACCATCCTGACTAACACGGTGAAACCCCGTCTCTACTAAAAATACAAAAAATTAGCCAGGCATGGTGGCGAGCACCTGTAGTCCCAGCTACTCGGGAGGCTGAGGCAGGAGAATGGCGTGAACCCAGGAGGCGGAGCTGGCAGTGAGCCGAGACCGCGCCACTGCACTCCAGCCTGGGTGACAGAGCGAGACTCCGTCTCAAAAAAAATGTAGTTATGATGGAGACTCCTACCCTGCATCTTTAAGAGTAGTGCTAATATCTGCCATTCCCCCAGCCCTAGAGTGCAATATTATTTTTAATTTGCTATCTTGCCAGCGGGTAGGATGGAAATAATCCACTTTGATGGCTTCCACTTGACCTTGCCCACTACTTTCGCTTGACCTCTTACCACACAGGCCAATTTCCCCATTGTGGAGGTTGTACCAACTACAAAGTATATTTATTCCAGTTATACTTCCAGGAACCAGGGAAATGACCACCAGGTGGGTCCACAGATCCAGTGAACCCACTGTGAACCACAACTGAGCCAGGACTTTATTCACTACCTTACCTCCCTACACCCCCACTCTAAGAGGGGGCTTATGATGATGATTTAAGTCTTCAGTGTCCTAAAGTCTCTCACACTGAGTCCAGCAGTTCTCAAAAACGTTTGGGTCTTCCCCTTCCCACAACATAAAGTTTCAGAATATACAGTCATATATTCCTTTGGGGGAAGGACTGGGAGACTCATTTATAAACAGACTTACAATAGTGTCTCAGGATACTTCCTCCTGGGGACATGAACTCTCCTTCAGTCAATGGGTTCCTGGTCCAAAGACTAACTCAGGTCCAGAAATTGGGCAAGGGATCATGAATTTTATTGTGGCAACATCACTCAGTCTCCTGGTCATCCATCCATGATTTCTCTTGAGCAGTACTTTCATTGGCTGGCCACTTATATTGCCCTTAGGGACACTGAGTTCTATTAACTATCTTCATAACCATCTACAGGTCAGGCCCTCTTGGATGCCATTTGACCTCGTTGCTCATTACAATAGTTGTACCTACCTGGCTTCTGACAGGTAATGCTGCCACCTGGCCTCTTATGGTTTTGGGTTCCTATGATCCCCATTGTTATCTGTGAACTCAGTTCTGTAATAGCATCTCCCTATTGTCAGGCCCGGGATACAGGGGAGCCACACCACTGAGCTTCTTAGCAATGTTGGTGCACCCCTCTCCAGCACATTCCTTATTGGAGTGGTCAATGATGCGTCTTCCTGGCCCTTCTGTAGAACATAGTCATCTTGTAGCTTTTTCACCCTTACGTAGTATATCCTCTCTCATGTGCTCACTTCACTGAGCCTCTTAATTCTTTCTCCCACCATCTGCCACAAAAATTTTGTCATTTTGGCCTCAATTAGTATTGACCACCACATTTTCATGCTTCCAGGAGCCATCCTACCAATGTGCTTGCACCATTCCCTGGGAGTTCTTCCCAGAGTGTTAAACCCAATAAACTCTCTTTTATCAAATGTATGATCTGCCCTCGTCAGTCCCACATCCTCAGAATCCAGTCCTCTCCTGGGTCTTGCTGGTCCTGCAGTTCTTTGGGGAGCATAGCCCCTTCCCTCTCTGGGAAGGACCAGCATGTCCTCAGCTTATGTTATGATTTAGCCTTACTCATTGACCTAGTGGACAAAAGAAAGGAGAGGGGAGATCCTACCAGGAAGGAGCACATGTCCTGCAGAGAGAAACCTCGATATCATCTTTAAGCTAGAAGGGAACACCACTCTTGATAGGGAGATATGGGCCACTTCTTCAGGTTCAGAAAGTTCAGGTGAATCTCAGGATTCAAGATTTTTGGATGCATTAACCCAGATGTCCCTATCCTGTATCTAAAAGGCTATTCTTTCCCAACTAAGGCCATAACTTTGTAAGAGTAGACCAGCCTCTGTTGAGACTTTAGCCTTCCTTAGAGCTCAGCAACTCTTCTACTTAAATCCTGAGCCGGATCCTTGGCTCTTTCTCCCGCTGAAGGAGATAAAAGCCTCTTCATATGCTACCAAAGAGACTGTCTGGATTTTAAACTTAGATTTTAATTGCCAGTTAGTCATGCTCAGCTTTTCATAATCTTTTTCCAGAGCAAAGTTTAGTTACAGCCACCAAATTCCACTCTCCTTAAAGTTCCCATTTCCACCATATTTCTCAAAAGCCTAAACATTGCGTGAGCTATCACATTCTCTTCCATGTTTGTGCCATCCAAGTCCACTACTGTCAAAAGTTTTTTTGTGTGTTTTTGTGGGGTTTCTTGAGACAGGGTCTCACTCTGTTGCCCAGGCTGGAGTGCAGTGGCATGGTCACTGCTCACTGCAGCCTTGACCTCCCAAGCTAAAGTGATCCTTCTGCCTCAGTGCCCCAAGTAGCTGGGACTACAGGCATGTGCCACCATGCCTGGCTAATTTTTGTGGTTTTTGTAGGGACAAGGTCTTTCCATGTTGCCCAGGTCTGGAACCCCGGGGCTCAAGTGATCCTCCCGCCTCAGCCTCCAAAAGTGCTGGGATTACAGGCATGAGCCACCATGCCTGGCTGGCAAAAGTTTTAGTAGCTATACTGCCACATTGAGCCAGGGGCTCTCTGTGCTTCACCTACCACCAATGATGGGAGCCTCATTACCACCAGACAGCTCATGACCTAGACCTAAAATCCCATTCCAGTGAGGGCTTGATCCTATCTTTTCTGGGGCCAGCTATCACAGGTTGGGTTCCCCAACATGCAGGATGTGTTTTAGGGCTTATTCTTGGATTAACACCTATGGAAAGGAGGGAAAGGAAGCAGGATTGGTCAGAGGGAAAATTTGAGCTGTGATCAGGTCCTAAGCTAGCCCTGTGGGGAGGAGTTCCTGAGCGGGGATGACCCTTCAGAGGTGCTCTGAGTTGGGCTGAGGGAGCTGGGCCTCTCTGCTGCACATTGATCAGTCAGCCCCTGGAAGGAGGTGTGACCTTGGCTGAGGCACTTTTCTTCAGCCCAGGCATCCCCAGAGAGTACTGACAGCTGAGAGCTGTCTTCCAGCAGCATGTCCAGCAACTTGGGGGTGGGGGAGAATACATTTTTAATTACTGGAGGGGGATCAGGGCAGTGGACATCACAGCACCCACCACCACAAAGGAAATGGTGACAACTAGGAACATGAGGAAATTGCAGTCACTGATAGATAGTGACATATTTTGGCTATTCACAAGGAAGGAGGTTTTGAAATGAGAGATGAGATAAAAAATAATTTCTTCATGGTCATTTCTATGGTTTCACGTAACTTGCTATAAGGGCATAACTCACTGATATAGTCAGTATCTTGTACACACTGAACCTGCGTGGCCATGAAAAGGATAAGATAAAGGGATTTTTTAAAGGCTGAACTATGGTGTAAACAGCTCAAAAATACAAAATAAAAAATTGATTTGTTCCCAGCATTTAATGGTTTTTCACACTTGTTGGAGAGGAAAACCTATTATTTATTATTTTATGTATTTAAAAACACACCTAAATGTGGCAATAAAACATAAATAAATACTTTCAGAGCCAAATGGAACCCAAGAATAGACTAGGAATCCATTTGCTGTTATCTCCTGATGTGCAGCATCCAGTCATCCCCCATTTGATGTGATAAGCTCATCCTCTGAGCACCTGACAAAGCACTGAACGTGGTCTTTAGAGAGAGCCCTTGCCATAATTTCTGGATCTCTGTGAGACTAAACTATCCAGAACCAAATATATGTGCCTTTCCTCAAACCTTCATAATTGCAAGATACGATTTTCTAATTTAATAAAAATAGGAAAAGAAATTAAAATATTAAAAAGATGAAAAGAAACAATAACTATAGAAACTGACCTAGTGCAGACCCTGATCAATGAGTCAAGTGAATGACACAAAGAGATTATGGATATCTTCATGAGAGATTGCCAGCAATATTGTCCACCCCATTGCAACAGAACAATTACCACTTAACTTTTAACTTATTTTTCTCTTATGACAGATACAACTTGTAATCAATTTGTTATAATTTACCTAAACTGGTGGAGAGGGCTCTGGCACCACATACACACACAAACACACCCACACACTTGCACACACACACCCCTCTACACAACAACTAGGGCAAATACGCTTTTACCTCTAGTCTCTATTGAGGTTTCCCTATAGGATATGTATTTTCAACTGAAAAAATATGTAGGTTCTGTTGTTAAAATCAAGATTGAAGACCACAACACTAAATTACCTGGAGCTCTATTGTTAGGCTATAAATTTATCTAATTATTCTGTCCATTTCTATCACATTATCCTGTATTATTGTCTCTGTAGCTCTTTATTGCCACTTTCCCATCCACATATTTACTTGTTTATTGCATGCCTCCCCCACTAAAAGATAAAGCTCTTTGAGTACAAGAACCATGTCTCTTTATCACCACATTTCCATCACCTAGAACAATGTTAGGCACATGGTTCTTACTGACTAAATATTTGTTGAATAAGTGGATGAATGAAGCCTTTACTTATCCATCTATCCATCTATTTATTTATCCATCATGTACCTACTCATCCATCATATGAGAAAGCCTGCATACTAGTGAGTTCATTTTATTATCTACTTAGTTTTATTATCTGAATATGGTTCACAGATTAAATAAATACAATATGTGAAGTAATATTCTAAAAAAGTCCTAAGGTGAAAGTCCATAGGCCCAACAAACTGGTAACTCAAGGAGTCATCTTCCACCTCCATTTCCCCGATCCTCCCAAGTAGTGATGACAGTAGGACAGCCAGCAAAAGAAAGAAAGAAGACCTGAAGCAGGCATTGCTGGGAACTTATTTTGTCAAACCTATTATGCTTTATGCTGCTTTCCTATTTTAATACCTCCTCTCAAATACCTTGTTAACCCAGCCTAAATCACCCCTTTGTAGAATACAGTACATACCTCATGCTCAATAATAACTTCTTTGTTCTGCCCTCCCCCTACCCAGTATAGTTCCATTTATTATCTAACCTTACTCAGGCATTTTCAACAATCTTTTCATGTTCCTCCACACACATTTTCTAAAAAGCCAGCTGTGCAATTTAGACCATCCCTGGAGATTATTGACCAGGTTGGGTTTGCATTTATGAGCACATAACTGAAGCTGACATGGCCCTTACCAGAATTAATGGCTCTTGGAACAAGTTGCCTTCACGGCATTTTACAAACAGCTTCATAATACATCTGAAAGCAAGGCAGGTTTTAATTAATGGCATTAATAGCTAAGTAATCAGAAGCGAAAAACACTGGCTGGACCAATAGGAGCAAAGAGTGGAAGGTGAACTTGGAGTCTGTGCAGGTTCAAAGTTTCCACCTGTCTTTGGAGTGATGCTGAGGAGTGTTTTGTTAGCACTGACCAGGAATTAATTACTTAATGCCATCAAACTTGGTTTGTATGCACACGATATCATTTTGAAACACCCGGCGCTTCCTTCCTCCCACCCTCTTTCTTTAGTTTCTCCTCTTATTTAATTATGGTTGCTCTATTTTATAAGCAAGGCAGCTGTCTGAGTGGGGAAGAGGTGCAGCATTCACATTCATGGTTTACAGTTTGCTAAATGTAAGCCTGCCTAATCCTTTCGTATCATTGGATTACTCTCCGCCAGCAAATTTTCCCAGCTTTCATCATGAGAATGGGCTCCCTGCCAAGAAAGCACTCATCCCAGCTCAGGTCCACCTGGCCCTTCCTGATTGTAGACTCCTCAATTCGAGGCCATTAAAAGGCTTTCAGACTATGTGCACAATCATTTCTGCAAGTCACATACAAAGTCTTTGTTTCATAGAATCCTAACCTGTATGCGGGATTCTGTTCTGAATTATTTTTAAAAAGAGAGACAGAACGCCTTTGATCATTTGGCCAGTTTTCTTTCAATATCATCTAGTTATACAAAATAAATTTATGGTTTATTTAAATATAAAGTTTGAACAATAACCAAGGTCAGATCCGAGGATTTAGGGAAGACTGTACACCTATTAGAACTAACGCCCCTCTACAGGTGGCTGCATTTGAAAGATAGGCAAAAAAAAGCCATCCTGAAATTCCTACACATTTCGTAAACTCTACATCAATTAAAGTTTTAGCCAATTACAAAAAAAAAAAAAAATGTTCATGGTTATTTGCTGCCTAATTCCCTCCACAAGCCGAGAGAAGGGGACCTTCTTGGATTTCAAAAGGAAAGGATTCTCTGTGACTGCAAAACAGAACAAGGGGTTTGATTCACACACACACACCCCCCTCTGTCAATCACGTCTAATATTCTGAGTATGTGTAAACTCTCTGGCGGAGCCAGGACAATAGCACCTTGCCATTCAATCACTGATTTTGATCCCGCCTCAGCTAAACTTTAACAACTGTAAGCAAGCAATGGGAGCGGGGTGGGAGGCGGTGTTGAAAGACCCCTTTCAGACTCAGGTACCCAGACTCCAGGGATTTACAGACGTAGGGTCACATTCATCGCACAGACAACCCGAATTTCACCTTGAACACTAAGTGTGTTTAAAGTATTATGAAAACAAAAGGTTCTTCTGTACCTTTTCTACTTTTACACAAAACCTCCTGGAGCCTGAGTGAATGAAGCATTTGCTATGTTGAATGTGCACCAAGAGAAATACACTGGTGGCTTTCCATCACACTATTTTATTGATCTACTCAAATCTAGCATATCAAAAGTGTCAAGATAGAAGAATGCGTTTTTGGTGGTTCAAGGCCTCCCTTTCTTCACACCCTCTGGCCTTTACATTGCTTCCCAGAGCCGTCACATCCAAGGGAGGAGGCAGGGGGCACCTTTACCATGTGCCCCTACCCATATAAGAGATAATGTTGGGGGAAAGGGCTCTGCCAGCCTTGCCTTCACTACTCCCCTTCCTCCAATCTTCCAGAAGATGGGGCAGGAAGATCTTACAACCCACCCTCCAAAGGTAGAACCTCAAAATAATAAAACAAAACAAAAAAAAAAAGATGGCACCTTTAGTTTAAATAAAGTAGTCCAGGCTGGGTGCTATGGTTCACATCTGTAATCCTAGCACTTTGGAAGGCCGAGGTGAGTGTATGATTGCTTGACTTCAGGAGTTTGAGACCAGCCTGGCCAACATGGTGAAACCCTGTCTCCACAAAAAATACAAAAATTAACCAGGCATGGTGGCTTGCACCTGTAGTCCCAACCACTTGGGGGGCTGAGGTGGGAAGATCGCTTGAGCCCACGTGGTAGAGGTTGCAGTGAGCCAAGATCATGCCACTGCACTCCAGCCTGGGTGACAGAGTGAAACCCTGACTAAATAAATAAATAAATAAATAAAAATAAAGTAGTCCAGAAGAGCACGGAACTTTGAGGAGAAGAGTTAGAAAATGCCATGCTATTTGGTGGCTGACAATATATCTTATTTTAAAAACAAGTTCCTTCGAGATAAGGGACCATATTTTTTTATGAAGAGAAGAGGGTGACATCTAACAAATGGTCTATGCTGATAAGAAGCTCAACTGGAACTCAACTTTCATTCATAGAGGTCTGTTTGGCTTGAAATGCGCTGATACTCCCAAGTTTCACTTTGCATTTCTGGGTTCATCAAACCCTCAGATACAGTATTGAAAGTCAAAGTGAAACCCTCCACGAAGAAAACCACACTGATTTTTACCTGCTTTAATGTCAATATTTTGACAAATTCTGACAATAAATCAGACCAGCTCACTCCTCACTCACCTTTTGGGGCAGACTGTCTCCGACTTAGGATGGCTTGACTTATGACTTTGTGATAATGAAAAGGCAATATGCATTCAGTAGAAACCATACTTTGAATTTTGAATTTTGATCTTTTCCTGGGCTGGCAATATGCAATATGAGACTCTTTCATGATGTTGGGCACCAGCAGCGAGCCACAGCTCCCAGTCAGCCAGGCAATCAGCAGGGCCAGTGACCAAGGCTCTACAGTGGACCAAGTGGTCAGTGTTTTTTTTGGATATTGTGTGTTGTTTTCAAATACCATCATGTCTACAAAAAGTCCATCTGTGTCTCCTGCTTCCAGTGAGAAGAGGAGGAAGGCAATTACTCTTGAGATAAAACTCAAGAGAATTTCCCAGCATGAAGGCAGCAAGCCAGGAGTGGCCATCAACCATTTTATCCTTTAATGTATTTTTGACTTCCATTATTTTAAGCATACTAGGGTTTTCATCAGGATGTAACCCCATTGCAAGTCAAGGAGCATCTATATATAAAATACTTCCATTAAGTGTCACCAAATTTGACTTGTCTCAAAAAATGTCCACCAATGAGAAGATTTTAAATAAAATCAAAAGCCTTCGTGCTTATCTAAAAATGTTTTTAAGGAACCCTGACTGAATGTCTCAATTGAGCCAAATAGTTAATGATTAAGAGAGGGAAAACGAGGCACTTGTCAATATTAACCTATTGTGGATGCTTTCTGAAAACTTAAATGTCCTGAGTCCCTCAAAACAAAGACCCAAAGTAACTATGCACATTTCTCCATTAGTACACATACAATAACACTGTCAAAAAAAATAGAGAGAAACTGGCCCAAAGAGTAAGGACAGACAGGAGGGAAGAAAAATGTTGGAAAAGCCTGGGCAACACTGGAAGATCCCATCTCTAAAAAAAAAATTTTTTTTTAATTAGCTAGGTGTGGTGGTGTGCACCTGTGGTGCCAGTTACTTGGAAGGCTGAGGTGGAAGGATCGCTTGGCCCAGGAGGTTGAGGCTGCAATGAGCTATGATCATGCCATGGCACTCCAGCCTGGGCAACAGAGCAAGACCCTGTCTCAAAAAAAAAAAAAAAAAGAAAGAAAGAAAAATGTTGGAGGGGATAAAAGTTCCAAGGATGGGTTTCCTTTAATCCTTTATTGGAACAGGTAGAATTTTCACCTGTTACTGGAATCAGTATGACTTAAAATGCTCATCTGGTTAGTAATGTCCAAATCAGACCTGGGTCAAAATTGCCCTGTCCAACTTGCCTGGGGCTGAATTTGGTTAGTTCAGTTTACTGGGGGGCCATCTTCATCGCACCTGGACATCATCCTTTGGAGCTCTTCTGTCACCCTGAGGGATAGGGGTTAGCCTAGGTTCCTTGAGCCTCAGCATTGCTTAAAGCCAAAGAGAAGAACTAGGAAGAAAGCCAAGATGCTGGGAATGGGCAAGTTAAGGACCAAGGTCATGGTCACAGAGCCAGAGCTGCGTGAGGTGGGAACGAGTCAGTCAAGAAGGTTGGGGCAAAGAAGGGGGAAGTTGTCGGGGAGGTGGGACAGTTCCTAGAAGACTGTCTGAACTACCCACTGTTATCAGCATGAGGATGGCACCCTAGTCTTGCTGGTGAGTGGTTCTGGGACTTAGAATGCAGCAACCCAGAGCATAGCACTTGGGCACGCTGAGTACTTTGAATTAAAGGAGATTGGAAGGCCTCAGAAGCAAAGTCTTTCTGACCTTCTCCTCCCCTCCTGTCTTCCACCTCTTTTCATTTCTCCCCCAAAGCAAGCCATACAAACTAGAATTCTCCTTTCCCAAGGCAGATCATAGAAAATAGAACCCCTCTCCCTTAAAGCAAGCCATAAAACCAGAAAGGTCACTCTCTCCCTTCTCCTTTGAAGACCTTCATTCCAGAGGGGTCCTGCCCCCATACCTGGGAGGAGGGAATGCTGCACAGAGAGGCCAAGAAGAATTTGAACAGACAGCCTCCCTGGATATACCCCTCAGTCTATCACCATTACACCATACCCTTTTTCCAATCACATTTCTACCCGCTGTCCATTCTTCATTAAACCTAAGCATAAAAACAGCTTTCTCTGGGTCTTTGAGTCTTCATTTCTGAAGGCTTTCATGTCATATAAACTTTGACTAATACATTTGCTATGTTTTTCTCTTGTTAACCTGTCTTTTGTTATAGCAGTGTTGGCTGTAACCCTTATGATGGGTAGGAAAAGGGTTACACCGTACCACCCCTACAGAGGTTATGCTGCTCATGACAGAATGCAATTCATCTAAAGCTTGAACTCAAAACTTGACAACCTTAAGGGCTTTTTGTGGCAATGAGAGCATTTGAATGTGTTGCAATTCTTTTTTAGAAAGAAATGATAACCCTGGGCTTTAGTTTGCTATCTTCACTGATACACTTCAAAAGGTGGGAATTCCATGAAGGTGAGGATGAGAAGAAACAAGCAGCTTGCTTACCCCACTATACTGCACCGCCCTATTTGTCATCAACCACCTGGTGGTGATCTCCTGCTGGGCAGTGGCTTCTGTCTCTCTGTCCTCAGGTGTGATTTGAAATGTCTCCCAGTGCCTGGCACTTGGTAGACAGTCAATAAAAGTGCTCAATTCAATGACTCAGTGGGGGAATGGTCATATGATTTGATCCTTGCAATCTGGAGAGTTTTCAGCTGTGTTTGAAGCATTTGTCCCCAGAGTCAGTTATGTCCAGGAAGCTCCCTAAGTGCTGCCTTAGGCTCAATTTGCCCCCTCTAGAATGAAAGCAGCTGTTTCTTTTCTGGAAACATACCAGGAAGTGTCTTAGGGGCACCCCATCTTCCCGCCTTTTTGCCTCTGTAACAGCCATCTCTCCTTACCTCAAAAAATATAGTACGTATGTTTTCAAGCTGCAAAGAAACCGTTGAAAATTAAACCACAGAACAGCATTTTAATGAGAACAGATTACCTAACACCCCACTGTGGTTTCAGATGGCCTTGTGCCAACCTTCCAAACTGTTGCCAGAAGCCCAGAGTTACAAAAAAAAAAAGGAGGGTGGGGAGTTGTGGGGAGAGGGGAAAAGAGTGATTAGCATCCTCTCAGTGAGGGTAGCTTTCTTAGATGGTTTCCAAAATGATCTCTCTAGAAGGTCTTAGGTTATTGGTGCCTGCAGTTGAAGAAAAGTTTCTTCCTGTTTTGAAAAATTTAAGAGAGACAAAAAGGGGGAGGCACCCTTGAGTTAGTACATGATGTCCTGAACTAGGTGTTTTCAGCACCAAAGTTCTGCTGTGTCTGTACCCATTGTCTAGTTCATCAACTTGCCTTCTGCGCACATACTTGCTATTTCTGTAGCTAGGTTACAAGACCACAGGTGTAGATGCTGCTGGGTGGAAGCTCTGCATGCCCACAGAGCAAAGCCTGAGCAAACACTGTTCCTTCCTGGCTGGTAGCTTGCACTGGGGGCTCCTGGTAGTGGGCACAGAGGTGCTAAAGCTCACATGGGCTCATTCCTCAGAGACTTTCTTCCTTAGTCTCCAACTAACCCAGCACTTAATGTATTCAGGGCTGCGGTTTCATTTCCACATTGGGTTTCCAGATTTAACCCCTGAACTGACTTCTGCAGTTGTCTTCCCACCAGTTCAATAACAACCAGATGGCTGCAAGGCCACAGGAAAAAGTAGATGACAGAGCTGGAAGATGCTGGAGTGGAATCCCTTCATTCCACTGATGAGGAAATCAGGCCCAGAGGAAGTTTAGAGATTCACCCAAAATCACATACCCACTCAGCAGTGGAGACAAAAATACAACCACTATCCTGATTTCCAGCCTGTGGCATTGCCCTAACCGTATGGCTTCCCATTCCTTTCAGTAACACAGTAGCTTTTACCTCTTGCATACAAAGTGACAGACACAAAATGGGCCCTCCTTAAATGCTACTTTCCTTCCTTGCAAACTATACCATACTGTGCTAAAACTTGAGAAGGATAAGTGGAAAAGTACCACACTCTCTGGCTCTCAAAGGGTTATAGCACCTTAAAGGTAACAAACAGCATGCCCACATTGAGCATAGAAACAACACAACCTGATGCAAAACAGAGTGCCAGAAGATGCTTCATACCATGAGTGCAAGGAAAAGCAAAACGCCTCACTTTACCCACTTCACTTGGTTAACTCCCATTTACTTGTTTTGTCTTAGTTTTGAGGTCATCTCTTTTGGAAAGCCTTTCACGTTTGGTTTAGGTTGAACTATAAGTGCAGGTGCACTTGTCTGGATCCTCGTGAGCTTCATGAGGACAGGTTCCTGGTTGGCCTTGTGCACTGCCTTTATCCCTATGTCTGGTGCCTGGGACAGAGTGCTCAGCAAGCATTTGGGGAAGGAAGGAACTGAATATCCATCAGGAAGCTTTTACCCAGGCCATGGGATGGAAAATGGGCTCTAAGATGAAAAGGATTTCTATCAATGCAGAAGGTGGTGCAGAAATGAGTGGATAATAACTCCCATAGAAAAATCACTCCTGGCCCAGGCGTGGAGGCTCACACCTGAAATCCCAGCACTTTGGGAGGCCGCCAAGGCGGGAGGATGGCTTGAGCCCAGGAGTTCGAGACACCCTGGGCAACATCTCGAGATCTTGTCTCCAAAAAAATAAAAAGTTAGATGGGCATGGTGGCCTGTGTCTGTAGTCCTAACTACTCGAGAGACTAAGGTGGAAGGATCACTTGACTCAGGAGGCAGAGGCTGCAGTGAGCCATGATTATGCCTCTGCATTCCAGCCTAGACAACAGAGCAACACCCTGACTCAAAAAAGAAAAGAAAGGAAAGAAAAATCACTGCTGCAATCTGTGTGAAGAGAGGTCAGGGAGGAGACCACCATGGATATAGCAATGGCCTTTGATAAAAAGGAGCCGGAAGGTAATATTCGGTAAATCAAGTGAGGCCAGACTCTGGGAGGTCAGGAATGCTAAGAGGATGATGGCAACCAGAAGGATGAGGGTTTAAAAAAAAAATTAGGAGAGAAAAATCCAAGCCACTAGAAAGCTGCACATAGCAAACCACTCAGCTCAGTGTTAGAATCTGACTTTGGTGAGTGTTTTCCTATCCTTGAAAATAGTGCTTTCGGGCTTCCCTTTGGTAGCTGGGTCCCCCGCCCCGCACCCCCACCCCCTCAACTTTGAAGTGTTGACTCTCTTTCTCAACACCTGAAAAGACAGGCTGAGTTTCACCTTGGGAAAATGCAAAATAGTCAGCTGCAGTGAAGAAAAAATGATTTGCAACCTCAGTCACAGATTTCTTTGAAACACTGTTGTAAAGGGAATTCTGAAAGGACCACTGACTCATTTCAGACAGTGAGCCAGGGTGAATGTTTAATGTGGTGAGTCGGTGACCGAGGAAACCACTTCTCTTTTGGAGCTGTTCATTCTGACTCTTCTTATCTGGGTGCCTTTACCAAACAAACAAGTATCATCTCTCACTTGGGGACACCTGGTAGGCATTTGCAAAAAGAAAGGAGTTCCAAGAACAGCTAAAATTATCAACAGCAGAGACAGCTCAGTTTCTGCTATCTACAGGTTCACCCACAGGGATATCATAATCAAGAAGCAAAGTGATCAATTTGGGAAGTGAGGGGTGAAGGAACAAAGATTCATAAAGAACAATGGGATTGGAGGTATAAAATATGCCCTGCTCCCCATACCCAAAATGGAAAGTGCCACTTGGTAGGTGGCCATGTGCTGCATAAAACATAGCAGACAGTTAATGTCAACTCGAACCATTCTAGCAAGACATTAACTTAGAGGAAACGCCAGGAAACTGAGAGGTTGGAAGAAAGAAGAGGTGTATTCCTATGGACAGCTAGCTGCGAGGTCATCCTAGTCTGTTGCTGGTACATTCTACTTCAACCTAGAGCTGATAGAGTAGAAACGTATTACTCATCTCTAAATAAGATCCCTGTACAGACTCATGGAAGTTCTGCTGCTCCCCAGAGAAGATCACCTGGTGGTCATAGGTTTAAAGACCTTACGAGGCTGGCCCATGGGCCGAGATGCCATTGTGCAGGGCAGCAAGGCCCACTTAGGTAAGAATATACCACATGATTGGCCTCACTGTAGAGGCCATCCCTCGCTTGGAAGCCATCTGGAAGTAGATTTGAACTTCTAAGTGACATCTTAAACAGCCCGAGTCCCAGTGATCATTAAGATCCCTGTGACCAAAAGAAGAATCTCTCCTGATCACGTGTGCACTCCTCAGGGACCAGGCAGGAGACATGGGGGCTGGGCTGCTGCCTCGTAAGCAGCCTTTTGTTACCCCCTCACACTGGAGCAGCTGTAAGAAATGGGTGGCTGCTGGCTGAGTGCAGTGGCTCACACCTGCAATCACAGCACTTTGGGAGACTGAGGCAGGAGGATTGCTTGAGGCCAGGAGTTCAAGACCAGCCTGGGCAATAGAGTGAGACCCCATCTCTACAACAAAAATTAGCTGGGCATGGTGGCACACACCTGTAGTCCCACATACTTAGGAGGATGAGACAGGAAGGTTGCTTGAGCCTAGGAGTTAAAGGCTGTAATAAGCCATACTCACACTACTACACTCTAGCCTGGGTGACAGCGTAAGATCCAAGAAAAAAAAAAGAAAAGAAAAGAAGACAAGAAAAGAAAAGTGGCTGCCACCTCCCTGCTCACCATCAGCTTCTGGGGGAACCCAGTGAGGCACCCATCTGCTATGGGTATGAGAGAGAACATCAAGCATCTGGCTTTCCTGATCTTAATGTCTCTTCACATTAAGAATGAGGTGAGCTTCTGATTCTCTTGTCCTGCTCCTTCCACTATACTCTCTACATGGGCTTTTATCTTCTAGAGAGGAGCACCCCCACCCCAGGACTGGTACCGAGCAGGTGTACCACCAATGTTGATGATATTGATGACTAGACTCACAGCAGGAGGCAGGCACTATTATTATCTCCACTTCACAGATGAAGAAACTCAGGCCCTAATCCATCAAGTAACTTGCCAAAGCCCCTCTGCTAGTGAGCCCAGGTCTCTTAGGATGAAGGGAGGAACTGAGTGTGTCAGAAGCTCTTAAACAGCACTGCCCCCGCCCTGATTCCAGCAGCGTCAGTCTCCTGCCGCTGGGCTCCCACCTACTTGTGTTTGCAGTCTCACTTGTGGGTTCGAGGTCATAACTCTCTGTCGCTCCTCAAGTGCTCGTCACACCCACTGTTCCCTGGTTTCATTTGTACATTGGGGTTCCAACTGTCAGTCCCCAGCCGGCACACAGGTTTCACTTCCCTGAACCCTAATTCACTCATTTTTGAAATAGGGATCTATCTACCAGAGTGGGTGTGAGAAATAAGAAACAGGGTATAAATATAAAGCCTGCAGGAGCCCCACCATGACACTGTTCACGCCTTAGTGAGCACTTCACAAACAAAAAGCACCGCGATGAGGTATTTGTGTCCTTTCATAACAATCTTCTCTCTCAACTCTGGCTGACATCAGAATCACCTCGAGCATTATTTGAAAAGGCGAATGCTCAAAGCCCCGCCCCAACCCTGCCAAATCAGAAACAACCAAGGTGGAGGTCCCGGAATCTGAATTTACTTTATAGTAAACAGGGCTACCTGTTATGCAGGTACCAGGGCCAAGCTAATGTTCATTCCACAGGGAGGTTCTATAAGGGATTCCTGCCGAGAGTGGGAGGTAGGTTTAGAGGACCTGAAAGCTCTTCCACAAATAACAACCCCCTTATGTAGTTGGCTCTCCGTTGACAGCTCCGTGCTGCAAGCAGTGTGGTGATCAGTGTACAGAGAAATATTTTTTCCATCCTATTCCACACTGGTCGTGTCCCAAGCTCCACTCTCTGGCAGCCCAAGTAGGGGTAGATAGGCTCTGGGCACCAGACAAAAACTATATTCCCTTTAGGGCTGCCTTTCCTCTGCGGAACATGAAGATCACTTTTAACAACCACAAAGTTTCATGAACCACCAGATGAAAGCCGATCGTGCTGGTAGTGTGGTAATGTCTGTTGACGAACAACATTCGTTTTTGGCTTTTTTTTTTTTTTTGAGACAGGGTCTTACTCTCTCACCCAGGCTGGAGTGCAGTGGTGCAATCTTGATTCACTACAATCTCCATTTCTCAGGTTCAAGCGAATCTCGTGCCTCGGCCTACTGGGTAACTGGGATTACAGGGCCTGCCACCACACCCAGCTATTTTTTGTATTTTTAGTAGAGATGGGGTTTCACCGTGTTGGCCAGGCTGGTCTCAAACTCCTGACCTCAGGTGATCCACCCACCTCAGCCTCCCAGAGTGCTGGGATTATAGGCATAAGCCACCGTGCCCGGCCCAAACAACATTCTTAAACACACACACACACACACACACACACACACACAAAACTCCTATGAATTCAAGACACTTCCAAACCAATTCCATATTTTATGAATCACAATAGCATCCACATACATTTCAAAAATTGTAGCACATTATATATTCAATCTACAGGAAGATTTGGCACTTGGCGGTATTTAGACCCTTCACAATAACTTCCCTTGGGGTCCACTGCTCACAGATTGAGAACCAGCCTGCACCACCTGACAGAGTCAAAGGTCAGTGATCAGCCCACCTTACCCACCACATTCCCCTTTCCAGTAAATCACCCAAAAACCCAACTGTGGAAGAGCATGTTTGAGATGAGTCACTGGTAAGTAACTGAAGGGCCAGAAACACAATCTGAGGCCAAGAAGGAAAGAGAAAATGGGTCTGAAAACAAACAAATGGATGAGAAGGAGAAAGCTGAGGTGTAGAGACCAGGCAGAAATCTATTTGGATAGCTCAGGTGGAAAGTTTTAAAAGTCTGGGCTAGCCACACAGTGGTGGGAATTGCAAGGCTGCTAATGGATAGAAGAGATCTTGGAGAACCAGCATATGATGACTCACTGATGTGAGAAAGAAGGAGGAGGTGAAGGAAGCCTGGAATTTCAGCTAAGATGTGAAGAATGGAGCCACACTCTGAGAACCTAGATATAATAATAAGTTATATTTAGGGCCAGCCTGGAACTGCACTCTAAGAACCAAAGTTGGACACTCAAAAGTAGACCAGGACACTTGGCAAAGCAACCATTATAAGGGACCAAAGGTCTGGAAGAAAAGGGTGCCTATTTTCCTTAAGAACAACTGTGATAAAATTTACAGATAAAGGCATAAGTCTAGAGCAAGTTATTTTCAATGTTCTGCTAAAAATTATATTTGCAGTTAAGGAGTCCTGAAATTATTTAAACTTCGGGTGCCTTGGTATGACATTCCAACAATGTGCCCAACCAGGAAGTGGGTGCTGTAGTGGTAATGTGGACTGCCGTAAAGCTCAGCTTCAGAGTCCATCTCTCCTGCAAAACTTTCCCAGGGCACATTGGGTTGGAACAACTTGTTTCTTGTCTGAACTACTGAGCCCCAACCCTGCTCATTCTGATACTATTGGTCTGATGGTGGACACCATCAACTCCTTATTTTCTGTGTAATTCATCTTTAACCATAAAAGTTACACAGGATTGTATTGGAACTATTATTACATCACAGATGTTGATTTGAACTCGTATTTAAGCTTCCTGTGACACTTGATTCTTTCCTTCTGCCTTTCTTCCCATAGAAAAAAGTCCCCAGCACTAACTGACACCCACACACTGATTTCTTTGATCTAACAAATGTCCTTCCCCCTAAAATCCAGATTTGGCCTTACCCAGGTAGTGACCTTAGAAATGTAAGGAAAGGATCTCAAAGCCTGCATTTTTTTTTTGTCTGCCAAGTTTTGCCACCTCCGATCGTTGTTGTTTGAGATGTGACAGGAGATGAAGTCACTTCGATGACATAAGTAACAGGATATCATCGTGCTACACAAAAGCCCACAAGTCAGATGCAGGTGGTGGCTGAGAAACCAACATGCAAACTTTAAAAATACAAGGATAAGCCTTCAGACTTTCTCTAAACAGCATCCCCTCCCCTCCGAAATAGTCTCTCCCCTTGACCTCCATTCTTCACATCTTAGCTGAAATTCCAGTCTCCCTTCATCTCCCCCTTCTTTCTCAGCCCCACATCAATAAGTCACCAGATGCTGGTTCTCCAAGATCTCTTCCATCCATTAGCAGCCTTGCAATTGCCACTATGTGTGGCTAGCCCAGACCTTTACAACCTTCCACCTGAGCTATCCAGATAGACTTCTGTCTGGTCTCTCCACCTTAGCTTTCTCGTTCCAATCCATTTGACACTACATTTATAGATTAATTATTCTAAAGCCAAGCTCTGAGCATATTATTCTCCAACCCCAAATCTTCACAGTTTTCCTGTTACTTGATTGAATAAAGTCCAGACCTCTTAGCCTTGTCTATAAAACCATCTATGCTCTGGCCTAATGTACCCCTGCAGACAGAACTCCAGCCTATATTCCAGTCAAACTAGCTGATCCCTGTTTGCACCTCCAACCTTTCATTCATGCCTTCTCACTTGAGTCAGGCTTTCCTCCTTCCTGCTGAATACCTTCCAATCAATACCTACCCATTCTTCACATGCCTCTCCTATGTGAGAGGCCTCCTCTTTCCCTGCTGGGCCTTCTTTGTACTTCACTTGCACTGCCCACCCTGCTCTGGCTTATATCACAGTTTTTTATGTCCCTATTTCATCTCCCATACTGGACTTAGGTGTCTTGAGGCTAAGGACTGTATGCTATTCATCTAGTGTCTCTCCCAGCACCTAGCAGAGCTCTGCACATTGTAGGCACTCAAAATAGTTTGTGGAAAGAAGGAATGGAAGGAAGGGAGGAAGAGAAGGAAAGATAGGAGGATGGAAGGAAGGGGGAGAATGAAGAGACCTCAGAAATAAAAGAGAAGGAAATTAAAAGGGGCAAGAGGGAGCAGGAAGAGAAGCCACTGTAGGAGAAAGCAGGTCATGAAGACACACGGAAAAAATAAAATGCTATGGGATACATCCCGGGCCGTGTGAGAGTATGGGTACCAGATTTGCAAGGGAGAAGAACTGAGGAAACTTGCTGGCATCATGAGAACACTCAACACCAGCCTTGGTTTTCTTCAGTGGCAGGCTCAATCACCTTATCTCCCCCATCTTTCACAGCAGAGCTGGGGTCTTTAGGCTGAAAATTGGTTCCTGTGCTTTATGAAACCAGAATGGGTAGATGCTCACCTTCATCTTATACTTAATCTAGATTTAATTAAAACATTTTATCTTTATGATAATTCTTTTTTTTTTTAAGACAGAGTCTCATTCTGCTCATTCCGTTACCCAGGCTGGAGTGCAGTGGTACAGTCTCGGCTCACTGCAACCTCTGCCTCCTGAGTTCAAGCAATTCTTGTGCCTCAGCCTCCAGAGTAGCTGGAATTACAGGCACATGCCACCATGCCTGTCTAATTTTTGTATTTTTGGTAGAGATGGGGTTTCCCCATGTTGGCCAGGCTGGTCTCAAACTCCTGACCTCAAGTGATCCGCCTGCCTTGGCCTCTCAAAGTGCTGGGATTACAGGTGTGAGCCACTGCGCCCGGCCTGATAATTAACTTTTAATTAATGTTATTCTAGTTTACAAAATAGCCTTATAGATTACCCTAGACAGTTCTCACAGCATTCCTGCTACATACATAGTTAATGGGATTCCCTGATAGCTGCCTCGCAGCGTGTGGTGAGCTCCTCGTCTTACACTGCTGTCTCATTTGCTGCTCACTGACATCTCCATTACTCCCTTAACACCAAGTCACGCTCAGAGAGATCCATCTACTCCAGTTTCCAGAGCACAGCCTGCTGCTTTACACGTCCAAGTCTTTGCCCAGATGGTTCCCTGGGTAGAATTTTTTTTCGAGTCCTTCAACCTCTTCACCTCCAGAAGCCAGGTTTTCTGGGGAGAGAACCAGAGTAGCACCACCCAAGGGACTCTTTGGGGTACTCCCCTGGGTGGTGGGGGGGTCCATCACCAGGCAGCCTAAGCCTGGCATGCTGGGGCTGCCTCAGCTTCTATGGAAATTCTGGAAGATGACACAGGGGGACCAGGGAGATTACAGGGCCTGTGCTACTGCCTCGGGCGGTGAAAAAACACAGACGCATCTGCCCCCAGTGCACCCCACCCCAGCAACACACAGAAGGGAGAGCTTGCACAGTAAAACCCACTTCCCTCGTTAGCTTGCTCGCTAGGAGAAGCAGAGGAGAGCTGTTTATACTTACAACAAAGTGGGACAGCAGGAGGGTGGGAGAGAAACTTCAGACCTTGTACTGGCTGAGTTTTGCTTATTTCTGATTCTTAGGGATGCTTCACACTCCCCCATTTTCAGTTCTTTCTTCTGCAGAATTAATTCAAGACATCCTGTTCTGTTCACAGGGGGCACAAAGGTATGGGCCCAGAGACTGCAGACAACAGGTCAGAAAACCAGAGCATTCTAAGATTCTCTCTGATTGAAGGTGGGGATAAAACAGATTTTCAAGAAGAAAATGAAGCATACAGTTTGAAAAATGTAGATCGAATAACATACTTTTTCACCTTTGGAAAACAACTTCATGTTTTCACAACACAAACTACTGAAAGTAAGTAGAGTTCAACAAACATCTCTTGATGGAGAATGGTCAGAAGAAATATCTTCTGTATATTTGTGCTTCCAAGAAAGAGGCTGATGAAGTCTCCTGGGACCTGCTAGAAAGCAGGATCAATTAAATGTTTAGGTTTAGCATAAACAGGCGCAGGAGGTCTTTGCCTTCTGGGACCAGGGAGCCCCTCTCACTTTCGGGGCCAGTCAGGTGACCCACAGCACCTGACTCCTAGGTAGAAACCTAAAGAGAAATCCATGGCAGTGCCTGAGTAGGATTTCCCCTTTCTAGAATTGAGGGTGGGGAACAGCAGCAGGCAAATGACAGAGGAAAGAGAAGGCAAAACAAAAAATTCAGCGGCACAAGAGAACTGGGCTTTCTGGGGTGGTTGATTGTGATCTCATGTGTGCGTGCTCTTGTGTGCACACGTATGTGAGAAAAGTTGGCAGGGGAGGCTTTGTTTGAAGGAGGAAGGGTGGTTCTTTTTTTAGCCTGGAAAATTGCCACACTGGGACAAAAACCTTAGCACACCCCAGATGGGTGAAAGGCAATAGGAAAAAAAAAGCCCCCTCAGAAAAGTAACCAGCTGCCTAAACCCTAACCCTAAAGTGAAAATCTACCTGGCCAAGAACAAAAATCCTCTTCAGTCTGGAGGAGCCTAATCTAGACCTGCGTGGGGTCGATGCTCGCCAATGGAGCTAGAATGCCTGCCATTTATCACCCAAGATAAAACTCTCAGCAATCCCCTCATGCAAATGGAACCCTGTTTGTGGAAAGGATTAATCCAAATTGTTCCTCGTTGTTCAAAGTGTCTCTGTGGAGTTCAATCTGTCTCCCCTGCCCCAAACAAGCAATAAATTATCCACACGTGAGCCAATTTCCCAAAAAGAGACAATGTGGGTAGAAGCGGACTTTTGATGCCCACTCCCCGCAAGGGGCTGCCCCACCTGGGCTCAAAATAGCAAGCAGGCCATGGAGGGCAGCCCTGGGCACATAGGACAGGAGTAAACACAGCCAGGAGATTACGCTGCAGCTGGTTAACCACAAGGATAAACAAGCGGACAAAGTAGGGAGAAACCCAAAAATACTGAGAAACACTTCAGTATTTTTAAATGACCCTGAAAGCAATTTCATGGCTTCCATTTAAAAAGAAGTTGCTCAGACACAGAACATCCCCAATTTACAAAGATTCCAGGAAACAGCCTGAGCTTGTGATTGGAGGGGGTTACAGGGGTGAACAGATGATACGGAAATGCTTTCTCCAGGCAGCCATTGGCACCTGTTAAAAAGAAGCCCATTTAGACACACATCTTCAGACAAATTTTCAAGTATTCATTTTAACCTGCTTTTGCCTAACATAAAACCAAGCAAAGATGGGGTTAATTGCCTTCTTTATTAACCTGCTTCCAGAGCTGCTGCTTCCCCACATTTTCTCGCCAAGGCAAGTATATCTGAAAGTCTCAGGAGGCCTTAAAAAGTCCAGCACTAAATCTTCTGAGTCACTTAATCCCCAGCTCTTCTATGTTTGGAGATAATTTCCTTTATGAAAAGAAACTCTAACCTGGCTAGATACCCTTCTCAAACTTGCTAATGGAACAAAGAAGCCTCTCATTAGACTCATCCCTGTGGCTGCGGAAATAAGTGTCTCGGAAAGCACAGCTTTTGCTTTAGCCTCAGGATGGTTTTGGCTGCTGCGGTCCTTGGCTTCCTCTCATGGTGTCTCATCCACTCAAGCTCTAGCTAAGTTAGACTTAGAGGCTAGAAAGCAGGAGAGACAGGTGCCTAGCCAAAAAAAAAAAAAAAGAAAGAAAGAAAGAAAAAAAACGACCGTCTAGTGATCAGGTTTGCCCAGCAGTGGGATCTGCTTCTTTCCAAAGGGTGGGCTGCCCATCCCAGGAGTGTCCAGAAACAGGACGACCTGCTGAAAAGGAGCTCCTTCCAATGCATGGAAGATAATGAGACCAAATGGCATTAAGGACCCCTTTCAACCCCGAATCTGAGACTGCAAAGACAAGAAGGGCTTTCAAGGCACGTATGAGAAATTCTTTATGACTTCTCTTTCCTTCCCTCATTGCATAGATCTCTCTTCTGACCACAGTTAAAAGTAAGAACATTTCACACTTTATTTAAGACTCCACTTCCCTTTACCTCATTTCAGTGGGTAATGGTGGAGAAAGCCATTTGTCTGGTTAAGCAAAGCCCTCTACCAACAAGAAAGACATTTCAGCAGCAGAGATAGGAACCTATATTAGTAATAGGTTATGTTTATTAAGCACTTACTATGTGCCCCACACTGTACTAAAGTCTTTACATAGATATCATATTAATCTTCCCAATAATCCAAAAAGTAGAATGTTATTGTTAGCCGGATATTAAAACAAATGATATTACAACAAAGGCCACTGTCTGAGCAGACGCCAGTGTTGTGCTCAGAACCACAAAGCTACTCTGTCTGGCTTGCAATCCTCCTTTCTGCTGTTGTTCCCCCTGTTTAAAGAGAAGAAGGAAGAATGTTCTTCTCCCTGAAGGACGTTGTCCTATAACTACTAAAGAAAAGACAGGCCCAGAGTTCATGCATCAAGACAGTGAAGAAGGCATAGGGCCTGGGGATGGGAAAAGGGTTGAGGAATGTAAGGATCATACAAAGCTTGTCAATTCTCTTCAGGGTCACTGACATTAACCTGAGTGCGGTTAGGTGCCGCAAGGGAGGACTGACCTGGAAATCCCAAGTGACTAATTTCAGTCTCAGAGACAAATTATGACAAAGAGACCACCCCAAAAGGATTCTGCAACCAGTTTTTGTCCATGTGTGTCTGTTCCATCCTCCCAAGTCTCCTGACTGCCTAACCCTATCCTTTCTTTTTTTTCTTTTTTCTTTTTTGAAACAGAGTGACACTCTGGCATGCAGGCTGGAGTGCAGAGATGCGATCTCGACTCACTGCAGCCTCTGCCTCCCAACCTCAAGTGATCTCCCTGCCTCAGCCTCTTGAGTAGCTGGAACTACAGGTGTGCACCACCACACTTGGCTAATTTTTTTGTACTTTTTTGGTAGAGACAGGGTTTCACCATGTTGCCCATGCTGGTCTCAAACTCCTGAGCTCAAGTGATCCGATTGGCCTTCCTCAGCCTCCCAAATTGCTGGGATTACAGGTCCCACACTACCTAGTCTCATACTTTCTTTTGATGGCCACAAAAGAAAGTATGAGAGCCACAATACCTAGTCTCATACTTTCTTTTGATGGCTATCATCAACAACTTCGATCAGTGTAAACTGGAAGACTGGAAGCTAGTAGAGTTTTTGTGTTTGTTTCTTTTGAACCAACATTTTTAAGTTGAGAGATTTCATATTAAAAAATCAGGACTTTCACTTTCTCTTTAAAAAAAGTTGAATAGGCTGGGCGCAGTGGCTCACGCCTGTAATCCCAGCACTTTGGGAGGTCGAGATGGGCGGATCACAAGGTCAGGAGATCAAGACCATCCTGGCTAACATGGTGAAACCCCGTCTCTACTAAAAATACAAAAAGAATTAGCCGGGCGTGGTGGTGGGTGCCTGTAGTCCCATCTACTCGGGAGGCTGAGGCAGGAGAATGGGGTGAACCCAGGAGGCAGAGCTTGCAATGAGCCGAGATTGTGCCACTGCACTCCAGCCTGGGCAACAGAGTGAGACTCCATCTCAAAAAAAAAAAAAAAGTGAATAATATGGCCCAAATTCCCTCAAAGGGCAATGGAGGGTAGTGGTTGCTGCTTTAGGACAGGGCATGCACCCTTTGGTTCTCCACAGTCCCCACCAGTCCCTATTGCCTCACTCATTTACAATACCTGCAGGTTTTTAGATGTTGTCACTGGTGTCTTAGACCTATAAGTAGCTCTAAGATCATTCCCAAGTTATTTTTTTTTAAGGAGACTATTTCTCAAGGGGCATGTAATTCTAACAGAAGATTACAAATCTCAAAGACACAGCTTTGATAGCTGACAGATAGCTTTAGATTTAGAAAACTCAAGCAAAATGTTGTATGGATTCCCCCCCACCCCCCCCCACCCCCACACACACACACACGTAATTCCCACCCTGTTTTTTTGCTAATATAATATTCTTGGAAGAATGACCTCAGAAAGATCTCAAAGCCCATCTGTATAGGCGATCAGATCACCACATTTCTGGGAGCACCAAGGCTCTGCCATGGGATGCCCAGTTCTCTTTATAAAACTTGACAGTCCACAGGGCTCTAGGCGCTTCCTCTTTTTATATAGCTGTCTGAGGTCACCACCAATAAATTACTGGTTTAAGGAAAACAATGACAAGCCTTTTCCATGGAGGACAGCGTTCACTCACTCAATTATTTCCTAAAGCAATGCCCTCCTTCCCAGTTTGACACCATAATTTTTGAGGCAATAGCACCGAGCCTGTTTGCTGCTGTTCTTTATACCCATAAAGCCACACAAGCACCTGCCACAGGAGCACAGCAAACTTTGTGAACAATCATCCTCCTGGCAGTGGAACTAGTGGAGTAATGATCATTGCACTGTTAATTAAGTGGCTGTTTTGTTTAAATGACTTACAGGATGGCTCTAAATTGCCTATATTTGTTTACTAGTCTAGTTTATTCTCTTTGTGTAGGAAATTTGTTGACTAGTCTTGACTGCTATAAAGCGTTGATGGAAATCACTAATCATCCCATTTTAGTGAAGGCAGACCTTTTCAACATTCAAGATATAACTTAAATCTAGAGTAAAAATGGCTCTCCCCCAAAAAACAGTAATAATTTCCTAAATTGGTAAAGAACTGTAGGATGGAAGGTTTGGGTTTGTTTCCAAAGTCACTTTTCATCTGTAGGTGTTGGAGACAGAAGGATTTAGGGAAGGAGGAGAGGGCGGGGTGTGGTTAGGAAAGGGACAATTTGTTCCACCTAACACCAGCTTGGAAATAGTTGACATTTGATACCATTGTCTCTTTGAGATTTGTAACCCTGTGTTAGAATCACTTGCGCCTTGAGAAATAGTCTCTGTTGTTTTGGTTTTTTTTTTAATCACTTAGGAAAACAGTAACTTTCTCTAAGTATCCCTTACTACTATCAAGGAAGTTTGTACTTTTTTCCTCTTTCAGAAACAAAAGCGATCCATTTTTCTAGAGACAGGAGAGGGGCCAGCGAAGGAACCAGAAGACCCTGTGTATTCTGAAGGCCTTTAATGCCTCCTGCCATCCACCTCCTCCTGGCACCTTCTCCTTTCTCTAATCTCCTGCCATCCACCACTGGGAAAAGGTCTGTTCCTATGCTTTCTGCCTAGCTAACATGGAGCCAATTTAGGGACAGAGTACAGCTTTTCATCACACACACACAGATACACACACTCACACACAAATCAACCAGCTGCAGAGCGAGCAACAGGAGGTGGCAGGATGCTTGCCACTGTGTCACTGGATTTGTAAGCATCCCCTCCAAACTGTGGCCAAGGCTAGTTATTCCCTGGGCTAAAGCCAACCTGAGAAGTTGGGGACCCTGCCAAATCCCTGACAGTCCCTAAGCCTGACTCTGTTGCCAGAGCCACACAGGAAAGTCATTCATTCTTTTAAGAAAGGTTCAGTAAAAGATTAAGGAGCCCAGTATTTGTTCAGCAATGGGCTAGCTGGATAGAGGATATCTGGGCATTCACTTTAAGGAACCTAAAATATTGGGGGGATAGGAGTATGACATATACTCTTAAAAGTTGAGTAACATCACAAGGGATGCCACTCAAAGCAGTATGTATGTAAATGCCAAATGACCTGGGCTTCAGAGCCAGACAGACTGGGTGCAGATCCTCATTCCGGGGTCACAGGCCAGTTCCTCATCTTTCCAGACCCTCATTTCTTTACCATGTAATAAAGGTAATGGCACCTGCCTTGTAGCGTTATTGAGGGGATTATATGAGGTCAGTTGCACATAACAAGTGCTCAGTAAACGCTTGAGTTTTGTTTGTTTTTTAAAGAACATCATAGAATAGTTGAGAATAAGGTTTAGGTAGCCCAGTGGAAATAGAAGTTTAAGATTAGCTCATTGGAAAACAAGCCTTCCTTGAAAAGGGGAAAGGACTATTGTGAAAAAAGTCTCACATCTAGTAGATACTTTAGAAGTGGAAACATACATGAAGGGAGGCCTTCTGATTCCTTTTTTGTCATACAATTTGTTGGCTTTTTTATGAATATGAAAATGATTCATGTCTATTACAGAAAATCTGGAAAGCATAGAAAAACCCCAGGAAGAAAGCAAAAATCAAATATAATTCCGCACCAAGGAAAATGCCTATAAACATTTTGGTTTTCCTCCCTATATTTTCCAAATGCATATTTTAACATAACTGAGATCACACTACATACACAATTCTGAATCCTGCTTTTTGCACTTAATGTTTCATAAGTATTTTCCCATGTCACTAAAAATTCTTCACAAATAACATTCGCAATGTCCATATGGAATTTCAGATGTGGATGAACCAAAATCTTGTCAACTATTCCACTAACAGTGGTTATTTAAGGATGTTCAGACATTTCACTATTTAAAAAAAAATGCTTCCACAAATACCTTTGTGGCATAAGTTTTTATGAGTGGAATTACTGTTCTGAAGTTCCTGCTGAATAGAAAATGCTTTCCAGTGAGGCTGTCCCAAGCCACTTTCCCATCAGTGACAAGCGAGAGACAGCTGGTCTTTTCAAATCCGGAGACCAAATATTATCTTTGAAAAAAAATGGATTTTTGCCTAATTTGGTAGTCACCAAATAGCATCTCATTGTTCTTTTAATTATCTGCTTCCTTTTAGTAGGGATCCCTAAAAAGATCTGAAAGGAGTCTTCAGATAAAGGAAGGAGCTTTCTTTTGTCTGCCTAAAATCAACAAATATTTATTATGCAAACCATTTTGCTCCGAGTTTTCTCCTCTTTCCCTTTTTGGACAGATTTGGGAGATCTCACCTTTCAGGTTTTAGACATCGTGCAGGGAGGAGTTTTGAGGTACGGTGCAGCTTATGGTCCAGGATAAAACATACTGATTCTGCCACTACCAGGCTTTGTGAAAAGCAAGTCATGAAAATGCTCTGAAATTCCAGACCTTCAGTAGATAGGATCTACCGTGTCTATAAAAATATGAAGATCCTTAAGTTTTATTAAAGATTCGAAAAAAGTAAAAGTGTTTTTACGGTTTTATTTTCATTTTTATTTCTTACCGTTATCGTTTATTATAAAGGATATTATAAAGGATACAGATGAAGAGATACATAATGGCAAGGCCTGTGAGAAGGGGCGTGGAGCTTCCGAAACCTCTTCCAGTCACCACCCTCCAAGAACCTGGAGTTTCTTTTTTTTTTTTTTAATTCTACAAATGTAATATTAGAATTGATTTTATCTGGCCATTACTGTGTGTCCTAACTTGTTCGTTTCTGACAGTCCCATCTCCCGGCCTGGATATCATCTTTCCTGTGTCAGTGAAAGTGCAGAGTAGATGAGAACCTTCAACCACCAACATTAGGGAGGGGTCCCAGACAAAGGGGGAAAGTCATGCTCTGTAGAGAAAAGGTTCCCTGCCTCCGAACTACCTCTGGAACACTCCAGACTGAAATGTTTCCTCTTTTGATATAGAAAAGAGGGGTCGTGTGTAGAGTGCAGTCTGGGCAATTCCTCTCCTCGGGACCGTTTCGGGGTGGGGGCCTCTGGGGTCCGCGTCGCGACGCACGCACCTCGGTCCCAGCTATCTCCGCAGCGGCCACCCCGCCTGCGGACGCAGTTTCTCGGCCCCGCCCCACACTCGCTCCCCCGCCCCACTCAGTCTCCGCGCCGGCGGGAAGTGGCGCGAGGGGGAAAGCACTGTCTGCGTGCCCACTGCAAACCTCAGCCAGTCTGGGATCGCTTTAAACGTCTGACCCCCACCCCCACTCCGTCCCGCCCAGTTCTTCAACCTAATTTCTGATTCGTGCCAAAGCTCGTCCTCTGCTCAAAATCGTGGAAGACGCCGAGTATGGGGACCGAAGACCTGGGTTCAAGCCCGGCTTGGAATCCCTGCCCATCCCTGGCATTTCATCTCTCCGGGCTTATTTGCTGGTTCCTCCGCATGCGGGCCTTGTCTGGTTCACGCTGGATCCCCAACGCCTAGAACAGTGCGTGGCACGCAGTTCGTCCTTCTATAAATATCTGACTAAATGCATCTCTGTGATGGCAATACCCACACGGTGTTGTGAGAATGAATGAGTGATTCTGTGCAACTTCCTAGTGATCTGTTACAAAAAGTACTGGTCGCTAAATTACTCTTATAATAAAGCATACTTTTAGGATAATAAAGCACTACTCGCGAATTGGTTACCGCTATTATGAAATTACTGAGCAATACACATCTACATCTGATCAGTCTCCAGAATTATGCCAAATCCTACCTTCTTCTGAAAGTATCTCCTAATTATCTGCATCTGACCCTAGTGATGCTGTGAATGTGCACGTATAGCTACATCCTCCGAAGGAAGGATCTTTACTCATTTTACCTTCTGAATGGGCTGCGTGTGCTGAAAGCGCGGGGAATGGCGTTGGAAGCTTGGCCCTACTTCCAACATTGCCGCCTACTGGTTGGGTTACTCCGGCAAGTCACTTCCCTTCCCTGGGCCTCAGTGTCTCTACTGTAGCATTCCCAGGTCTGGAATTCCATCCACTTTAGCAAGGATGGACGCGCCACACAGAGACGCGTTCCTAGCCCGCGCTTCCCACCTGTCTTCAGGCGCATCCCGCTTTCCTCAAACTTAGGAAACGCCTCTGGGAGGTCCTGTCCGGCTCCGGACTCACTACCGACCACCCGCGAACAGCAGGGTCCCCTGGGCTTCCCAAGCCGCGCACCCCTCCGCCCCGCCCCTGCGCCCTCCTTCCTCGCGTCTGCCCCTCTCCCCCACCCCGCCTTCTCCCTCCCCGCCCCAGCGGCGCATGCGCCGCGCTCGGAGCGTGTTTTTATAAAAGTCCGGCCCCGGCCAGAAACTTCAGTTTGTTGGCTGCGGCAGCAGGTAGCAAAGTGACGCCAAGGGCCTGAGCGCTCCAGTAGCCACCGCGTCTGGAGAACCAGCGGTTACCATGGACGGGATCAGTGTAAGTCCAGTTTCAACCTGCTTTGTCATAAATGTACAAACGTTTGAACTTAGAGCGCAGCCCCTCTCCGAGAGCGCAGAAGCGGCCAGGACATTGGAGGTACCCGTACTCCAAAAAAGGGTCACGGAAAAGGAGTTTTCTTGACCATGCCTATATGGTGCGGGGGGGTGGGGGGGAACAGGATTGGAATCTTTTTCTCTGTGAGTCGAGGAGAAACGACTGGAAAGAGCGTTCCAGTGGTTGCATGTGTCTCCCCCTTGAGTCCCGCCGCGCGCGGCGGCTTGCACGCTGTTTGCAAACATAAGAACATTCTGTGCACAAGTGCAGAGAAGGCGTGCGCGCTGCCTCGGGACTCAGACCACCGGTCTCTTCCTTGGGGAAGTGGGGATTTCTTGGAGCGAGTTACATTCTCTGAATTTAGAGGCGGAGGGCGGCGTGCCTGGGCTGAGTTCCCAGAAGGAGATTGCGCCCGCTTTAACTTCGGGGATAAGCGCCTGGTGACTGTTCTTGACGTTGGGTGCGTGTTTATTAAACTCTGTGCGGCCGACGGAGCTGTGCCAGTCTCCCAGCACAGTAGGCAGAGGGCGGGAAAGGCGGGTGGACCCACCGCGCCGATCCTCTGAGGGGATCGAGTGGTGGCAGCAGCTAGGAGGTGATCCGCCCGCGCGCTTTGGGTTTGAGGGGGAAACCTTCCCGCCGTCCGAAGCGAAGCGTGTCTCTTCCCCACGGCCGCGAGTGGGTCCTGCAGTTCGAGAGTCTGGGATCGTGCAGAGGTCAGCGGAGTGGTTTGACCTCCCCTTTGACACCGCGCAGCTGCCAGCCCTGGAGATATGCGCTCCGGGGACAGGAGCGGGTACGGGGTGGGGGGCGGGGGCGGGGGCGGGGGCGGTTAGAACCGCACCTGGGCTGCCAGGTCGCCGCCGCGAAGACGGGCAGGTGCAAGTGGGGAAACCGTTTGGCTCTCTCCGAGTCCAGTTGTGATGTTTAACCGTCGGTGGTTTCCAGAAGCCTTTTTGAAACCCTCTTGCTAGGGAGTTTTTGGTTTCCTGCAGCGGCGCGCAATTCAAAGACGCTCGCGGCGGAGCCGCCCAGTCTCTCCCCAGCACCCTGTGGGACAGAACTTGGCGTATAGCCCAGCGGAGCCCCTGCAGCGCTGCTTGCGGGCGGTTGGCGTGGGTGTGGTGGGCAGCCGCGGCGGCCTGGGGCTGGACGACCCGGCCCCCCGCGTGCCCACCGCCTGGAGGCTTCCAGCTAACCACCTCCGGCCGGATTAACTGGATCAGTGGTGGGGTGATGGGAAGCCACCCGGGAGAGTGAGGAAATGAAACTTGGGGCGAGGACCACGGGTGCAGACCCCGTTACCTTCTCCACCCAGGAAAATACCCCGCTCCCTAACGTCCCAAACGCGCCAAGTGATAAACACGAGGATGGCAAAAGAGACCCACACCCCAGAGGAGCGCCTGCTTGGGGGAGGAGGTGCCGTTTGTTCATTTTCTGACATTCCCGCCCAATATACCCCAAGCACCGAAGGGCCTTCGTTTTAAGACCGCATTATCTTTACCCACTACATGTTGCTTGAAGCCGAGAATGGTTTGTGTTTAGGCAGGCGTGGGAAAATTAAGTTTTTGCGCCTTAGGAGAATGAGTCTTTGTAACGCCCCCGCCCTCCCCCCGAGATCCTCCCTCCCCTCTTCCCTCCCTGGGCGAAAAACTTCTTACAAAAAGTTAATCACTGCCCCTCCTCACAGCACCCACCCCACCCCCGACGCCGCCTGGGAGTGGCCTCTTTGTGTGTATTTTTTTTTTCCTCCTAAGGAAGGTTTTTTTCTTCCCTCTAGTGGGCGGGGCAGAGGAGTTAGCCAAGATGTGACTTTGAAACCCTCAGCATCTCAGCGCCCTTTTGTTCTCAACAAAGAATTTTGTAATTGGTTCTACCAAAGAAGGATACAATGAAGTCACTATGGGAAAAGATGGAGAAGAGAGTTGTAGGATTCTACATTAATTCTCTTGTGCCCTTAGACCAGTACTTCAGAATTTCCTGAAGAAAGCAAGCCTGAATTGGTTTTTTAAATTGCTTTAAAAATTTTTTTAACTGGGTTAATGCTTGCTGAATGGGAAGTGAATGTCCATTCCTTTGCCTCTTTTGCAGATATACACTTCAGATAACTACACCGAGGAAATGGGCTCAGGGGACTATGACTCCATAAAGGAACCCTGCTTCCGTGAAGAAAATGCTAATTTCAATAAGATCTTCCTGCCCACCATCTACTCCATCATCTTCTTGACTGGCATTGTGGGCAATGGATTGGTCATCCTGGTCATGGGTTACCAGAAGAAACTGAGAAGCATGACGGACAAGTACAGGCTGCACCTGTCAGTGGCCGACCTCCTCTTTGTCATCACGCTTCCCTTCTGGGCAGTTGATGCCGTGGCAAACTGGTACTTTGGGAACTTCCTATGCAAGGCAGTCCATGTCATCTACACAGTCAACCTCTACAGCAGTGTCCTCATCCTGGCCTTCATCAGTCTGGACCGCTACCTGGCCATCGTCCACGCCACCAACAGTCAGAGGCCAAGGAAGCTGTTGGCTGAAAAGGTGGTCTATGTTGGCGTCTGGATCCCTGCCCTCCTGCTGACTATTCCCGACTTCATCTTTGCCAACGTCAGTGAGGCAGATGACAGATATATCTGTGACCGCTTCTACCCCAATGACTTGTGGGTGGTTGTGTTCCAGTTTCAGCACATCATGGTTGGCCTTATCCTGCCTGGTATTGTCATCCTGTCCTGCTATTGCATTATCATCTCCAAGCTGTCACACTCCAAGGGCCACCAGAAGCGCAAGGCCCTCAAGACCACAGTCATCCTCATCCTGGCTTTCTTTGCCTGCTGGCTGCCTTACTACATTGGGATCAGCATCGACTCCTTCATCCTCCTGGAAATCATCAAGCAAGGGTGTGAGTTTGAGAACACTGTGCACAAGTGGATTTCCATCACCGAGGCCCTAGCTTTCTTCCACTGTTGTCTGAACCCCATCCTCTATGCTTTCCTTGGAGCCAAATTTAAAACCTCTGCCCAGCACGCACTCACCTCTGTGAGCAGAGGGTCCAGCCTCAAGATCCTCTCCAAAGGAAAGCGAGGTGGACATTCATCTGTTTCCACTGAATCTGAGTCTTCAAGTTTTCACTCCAGCTAACACAGATGTAAAAGACTTTTTTTTATACGATAAAGAACTTTAAGTTACACATTTTTCAGATATAAAAGACTGACCAATATTGTACAGTTTTTATTGCTTGTTGGATTTTTGTCTTGTGTTTCTTTAGTTTTTGAGAAGTTTAATTGACTTATTTATATAAATTTTTTTTGTTTCATATTGATGTGTGTCTAGGCAGGACCTGTGGCCAAGTTCTTAGTTGCTGTATGTCTGGTAGTAGGACTGTAGAAAAGGGAACTGAACATTCCAGAGCATGTAGTGAATCACGTAAAGCTAGAAATGATCCCCAGCTGTTTATGCATAAATAATCTCTCCATTCCCGTGGAACGTTTTTCCTGTTCTTAAGACGTGATTTTGCTGTAGAAGATGGCACTTATAACCAAAGCCCAAAGTGGTATAGAAATGCTGGTTTTTCAGTTTTCAGGAGTGGGTTGATTTCAGCACCTACAGTGTACAGTCTTGTATTAAGTTGTTAATAAAAGTACATGTTAAACTTACTTAGTGTTATGTTCTGATTTCTGTTGACATGCTTTTGGCTGGTAGAGGACAAAAATAATACGTTTATGGTATGCAAAGCACTATCCTAGGTATTTCATTGTAATATTTTACTTACCCCTTATCACAACTCTGATAGATTCTGCTTCTGTTACTAATTACATTTTATAGAAGAGGAAACGGAGGCACAGAAAACCTAAGTAACTTGGTCAAAGGCATGTAGTAAGTATCAAAGCCTGTATTTTAAACCAGGTAACATGACTTAACGAATCTGAAGCCTCCACCACTTTAAATTCAAATGGAAGTTTAGAAATGGCCAGCCAGCACCTATTTGTATGAAAGATCATCTTTCAGAGGATAAGCATGTATAAAGAAGAAAAGGTATGCAGTTGTGTTTGGATTTTACTCCACCATCCACTTGTGAAACCCAGGTCTGTGCAATGCCAGACAGTGTGTGCTTTCCTCATCCAGTCTCCTCAGTGTAGATAACCATCACTCCCTTTTCACAGACAAGAGAACTGAGATTCAGAGACTTTCCATACATTGCACTTTAAAGGGGGCAAAGCCAAGAACTAATTCTGTTTATTGTTCCAGCTCTTGCTCTTAACTCTTACCTACTATTGCCCTTCAGAACACCTGGGCATAAGTTAACTGAACTGCTAATAAAGCCAAAAGTGAATGTTTTCTTCATAAAATTAACCATGACCAAAATACTCCTCTTGTAATATCTTCTATGCAAATCTCAACACTTTTATTCTTAAACTATCGCAACACCTAGCACCTCCTCAGGGACTCAGCCAAGCAGCTACAAGTTAATACTGATATTTGTTAGGGTCAGAAGGAAGGTCCACTGAAGCAAGCTCCCTGTTGCTCACATTTTGCACAAGATTTTGGAGACTTATGTAACCACCCGTTGCTATTAACATGACCATTGTGCAAGCCCCAGGCTCTTGAGTAAATTTCAGCTTTGGTTTCTATTTAAAGATAATTTCTAAACTCTAGCCATACCTACCTCACACTGGAACACAAACAGGGTACTCCAGGCATGCACTCAGATAATAAGTAGGATATAATTACGACAATATTTTGTCTACTTTTAGTAATTGTTTCTGGCACAGAAAATCCATTTTGGAGGAAAAATTGCAATGCCTTATCTTTCTGAGGCAAATCACATTTGTTCAAGGCAAATTATAGATCCTGTGAAGGGAAATAACTTAATTACTTAAAATAGAATCCAATTTGGCTGTACATTTTTGCTGCCGTCTATGGATCTGGGGTATTTCAAAGTGGTATTCATATTCCACTTGAGGACACAATTAGATTTCAGATAGGAAATTATCTTGAGGTTTCTTGATTTTCCCTGGGAAGCCTAATTGGATCACCCTTCATTTAAGCATAGTTTTACATGCACTCTCTCAAAGGCTTAGTCTTAAAGCCACAACCATTGAGACAGACTTCACTTGAACCCTCTCTATAAATATTTATTCTCCAGGAGACAATAGAAGAAATCCTTGGAAGGCATGCTTTTTCTTTCTCATCTTGGCTTGAAACCTCCTTACCCCAGATTCCTCTCCTTTACCGTGGAGTCACAACAAAAGGAACTGAGCCAAAACAAAATTCCCAGTGTCACCAGTCTTAATGGATATTTCATTCTCCCTTGGAACAAAGGTGGAATAGCTTTTCTTCGAAAAGAAAAACAAGCCTTGGCTCTCTCCCTGCCCCAAAAGTGTGCCCCCCACCCCCATCATTCTCTGTCCCAACCCTGCCATGTTAGAGCGTCTCCAAAGCATTCCCTGTGTCGTGGTTTGTCTGACAATGCGGGTAAACCCAGTCTGCTAACCAGCCCTTGCATGAAGTAGCTGATTGTTCCCTCTCCTCATCCCTTATGAATGGGGCCCTTGAAGGTCAGTCATGTAGATTCAGTTGTATAATGGAAGCTAAAATATTTAAATTGTATGCATGCTGCCAATAACAGCATACATCTGACATCTAACTTATTAATAACATTAAGCCTGTAACTAGAGGGGAAAGTGGATGTTTTTTCTTGCAAAGCCTTTGTTTTCCTAAAATGACACTTCAAAATTTATCTGCCCCTACTGCAGGCTTCCCAGCCCCCTTTTACAATTATGCTTAAATTAAAATAATGATTCTGGGATACTCTTTTGGGGAGATACCCTACAGGCTTCATTTTAATAATTGAACTAAGTGTTTGTGACTTTCTCCTAGATATTGTCAAATATTAAATAAAGGCTCCATAAACAATTGAGCTGTCTTATTCCCAGATAATACCCATTTAGGAGGGGCAAGGATCCCTGGAGACAAAATTTAGATTACTTTGGAAAATAATCAAGGCATCCCCGACACCTAGAAATGCAGAAATGCAACCTTGCAGCCTGGCATCGTAGGAATTTGCTCCACCCACGTTGAGGAAGTCTCACCCATGGCTGCCAGTGTGACTTAGCCAGTCAGTACTGGAGAGATCCACAAGCAGCCATAGATAGCATTCCCATGGACACAGCCTCAGAGGGAGGCTGGTGCCTTAGGGGCCGATAAAATAGTTGAAATGAATTCTTTAAACACAATGGTCATCAACTGGAGGCAATGGCCCACCAGGGAACATTTAGTAAAGTCTGGAAACATTTGGGGTCATCATACTGACGAAGTAGGGGGCACAGGGAGGAATAGTAGACGAGGTGCTAGTGGCATCTAGTGGGGAGGGGCCAGGGATGTTGCCAGACATCCTACAACACACAGGACAGCCCCCACAACAAAATGATCTGGCCCAAAATGTCAGTAATGTTCAAAGTTGAGAATCCCTTTTTTAAGGTGATAGTAATAATCAAAATAAGGATATAGCCAACCAGTATAATTCTCTGAAATAGCATGAATCCATAAAAAGCTTGGTATTTGCTATGGTCTGAATGTTTGTGTTCTCTCCGAATTCTCATGTTGAAATCCTAACCCTCAAGGTGATGGTATTAAGAGATAGGGTCTTCAGGAGATGATTAGGTCATAAGCGTGCAGCCCTCACAATTTGTAATGCCTTTATAAAAGAGATCCCAGAAATCTAGCTAGCCCCTTCTGTCGTATAAGGAAACAGCTAGAAGGTGCCATCTATGAACCAGAAAGTGGGCCTTCACCAGACACAAAATTTGCTGGTGTCTTGATCTTGGACTTCCAAGCCTTCAGAACTGTGAGACATAAGTTTCTGTTATTTACATGCCAGCCAGTCTATGATATTTCATTATAGTAGCCAGAACCGACTAAGACAGTATCACTGGACAGGGTTCCAGGGTGAGTCTCACTTCAACGCACTCTACTCATTCCCACCTTACCGAACCCCCACAATTATCTTCTACATTCATTTCAGTGTTACTTTGTCATCGTGACATCTTTCTCTTTGCCTGTATTCTTCTCTCACTGGAGTATCAGCTTCTCAAGGGCAGGGATGCTGTCATTTCTTCTCTGTTCCCTGATGAGCTGCCACAGGCTGTGCTAGGAAGCCATCCTACAAAGAAAAATAAATGGTAAAATGCTGGGGATTCTAATTGTCATCAAATATCTGTCTCTCTAAAGCCAACGACATTTACTCATTTAATCCTCACCACTGCCTGTGACTCAATTTGGAACACTTCCCATTTTTCTCCTTTTATTTAAAAAATGAGTGATGAGGTACCAGCCTATTGTTCCATTGTCTGAAACTGGCTTGGATTAATTTAAATCAATTTTATCAAGTCCAACAATTAAAATCTTCTAAAACCTTCTGAAAATCCTTCTTTCAACTGAAAATGCAAGCTGGCTGCAGGCTGAGTTGAGGGATCCCCAATGTGAAGAAGTCACAGAAGGGACAGAGTTTTTCAAAATCAAACAAAGGTGCTCGACCAAACTACATCAGGTGCTGTGTGTTTATCTGACAGAGCCAGTACACTATTAAGTTAATTTACATATTACAGTTCAATTAACCAGAACCCAACTCATCAACACTCTTAATTAAAGGAAATTACTTCCTCGTATTTGACTCTGTCTGAAGAAAAGTAATGTATATTGAAATTCCAGGCACTCTCATATGTAAGATGCAAGAGTCCCAGCAATATTGCCAGCTCCATTTTCAGGCGAGGGCACAGGCAAAATTTAACTACAAATAAAGGGGTTAATGTTCTTTCCACTACACATACTATAAATGTGAAACCAGGACAACCAATTTCTAGATGTCCTCACATTCTCAATATATTCAGTCCAAACTTCCCTATCTTTTCTATTTCTAGGTCAAGTCCTATGTGATAGCAATAACAGTTAACGTTGACCTTGAGGGCTTACTACACACCAAGGGGCTTTGACAATTTAATCTTCGTAACAGCCCTACACAGTAAGTATTATTATTTGCCTATTTTACAGATGGGGAAACTGAAGCATAGAACAAAGCTTAAAATTGGCCCAATGTCACATGTTTTATAAGTGGTAAAGCCTGGGTTTGAACCCAGGTCATCTGACACCAGAGTGTGCCTTCCTAAGCACTACAGGAACTTTATTATTTGCCTTGATATTAGCCAATATTCAGGAAAATAACTATAAAGTCAAAAACATCCTTCATGCTCTTCAGTACTCTTCAGGGTTGAAGACCGGACACTCACCTGATTGTCCTTTTGTAAGTGACAAAGCAGACACTGACATTCTAGAAAGATTTGCACTATTTGTGGTTGAAATAAAATGAGTTTCAAGTTAACTTGATACACTGTGCCTGGTGTATAGTAGGAGCTTCATAATATTTTGTGGAATAAGCAAATGAATCAACACCCACAAATTCCTATTCCTGGGAGCACACAAAATTCTGTAAGTTTTTTGTTGCTGTTGTTGTTGTTGTTTTTTGAGACAGGGTCTCACTCTGACAGTCAGGCTGGAGTGCAGTGGCGCAAACATGGCTCACTGCAGCCTCGACCTCCTGGGCTCAAGCAATTCTCCCACCTCAGCCTTTGGTGTAGTTGGGACCACAGGTGTGCACCACCAGGCTCTGGTTATCTGGTCTGGTGTGGTCTGGTCTGGTCTGGTCTGGTCTGGTTTGGTTTTGTAGAGACGGGAGTCTCAGCATCTTACCCAGACTGGTCTCAAACTCCTATACTCAAGCAATCCTCCCGCCTCAGCCTCCCAAAACGCTGGAATTACAGCCATGAGCCACCACACCTGGCCCTAAGTATTCTGATTAATGTTCCTGTGTATGACTTGACTTCCTTCCTTCGTTCCTTCATTCTTTCACAGTCATTCACTTACTGAATCATTTACTGAACAACACTTTGGACCAGGCAAGTATGAAAGCTGCTCACGGTAGAGTGGAAGATGTAGTCCTTTGATGTTCTAGACATGATGGAAAATTAGCTAAAGACCTCTCAGACTTTCCAATGTCCAACATTTTAAGAAATCCAAGATTCCACCCACCCACCCAATTTTCCCGTTATTTAATACCCCTCAGTCTTGCTCCCACTCATTCCCCCATTTAAGAGGTATCATATCCCAGCCCACCTCACGAGCTGGGTGAGAGGCCCCCAATCCTGATCTTCCTTCCTGCTTTACCAGTCCAAGGGAAGCCGTTCACGTCATGAAGATAAGAGCAAAAGTCCTGCCAAGCCATAGGATATGGGAAAAAGCCCTGGTGGTAGTTTTTTGGCCTTCTGTTCACAGAAGACAACTTGTTAGGCTCCTGGGATTGAAGAAGGAAATCAAGACCATCATCTTGGACCACATCCCACTTCCTTTGGCAAGCCTACTCTGTTTCTATCAGTCCAAGTGAGCTTTTCCATCCTAAATTCTTAGCACATGAAGTCTGAGACATGGGAAGATCCCACACATAAAAGGCTTTTGAAAAGTTAAAAGAAGCTATTGTAAATGGCATTATCTTCTTTTTAAATTTGTAAACATTGTTTTCTCAACAAATTCAATGTCTTAAGCACCAAGACCTTTGCAGTCTAACGTAGTTAATTAATAGATACTTCATTTGATTAAAAAACAATCAGATTCCATAAGGCTGTGCCAGTGTTGGCAAAATTATATAAGGTTAGCTCAGTTGTTTAGAACTTGAGGTTTCCAAAGCCAAAATCAAGGGTGCCAGTCCCCCTGGGGCCATTTTTAAAGTAAGCTATACCTGAATGTAAGCTCTGTGAATGTAAAGACTAGGTAGGTCTGTTTTGTTCATAGCTGTATTTCCAGTGTCTAGAACATTGGTCCCAAGCTTTTTCTGTAAAGGGCCAGGTAGCAAATACTTTAGGCTACCTAGAGGGCCATGTAGTTTCCAGCACAACCACTCAACTCTGCCATGGCAACAAGAAAATGCATTAAAAAAAAGTGAGTGTGGCTGTTGTGTCCCAATAAAATTGTATCTGTGGACATTGAAATTTCAATTTCATGAAATTTTCATGTGTCACGAGATATTCTCCTTTTGATTTTTTTCAATCACTAAAACATGTAAAA
The DNA here is from genome assembly GCF_028885625.2 of Pongo pygmaeus. Taxonomy (NCBI): domain Eukaryota; kingdom Metazoa; phylum Chordata; class Mammalia; order Primates; family Hominidae; genus Pongo; species Pongo pygmaeus. The sequence goes on along the minus strand of NC_072384.2, from coordinate 35,395,261 downwards.
ACCATTCTTTGCTTCTCTGCTATTAAAAACAAAAACAGGTGGCAGGCCAGATCTGACCTGCAGGCTGTGGTTTACCAAACCCTGGTCTAGAATATGCTTAAGCGATAGTAGAAATTTGATAAAAATGAACAAGTGAAACTCGAAATATAGGAAAGTTTACTCTTTAAGCTTCAGGCACTGAAAGCCCCAGAGAACTAGTGACTTTACTCACATAAATTTGATACCTACCACTTATAAGGCACCTTTACTACTGACAAAATGCTTTCACAGGTAACCCTCAATGTGGGTCTGGGTACTGGTTTGCCATATTGCTTGGCAAAATCTTGCTTCTTTACTGGGTCTTTTATTTTAGAAAGAACAATCTGGAGTAAGAGAGTTGCTTTTTTTAATCCACCTTTGTGCAGCTGTGTCACTTTCATCTCCCAGAGTGCTGATAAAGGTGGCATCTCCTTCTCTTATAACTCCCTGAAGCTACAGCAGTGATGTCTCACTAATGAAAGTTGTTGAGGTGCACTGACTAACCTTCGTCTGGTGTGAGCAACATCAGCTCTGCTCCTCCAAAGTGATAATCACCAATCACAACTTTTGGCAGTGACTCCACAGACAGTCCGTAAATAGGACAAAAGAAAAAGCCATAATCCATGGCAATGAATAGTGTTTCATGGCCACAAGCTGAGCCACAAAAGCCCAAGAAAAATCAATGGTGCAGAAAGCGTTTTTGGACCTGACCCCAGCTCTTGCGGGAAGAAGGATAATTCTGCTATTTCCTTTTAGCCTTCAGGTGCCTCATGGGAATATCAAAATTAATCTCCAAGGGGCTGCTCTGTTCTGTCTCTTACTAGAAACATCTCCAAGCAAATTCATTACTTTATGGAACACTCTACCCAAGGTGAGACGCCCAACTTCTGTTTCAGATGAAAAGAATGTGAGAAGATGCTGAGGAAACTGCCAAGTGCTTTCTGTGTAAAAGTGAGTTTTCTGCTATATCCGGATGACAGCACAAAAGCGGCTGCTCAGTTCCCATGGTCCAGAGTAAAGGAGGACAAGGCGTCCAGGGTAAGGTGGCCCTGGAAAAAAATCCCCGGCCAGATGGAAACCCCATGTGTATGGAGTGGAAAAGAAGAGAGATGTGTGGAAATAGTAAATAAGATCAGAAAGGACTCAAAGTACTCCTTCACAAAAGAGGAAATAAAACTGATAAAAATATGAGGAAATGTTCAACCTCACTAGCAACCAAATAAATGAAAATCAAAACAACAACACACTGTTTCTTACTTATCAAACTAGCACACATTTTTAAAATAATAACGTCCCAAGGGCCAGAGTACAGAGAGCCAAGCACCTCTGAGCCCTGCTGGTCAGACATAAGCTGGCCAGAACTTTCCAAAGCCAAGGGCAAATGTCTCCAGAGCTGCTACGCTCATCCCCTTTGATACAGAGAGACCATTCCTAGACATCTAATTTCAGGAAACCTATCCTAAATCTTAAAAATATTCTGTGTACAAAGTTGAGTATTACATTTGTAATAACAACAAAAAAAAACTGGCATTTGCCTAAATATCTGACAGCAAAATGAGAATGAAACAAACTATGGTGAATCTACAGAATGAAATATTATCCAGCTTCTTAATCAATGTTTAAAAGAAAATGTTTTTAAACATTCCTCCCTTCCCTACACCTTTTAAAACAAGCCACCATGCACGGCCGATTGGCTTGTTTTAAAAGGTATACAGAAGGGAGGAAAGTTTATTAGGAAATGTTTATGACGTGGGAAATGAAAGAAGCAGATTTAATAGTCTTTGCGTATTTTTTTAAAAAGATAAAATGTTGTCAGCAGTAGTTAAGTAATAAGCTTTGGGGCAACTGTAAAATATTTTTTTCTTTTGATTTCTCCCTATTTTCCAAACTTACTGTAATGAATAATGAAAAGATAATTGGCTTGGGTTTGTTGTTGTCGTTTGTCTGTTTTTTGAGACAGAGTCTCGCTCTGTTGCCCAGGCTGGAGGGCAGTGGCACCATCTCAGCTCACTGCAACCTCTGCCTCCTGGGTTCAAGCAATTGTCATGCCTCAGCCTCCCAAGTAGCTGGGATTACAGGCATGCACCACCATGCCCAGCTATTTTTTTTTTTTTTTTGTATTTTTAGTAGAGATGGGGTTTCACCACGTTGGTCAGGCTGGTATTGAACTCCTGACCTCAAATGATCCACCCACCTTGGCCTCCCAAAGTGCTGGGATTACAGGCGTGAATTGATTGGGTTATTTTAAAAGGTGTAGGGAAGGAAGGAAAGAAGTGTACAATCCCCACGCTCCTTCCTAGGCTATAAGTACTCCAAGAAAGAAGCCTTGTCTCCTCTTTTTCCTTTTTTAATCAACTCAGGACCCAACTAGGCACTAGATAAATGATTGTTGAGTTGAACTGAAATAGGCATTTGTAGGATATCTAAAGAAAAAATCAGACATACATATCACCCTCAAGGTACTTAGAATATAGTAGAGTCCATGTACTGCATAACAATGTTTTGATCAAGGACAGGCTGCTTATATGATAGTGGTCCCATAAAATTATAATACCATGCATTTACTGTACCTTTTCTATGTTTATATGGGTTAAGATACAAAAAAAACCCTTGTGCTACAGTTGCCTATGGTATTCAGTACAGTACCACACTGTAAGCTTTACAGCCCAGGAGCAATAGGCTGTATAGCCTAGGTGTGTAGTAGGCTGCACCATCTAGCTTTGTATAAGTACACTCTGTGATGTTTGCACAATGATGAAATCGCCTCACCACACATTTTCCAGAACACATCCTGGTCACTGAACAATACATGACTATAGTAGGGTTTACTAGTAGCAGAAATCCTGACATTATATTCCCCAGTAGGGCCTTTGATGCAGCCTAGCATTTCTGAACTGAAGGTCATGATCTCAAGGAAGCATTCTAGAGAATTCCCAAAGTACAGGAGAATGCAGTTCAGGGCTGTGTGGGAGCAGCCACAGGCCAGACTGAACTTATGGCAAGTGAGCATATTTCAAATAAATACATACTCATGGCACCATCTTCACAAGACCGGCCCGTTAAGGCTTTAGTAGAAGCAATACAGATCTGGGGTTTCTTAAAGCACTTCTCCCAGAGAGGTCAAGTCTTTCAAAATCCACAGGAAAGTAAATATACTAGAAAGCCCTAACGGAAATCTCTGAAAGGGTTAGGCATTCACACATGACGGCAATAGTGTGGGGGCCTGAAGTGGGAACAATGTATAAGTGGTCAACCCTAAATATTCCATTTTTGTATTGTATTAGAAAGGAAATGTCAGGTTGGGGAAGAACTTCCTTCATTCGAATAAGTCCTCAGAATATAGCCACACACAACAATGGTGGTTTGCAGCATGTCACATATGTAAGGTTCCAAGGTGGGAAAAGCCAGCGAAAAAGACCAATGCTCACTTTGTGGAGAGGATTCTGCAAGTCTGTTACTTTTATTACTTGAGATAGGCTCAGGAATCAGATCGAACACAGGGACTAGAAAGGAAAAGCTAACATTTTGCCTATAGTTAAAATGAAATTAATATATTGGCCAGGTGCAGTGGCTCACGCCTGTAATCCCAGTACTTTGAGAGGCCGAGGCGGGCAGATCACCTGAGGTCAGGAGTTCGAGACCAGCCTGGCCAACATGGCAAAACCCTGTCTCTACTAAAAATACAAAAATTACCAGGCATGCTGGCATGCACCTGCAATCCCAGCTACTTGGGAGGGTGAGGCAGGAGAATTGCTGGAACCCGGGAGGCAGAGGTTGCAGTGAGCTGACATTGCACCACTGCACTCAAGTCTGGGTGACAGAGTGAGACTCCAGTTCAAATAAATAAATAAATAAACTTAATATATTTATAAGCAAAAAGTTAACAATTTTTATTATTATCCTCAAAAACTAATTGTCCAAATGTGACTATAAATTCTCCTAAAAAGTATATGTTTTAATGATAAAGGTATTACCTATTTTGAGATTTTAAATCCACATGGTAAAGACCTTTCTATTCATAGTTTCAAGTGTATGGTCTTTTATGAGTTGAAATTTGTTTCTTTGTTACAATGTATGACTTACCTGGTCAAGCATCACAAGTCTACCTGGAATTATCAAGAGATTTTGGTCTTATACTTCATTATACTTATAGATACACTTATATAACTCTTTGGCTATAAATTAAACATTAAAGGAAGGACATTAATTATTTGCTTTATTTCATATAATTTTTATTTTTTGTTTTATTGTATTTTATTTCTATTTCCATTAGCATCCAACACAAGTTAAAACACTTTAAGCTGGGCACAGTGGAGCATGCCTGTAGTCCCAGCTACTCAAGAGGCTGAGGCAAGAAGATTGCTTGAGCCCAGGAGTTTGAGACCAGCTGGGCAACACAGCAAGACCCCATCTCAAAAAAAAATCTTTACACAAAAGAGTTATTTACTGGCAGTTCTGTTATGGGCTGACTTGGCCCCCACCATGTCCACCCTGTAAAATTCATTTGTTGAAGCCCTAACCCCCCAGTACCTCAGAATGTGACTGTATTAGGAAATAGTGTTTTTAAAGAGATAAGTAAGGTAAAATGAGATCACTGGGATGAGCCCTAATCTGACATAACTGGTGTTCTTTTTTTTTTTTTTGAGACGGAGTCTCGCTCTGTCGCCCAGGCTGGAGTGCAGTGGCGAGATCTCGGCTCACTGCAAGCTCCGCCTCCCAGGTTCACGCCATTCTCCTGCCTCAGCCTCCCGAGTAGCTGGGACTACAGGCGCCCACCACCATGCCCGGCTAATTTTTTTGTATTTTTAGTAGAGATGGGGTTTCACCATGTTAGCCAGGATGGTCTCAATCTCCTGACCTCATGATCCGCCCGCCTCGGCCTCCCAAAGTGCTGGGATTACAGGCGTGAGCCACCGCGCCTGGCCTGGTGTTCTTATAAGAAGAGAAAATTAGGGCACAGACACACACAGGGGGAGACCATGTGAAGACATGAGGGGAACATGGCCATCTAGAAGCCAAGGAGAATGGCCTCAGAAGAAATCAGCTCTGCTGACACCTTGATCTTGGACTTCTATGCTCTAAAACTACGATACAATGAACTTCTGTTGTTTAAACCCCCCAGTCTGTGGTACTTCGTTATGGCAGCCCGAGCAAACTAATACCACCTCCATCTAAAATGCTGTTATAGTATGTCTTGTTCTTGCCTCTCCTGTTCAATATAAGCAGGAAAAAAAACAAACAAACCTTGTTGTTAAGATATACATTCATTCATTCATTCAACAAATATTTATTGAGCATCTACTATGTGTCAAGTGTTGGGACAGGACAATAACAAACACAGTGTCAGGCCCCATGAGCTTATAGGCTAGTCACAAAGGAATTACTCTTTTTCTAGAATTATTCTTTATTTCAGAAATAGGCCTTATAAATTGGCCTATAAACTAAAAATCTTCATAGGGAATGAACTGGGAAAGGAAAACTGACAATAAAACAAAATAATTAAATTTCTAACATTTTAATGTCACATGAGTATATTGCTGGAAGCCCTCTGCATCCGTTGTATCTTTTGGGAAGCAGATTCTGAGACAGAGTTAGGAGTACAAGAGGTTTATGAAAGGATATCAGGTATGAAGATGGAAAGGGAAAGAAAGCAGACTAGGAAGAGAAAGGCTTCAGACTGTGATCTTGGGGAGAAAGCAGGATTGGGAAGAGAAAGCCTCAGACCACATTGCAGATCCAACAAAGTCTTGGCCGACCCAACTGACAGCTCCCAAGGAAAGGGTACCTGTTAGAGAAGTCCTGTGTTGGGCAGCAATGGCCCTGGGATTTCAACCATGCTCCATCATTGGCTGGGGGCTGCCTGGGAAGAGCAAGCACAGACACCTCTGCCAGAAAGAGGGGCTCCAGCTAGAGACTGTTGACTAATTGGGACCATGGAAAGTTCTTTCTTAATGGGCGATCTGAGCAGCACCTCCTCAATGGTCACAGCCTCCAAAAGGTGATATAAGGACCTGGTTTTCTAGAGATTTTTTTCTAAGTCAGTACAATCTATTCCTTTACACTTAAAACATAGGAACATCTCCCAGCAAGTGCTTTAACAGCCAAAATCAAGGTCTCTAAAGAAATGTATTTTTAACACCTGATATAACTTTAACTTGCCAAATATTTATATAGCAGAAATAAAATTTATATTGTACATTTTTTTTAAAGTGTGATATGTCTCTATAGGCAAAAGTAGTGTTTGCCCAAAAAATAAAATTGTGCTTTTGAATGCAACTTTAGGGTTTGGAAACTAAAGAAGTCAAATATTGGGAGTTTGAGCTTTTACTCATTCATTCATTCCGTTACTACATTTCAAGTGCTATGCTAGGTGCTTAACACAGCAAAACATACATAGCCCCTGCTCATATGAAACTTAGAAGAGGAGAAATAAACGTTAAAATAACCTGGGGAATAAACACACATTTATAAACTGAGCATAGGGCTCTGAAAGAAAGGAGAAACTGATCTGAACTGATTTAGACTGGAGTGGGCCAGAGGTCAAGGAAATGTTAACTGTGTTGGCATCTGAGGAATGAGTGTGTGTTTGGAGAGGGTGAGGGGTGCAGGAAATGACAGCATGAAGGACATGTGCAAAGGCCCTGGGGCAGGAAGAAGTCAGCAAAACTGAGACTCTGTGGCCAGATCTCTAAGATCAGAGGAGAAGTGGTGCCAGGGAAGACCAGAGAATCAAGACACAGTCACCTCTAGCCTGAATCTGCTAAGGTACATCAAGGACTTTGATCCTTGCTCTAAGAGCAATGGGAAGTGTTTTAAGCAGGGGTGGCTACCACAATCTGTTTGTGTTTTGGTGTTTTGAAATGATAACTTTGACTGTAGTATAAACCAAAAATTAGAAGGACCCTGAGTGGATCTGGAAAGGCCACCAAGTAAGACAGCGCGTGATTCAGGTGGAGATGACAGTCCCCATCACAGACTGACGTTTCCTTAACTTCCACAATGCATGTTCCAAAATGGGCACTCTGGGGAGGACACCATGGCCCGGGAGACACTATCCTGTCATTGAAATTAAAAGGTCATGGAGGTTACAAAACAGATACATAAAATGACTTAATTCATCCGAGTTTACTTACCAAAGTTTTACTGTTCCAATGTCACCTCAAACCCAATGTCCAAAACAAAAGGGGTCCCCATAAACCAAGTCTGGGTCCAAACCACTTTCTCCCACCCACCACACCATCTTGTCTCCTCATATTTTATTTGTGGGATCTGGATGTCACCTGAGGCACTTCCTTCTCCTTCATCCCTGTGTTCAGCGTGTCACTGAGTGACCCTGGCAGGAAGAACTTGCTGGCAGGTCCCCGCCACCTTCCACCTCATCCTGCACCCCGCCATAGGGACCAGGCCACACCCACATCTCCATCCAGAAGAACTGTAGCTTACAGGAACAAAGGCAACTGAACCTTGTTTACTCATTGTATTTCACAAGTGCAGCCACTGGGTTTAAACCTTGTCCCTTTTATGAAAGTTTCCTATACTACTCTGGCCACCTTCTCTCCAAATTCTTAAAACCAGTAGTCCATACTAGGCAATTTTTTCTGAATCACTGTCTTACTCTTTAATTGGCTACAATTTCCTAAATGGTGAAATAAGAGATATGTAGCACAACTGATCTTCAAACAATATCTTATGTGGATACCCAACGTGGAAAATATAAAATAATAATTGTTCTAATTGAACAAGGAGTAGCAGACCCAGAAAATCTCTCCTGTGCCCTCTACTTCCTGGCCATCTCTGAGGCACCCCATCTGAAGGACATAAGAAGCCTAACCTGAAAATGTGGCACATATACACCATGGAATACTATGCAGCCATAAAAAATGATGAGTTCATGTCCTTTGTAGGGACATAGATGAAATTGGAAATCATCATTCTCAGTAAACTATTGCAAGAACAAAAAACCGAACACCGCATATTCTCACTCATAGGTGGGAACTGAACAATGAGAACACATGGACACAGGAAGGGGAACATCACACTTCAGGGACTGTTGTGGGGTGAGGGGAGGGGGGAGGGATAGCATTGGGAGATATACCTAATGCTAGATGACGAGTTGGTGGGTGCAGCACACCAGCATGGCACATGTATACATATGTAACTTACCTGCATGTTGCGCACATGTACCATAGAGCCTAAAGTATAATAATAATAATAACAATAATAATAATAATAATAATAATGAATAAAAAAATTAAAAAAATAAAAAAAAAAAAGAAGCCTAACCTGAGAATCACTAGACATGGAAGCCTCTAGGATCTCTTCCAGCCCTAACATTCCATGGTCTGTAATTTCTTAAATGTCACTTGGTTTCATCCTTTCCTCTAAATTCTCACTACAACACAGTTCAGGCCTTTTTCACCTCCAGCCTGCAAGATTGCAAATTGGTTTCCTTATACCCCAAGTACTCTACGTGGAATAGTGTCTCCCCAAAAACCCATGTCCACCCAGAACCTTAGCTTAGAAATCGAGTCTTTGAAAATGTAATTAGTTAAGATGAGGTCATACCTGAGTAATGTAGATCATAAATCCAATATGACAGGTATCCTTTTAAGAAGAGGAGACCCAGAGAAAGGAGGGACACATAGGGGAACACCATGTGACAGCATGCAGAGAGGGGAGTCACGCTGCCACGGCCATGGAACCCTAGGGATTGCCAACAAGCACCAGGAGCTAAAAGAGGTAAGGAAGAATCCCCCTAGAGACCTCAGAGAGAGCACGGCCCTGCTGACACTTCTATTTCAGACTTGTGACTCCCATAACTGTGAGAGAATAAATTTCTGTTGTTTTAAGGTCTCTAGTTTGTGGGAATTTTCTATGGCAATCGTAGAAAATTTTTCCATCCAACTAAAATCCATTCTACACATTTCTCCCAGATTTATTTTTCTTAATCTCTGCTCTCACCTTGTTCTTCTACTACTTATTTCATTTCAAGAAGTACTAGATTTATTGAGCAACTTTCTATGTGGTAGGCACTCTATTGAAGCTGGGTGTATGAAGGTGAACAACAGCAACATGGCCCCACTTCCCTACAGCTTCCAGTCTAGTAGGGAAGACACGTATTAAATGAACACAGGCCGGGCTCAGTGGCTCATGCCTGTAATCCCAACACTTTGGGAGGTTGAGGCAGGAGGATTGCTTGAGATCCTGGGCCCAAGACCAGCCTGGCAACACAGTGAGACCCCATCTCTGAAAAAATTATCTGGGCATGGTGGCTCATGCCTGTAGTCCCAGCTACTCAGGAGGCTGAGGTGGGAGAATTGCTTGAGTCTAGGAGGTCAAGGCTGCAATGAGCCATGATTGCGCCACTGCATTCTAGCCTGGGTGTCAGAGTGAGACCCCTGCCTAGGAAAAAAAAAAAAAAAAAAAAAAACATAAACAGAGCCTCCATTTAATGTAGAATGATAAATTGTGATGTATTATAAATGAAAAGAATAGGTTGTTATGAAACACAATTGGAGACCTGAGGAAAAGGTCTGATGCCTGAAAGAGAAATAGGAACTGACTTGACAAAGCATGAAGGAATAGACATGGAGACGCAGAGACAGCATGTGAGCAGAGGCCTGAGGTGGGAAAGGGCCTGGCACATTTGAGGAACTAAAATGGAAAGAAGGCCATTGTGGCTGAGGCCTGGTGAGCAAGGGGAAAGTGACACACAATAAGGCTGGGGAAGAAACCAAAGGCCAGATCATAGAGGATCAAGTTCAGGACACTTGGGACTTTGTCTTAATGAAATGACAAGGCACTGAGAGGTTTCCAACAGGAACACAACATGATGCATTTAAGTTTTAAAGTTGTCTTTGGCTGCACTTAGTTGAAGGGTCATATGGGGACAAAAATAAAATGAGGTGACCAGTTAGGAGGTAATGTAGTAGCTGCACACAAATTCGGATTGTGGATGGATCTCAATTATACTTTTTAGGTAACACTAATAGGACATGCTGATACACTGGATCTGAAGAAGGATAGGGTATTCACTGCTTTCTGGCTTGAGAAATTAGGTGGATGGAGACGAAATTTATAAGGTGGGGAAGACTGGGTATGTTAGTTAGGGGCATAGCCTAAGCTCCTGTTCAGAATGGTCCCAAAGCATAGTGGCTCAAAGAAGATGGAAACATTTCTGTCTCACATAATAAGCCACAGGTAGAGAGTCCAGGGCTGGGAAGGCAGCTCTGGCGTCATAAGTGCAAGGTTTCTGTCTTTAGATCTAAGTTAGCTGTGTTAGGCTTCAGCCCTTACAACTGTGTCCCAGCCAGGAGGGAAAGGACAATTTTAGGGCCACAACCTGAAAGTGGCCTGCATCCCTTCTGTTGACATCTCGTCGTTCAGAGCCTAGCCACAAGATCACACCTAACTGAAATGGAGGCATGAAGTGAAGCCTCTGGTTGGGCAGCTATATGCCAAACTAAAATTGAGGAGTCCTTTTACTAAAGGAAGAAAGGTAAAAAGGATGTTGGTGGGCAACCAGCAACCTCAGCCTAACTAGAGTGGGGTCAATATGTAAGTGAGAATAATAAATATGTGATTGGGAGGTTCCTGGGGATATCTTAGTGAAGATGTGAAGTAGGCAGATGAAAATGTGAGTCTAAGGAGCTCCAGGGGTAGGATGAGGCCAGAGATAGGTGTTTGAGAGTTATCGCCATGCAGATGACATTTAAAGGGATCGAGATTAAATCAAGTACAGTAGATAGAGAACAGGGCCAAGGACTGAACCCTGAGTGCTTCTAACTCTTAGAGGCTGAGTGGAGGAGGATGAACTTGCAAAGGGGACTGAGAAGACAGTGAAAGCTCAAGAAAATGTAGGGTCTATGGAAGCCAAGGGCAGACAGAATTTCCAGAAGGATGGCCCATCGTATACAATATTATAATATGCTGCGACACTAAGACAAGGATCAGACACTGATAATGTGTCTCCACTGCCTGTCTAACTTTTTTTACTTTACATCAGTCTTTTTTTAAAAAAAAAAAAGAGAGAGAGAGAGAGACACAGACTCAGCCAAACTCAGTGGCTTACGTCTGTAATCCCAGCACTTTGGGAGGCCGAGGTAGGCAGGAGTTCAAGACCAGCCTAGCCAATATGGTGAAACCCCATCTCTACTAAAAATACAAAAATTAGCCGGGCGTGGTACCGCGCATCCATAGTCCCAGCTACTCCAGAGGCTGAGGCAGGAGAATCGCTTGAACCCAGGTGGCGTAGGTTGCAGTGAACCGAGATTGTACCAGTGCGCCCCAGCCTGGGCGACACAGTGATACTTTGTCTCAAAAAAATAATAATAAATTAAATTAAGTAAAATAAAGAGAGTCTCACTCTGTTGCCCAGCCTGGAGTGCAGTGGTGCCATCATAGCTCACTGCAGCCTCGACCTCCTGGCTCAAGTGATCCTCCCACCTGAGCCGCCCAAGTAGCTGGAATTACAGGGGTGAGCCACTGTGCCCAGCTCCATCAAAGTCTTTGGAATCTGTTTTTAGCCTGCCTATGCAAACATTTTTCTCTCTACTTCCCATTCTAAAAACATATTCACATTCTCAGTCCCTAAACACATCAACTGGTTCCCATCTTTCATCAGACTCTTCCTTCAACCTGAATTGATATTTCTCCCCATTATCTAGTTACCCAAGTTATCTCCACTCTTCAAAGCTCCCCACTCATGAAGTCATCTTTGACCCTTACAGCCCAGAGTTGAACGCTAAATTGCTTTCTCGCTGCATTTTATGTATTATTTTAACTCTCTAACTCCTAAGGGTGGAGACCACATGACATATATTCCATGTTCCCAATAAGCTAATAGAGTTAGCCAGGTACCCAAGTTAAAGGGTACCCAGTATTTACCAGCTAAGGTGCAAATAGAATACTTTCTAGATACAATAATTGGAAATAGATGCTTAGCATTTTAGGTGTAGATGGACCTTTGAGATTATGTGATTCAAATCTCCAACTTATCCATGAAAAGTCTAAAGTCAAAGAAACAAGAAAATGTTTTCTCTGTATTTAAAACAGACTGCAAGTTAATATTCAATCACCATCCTCATCAATGAGTGCCATTGAAACACTGTGCTCCACTAACTTCACTTTTCACTCAACATCCCTTTGCTTCAGTTCCTTCTATCATTCCCCATCAAGCACCTATTAGGCACTTGCTACATGTCAGACTCTGATTATGAATAAGGTGAAGTCCTGCCCCTGGAATCCCTATAGATACCAAAGCTGGAGTCTGCATTGATTTCCCCCTTCCAGGTATCTAGCTATGTGCCACTTTCCCATGGAACCCTAAATTATATGCACAGAAATAAAATAAAGCCCCATCTTGACTTAGTTAATAAAAACAATTTCACCTGCATGAACTGACTTTTACCTTCCTCACCACAACCCCTCAACTCATATGCTGAAGAGTATGCTAAATTTAGTGTAAATCTTATTGAGTAAATAAAAATATTTAACTCTTTGGAGTCATTCAGCTCTTCTGTAATTTAAATGCCCCTTTATGAATCCTATTGAGATAGATCAATCATCTTATAAGCCATATGATGACTTATAAGCAAATGTTTGCTATGAACCAGAGATGGTCTTAACCAGATTTTAATCCTCTCAGTATTTGTTTTCAGCACTGTGGAAGAACCATTGCTCTTGGGTGCAACACAGAGAGGAAAGAGAACTTATTAAACTCTAGAAAGGTACCAAGGAAGGATCAAGAAATCTCCTTTCATGATAATCCTTATGAACACTTTAAGAAGCTGTTTAACAACTGTAAGATACCAGCTTACACTGACCCAGCTGTGCAGTTCACAGGAAATACAGGGCTAACAGTGTGCAAACTCTCAAACCCCTTTACATCTGGACTTTTGGGACCCTCTGCTCTGCAGAGTAGCCTCACTGGTGAGGAGTCTGTGAGATCACAAGAAAATGCTCACACAGAACCTGTGCCTCAGGTACTCTAGACTGTGCTCTCAGTACCCAGGACCTGATGAATCCATGCCCTAACAGCCCTAAACCCATGGCCTAGGCCTCAGAGGCCTCTTCCCTGGGTCACCTTCCTGAAGGCAGTACATATCACAAGGATGCACATTCTTAGGCCCAAGGACAGCCAAGGCACAGCTATTTGGGGTGGGGAGAAAAATGGAACTTGAATGTGCCAGCTGGAGTGTCCCCAGGTCTAAGGAAGAAGAACCCCCCTGAAATGTGGAATGGAGCTGGAAGCGGAAAGAAAAGAGTGGGCTATAGCCTCCCTTTGCACTTTTGCCCAAAGGTGAGGGGTAAGACAGTTCCAAGTCCTAGTACAAGGAACTGCATTCTGAGAACGCCTTATGCCCCACGGCTACATGACTCTCCATGACAGAGTCTCCTAGGGGCTGCCCCAGCAGGGGACAGTCATGGCAGGGAGTCTGCTCAGGAAAGGGCAACTGGAGACCCATCTGCTTTGCCACCTCATCATCGGTGGACATGGAAAGGAGTCTGTCTGCCACGGAAGCATTTGGGATGTGGGTTTTTGTTAGGGCTCAAGGTTATACACACTGGCCTTCATATCTGCCTATCCCTGCCCAATAAGCCCAAGTCCAACTTGCAGGAATGGGTTTTGCATGGTAGAATGTTTCTTTTAGGTTTCATTGTTTTCTTAAAATTTTTTACAAATACAAGGTTTAGAATTTAAATTGTGTCTAAAACTCTACTTCAAAGTGAATTTAAATTTTGGCCAAGATGCCTATTCTTTTATACTTAGGGTAGCATTTGATCTTCTAACTCTTAAAGGAAGCCCTTTAATTGCTCCAGCAAAATAATAATAATAATAATTTCATAATCATAATAATTATAACGTTCATTATTATTATCTGACAATGGTGGCCTACTTTCCCTTTGTTCTTTCCCCTCCCCCGCTCCATCCTTCTTCCTTCTTTCCTTTCCTTTCCTGACTACATAAAAGTGGGTAGTGTGCACAAGCTAATAAGTTGCCCCAGCACTTAAGGATCTTAATCCCAAATCATATACACCCTAAGAAGGACCTCAGCTGTCATCCATAAATTTTTATTTAAAAGCAAGATAAAAGTGGCATTAATTTAGCGCAGAGCTAGTGCAGTGGCGGGGGGGGCGGAAATTAAGTGTCAATTCAAAATACTTCTGTGTATCCCTACCCTTCCCCAGCACATAACTTCTGCATATGTTGAATAGGTCATGTCATAGTTAATGTTTCTTCCTTCCTAGAATGCTTGTATAAACCCCCCTGAAATCCAGTTATTGCAGATGATTGGGAAATGGAGACACAGAGGTGACTCCCTCCTTTCTCTAATTGGAATGGCTAATTCAGCCATAACAGCAGTTCCCTCCAGATGCTCAGATTTGGTTCAGAGTATGGAAATCTGTAGTGAGGGGATTTACCAGGATGCTGAACAAAGAAAGCCATCATTATCTGTGTTCAGGAAAAAGTATTCTAATTAGTGTTAATATCCTCCTGCTGAGTTTCCTGTCATCCACGTTTTGATCCCTGTCCTTGGGTTTTCCAGGATCTGATATCCTGGCTACATGCAGACAAGAGTCAGGGCACTGACATGGACAAACGTGAAGCTGAGGCTGGGGGTACAGTCCAGAGGAAAAGAGTTCACTTCAAAACGCCCCCTGTATTGACTCTCTGGATGAGATCTTTATAAAAATTGGCTCAGCAAGTGCAAGTCTAATGCACTCAATTTATAAACCTATAATAACAGGTAGTAATTGAATAAAAGCATGAGAACTATATGTGGAACATGGTCTTCAAATATTTGAAACACTGTTAAGCCTCATCTGCAAATGAATCCAAAACACTTGGATACCCATTAAGGTCTGAGATTTCTCAACAATAAATTTAGACTCCAGAGGAGATCAGGCACAAGACAGTGCTTAATAAATCCCTTTTGACGATGTCAGTGACAGGAAGAGGTGCAGGTGGCCTTGAGCTGGATTCCTTTCTTTTCACTCACCCACTGAAGTCAGTGCCCTCATGGGCTGATTTGAAAGCCCTAAACACAACACTAAAGACAAAACCAAGGAAGACAAACTTGATGCACAAGTCCCATGTGGAAAGATGAGAAAAGAAAGAGCCTAGCAAGTCATAAATTTCCAACACAGCTGGCACACATAGTCTTTTAAAAACTGAGGGATTTAACCGACCCAGCTGAAGCCCTCCATATGAGGTTTTTTGAGAAATGGGCACCCTGCCATCCACATATTTCATGTCACATATGACATGTGAGGCTCATGGTCAGAGCCAGGCTGGAGGAGAAGCCAGGTCGGCAGTTGTCCAGGAGGGGTAATCCAAGGAGTGAAAGTGAAGGTTCTCTCCACCTCCTCATCGCCCTCCTAAAGTAAAAATGACTACAGGACTCTGTGACAACACCAAAATTGTCTGAAATGTCTGCGCTAGAAAGTCATTCATCCCTCTGACTTAATTTTTTTTCTCAGCCTTAGAGGTGAAGAGCGACAGATATGAATAATACAAAAGCCTTCTAGGAAAATCAAGGTCCATCTTTTGATTCCAACTGATGTTTAGATGCTGTGGTCCCTGACCATAAAGGCAAAAGGAAACCTATCCTGTGTTTGGCCATTTTATGACAAAACTCCAACCTGAGTCCAAATACACTCATTTCTCATGCTATACCATTTTTAAAATGAAGCTGTGTAAGAAAATGTTGATTTTGTATATTGTTCCTTATAAAACCTAGAGATTAGCTCACTAATGATGGTTGGTGAGAAATAAGAGAAAGATTTCATTAGGTGTACATCTGATTAGAAAAGAGTATTTTTCACTTTTATTATTGACTAACGAGTGAATAAATAGAATTCTGATTTTCAAGCGCCTCCATCGTTTTCTGTGTAATTTTTCTGCCCATTTGGATCTAAGATTAAGAAGCAAACATGAATAAATAAAGGAAACATTAAAGGTAAATACTAAGAAGCCAAGATAAATACCTGAGGTAAGAGCAGGGGAAGGAAGAGAAAGGAAATGTTAGAAACAAAGATTTGCTGTTGCTGTTGTTGTTGATGATGATATTGACGTTGTTGTTGGTGGTGGTGTTTTTGATGGAGAAAATCCAAGCAAACCAAAGGTTTCCCTTGCATAACTGCACATGATGAAAAAGCACTGGAGTGGGGGAAAGAGGAGACTAAGAATTGAGGTAGAAGAAAGGAAATGTAACAATATCTCCACAAATGTAAAGTCCTTTATTTTCACATGCCAGGCTTCAGTAAGTGCTAATTTATAATGAAAGGAATTAAGGAAAGTATACAAACAGCAAAGGGCACCTTAGCCAATCAATATATGTGATAGCTTCTTCTCAAGCTCTTTGCTTAGCTAGCCTCACTGTAAGTAAAATTAATGAAATCCATTCACTGTTTCATTCAAGAAATATTTTTTGAGACCCCACTATGTGGCAAGAACCATTCTAGCCTGTAGGAATTTAAAGGTGAGTCAGACAGGCAAGATCTGCTCCTATCCTCATAAAACTTACATACTGAAAAGAGAGATAGGAAATACACCAAGAAGCCAAAAAAGACAATTTCTGTGTTAGGAAAAACATAGAACAATACTATAAATGACAGTGACTGGGCAAACTGTTTACAATTGGATAATATGTAATCAATAATTCATCCATCTTTCAGCAAATACATATTCAGTGCTTAACTAGTTAGGTTTTTTTGGGTTTGTTTTTGGTTTTGTTTTTAGAGACAGGGTCTTGCTCTGTCACTCAGGCTGGAGTGCAGTGGTACAATCATAGCTCACTGCAGCCTCAGTCTCCTGGGCTCAAGTGATTCTCTCACTTCAGCCTCCCAAGTAGCTGGGACTACAGGCATGTGCCACCACACCCCGCTAATTTTTTTTTTAATTTTTAGTAGAGACAGAGTCTCACTATGTTGTCCAGGCTGGTCTTGAACTCCTGGCCTTAAGTAATCCTCATGCCTCAGTCTCCCAAAGTGCTGGGACTACAGGCATAAGCCACTACACCCATCCCAAACTTAGTGGCTTAAATAATAGCACAACAAACTACCCCAAACTTAGTGGCTTACAACAATAATTTCTTCTCTTTATAATTCTTTGAATGGCCTTTTGGGTTGGGCCCAGCTGGACAGTTCTTCTGGATTCAGCTACACTGATGCATCTGCGGTCAGCTACTGGTCATCTAAGCAGCTACTCTTCTGCAGATTGGCTGATTGTCAGTTAGGACAATGAGGGTCACTAGGCCCTTGTGTCTCCCACCCTTCATCAAACCAACCCAAGCTTGTTCCCATGGAACCTCCACCAGGTCCAAGTAGGAGAGCAGAAGTGTTCAAGGCCTCTTGAAATCTAGGCCCAGAACTGATGCTGTGTAGCTTCTGCCACATAGTATGGTCAAAGCAAATCACAGGGGCAGGAGCTGCAAAGTCGTATTGCAAAGGGGGAGCACAGACGGAGGGAAAGAATTCTTGGGGCTTTTGCAATCTAAATAGGTGTCTAAAGGTAAGGCAGGCACTGAGAATATAGTGGTGAGCAAAACAGACATGACCCCTGTCTTCTTGAAGCTTACGGTCTATTATCTGACAGAGCACCTACTGGGGGAAATGCCTGCCTGCAGCTCCAAGAGAATGAATGCAGAACAGTTGTTTACCTGTGGGACATAAATGTTGATTTCATTAATTGGCACTTGGCACCTGAGACAGGGGATTCTGCCTGCTCAACATGGGACCTATTAACACCCCTTATTGTGAATAGAACTAATTACTAAAATTGGATTCTAACCAAGCCACCCTCAGTGGCTTCTCTGCAGAGTGCCAATCCTATTGAGCAAGGGACAGCCACAGTTCTGTCGAATCCTATTTTCTTTGAAGACAAAGTCATTTGTGCATTTGTTCATTGCCTCAGATTCCCAATTGCATCTGGTGCCCCTGGACCGGAATTATTTGTCCAGAAGGTGACCTTCGCTGCTGTGGCTTTCTCCGGAAAAACGGCTTCCAACAAACATGCGGCACGCCGAAGGGCCAGGAGGCCCGGCCAAGGCCTGTTGGTCGTCCACCTCCCAGATGTCAGAGCCCAGAGACAGAAGGTGAATGTCTCCAAATGGCCTCATCCTCCAGCACTGCAGGAGAGCAGCCATGTGGTAGACATGACAGACCCCCACCCTGCCAAGGCCGTGCAGAGCTTGCCATGGGCCAAAACTTGGAAGAGAAACTTGCCAAATTCTGGCAGAAACCCTGAGTGAAGCTTTTCATGCGCTTTGCCTCAATTTGTCTTCCTGGAAAATGGGGTTGTTACCACTTTTTTCTTATTCCCAGATTATGCAGAACAAATGTCCCTACACATCTGTTCTCATTGGTGCTATCGGTCAACTGTCATGATGCACCACAGAAGGCTTATAAGAATATCAGGCCCTGTTCTCAAGGCACCTGTTGGCCTGCAGGTGTGTACAATGGAGCTTTTTAAGGTCTGGGACTGCCATTAGAAAATGGTTTTATGAGTGTCACACAGAGAGCAGGCTCTAAAAAAAAAAAAAGCTAGATGTTGCTAACGATGATGTTAATGCTTTCTGTAACTTAGAAGGAAAGATCCTCTCTGAATTGAAGAAGTTAGTGTTGCCTTTGTCATTCTTTTATGTCAACATTCTCCACCCAGCAGGTTAAAAGCTTTGATAGAGCCTCACTATACAGACAGTACTCCTTCAAAACTGGAGGAAAGGAAGGTTTTGTGTGAGGAAATGGAATTCCCATGACTGAGTAAGGTTTTATCCATCCCGTGAGAGACACAGAAGAAACGAAGGTAGGCGGGCTGTTGTCTGTCCTGGCCCCTCCCCTAGCACCCTACTCGAAACATCCCATGGTCCCCACCTCCACACCCTCGTTTGTGCTGTTCCCTCCACCTGGAATGGACTTTCTTTCTGCATAGCCAGATTCTAACTCTACTATAAAACTGAGCTGAGGCTCACGCCTGTAATCCCAACACTTTGGGAGGCCTAGGCGGGTGGATCGAGAAGTCAGGAGATCAAGACCATCCTGGCGAACACGGTGAAACCCAGTCTCTACTAAAAATACAAAAAAAAAAAAAAAAAAAAAAAAAAATCAGCCGGGCGTGGTGGCGGGCGCCTGTAGTCCCAGCTACTCGGGAGGCTGAGGCAGGAGAATGGCGTGAACCCAGGAGGCGGAGCTTTCAGTGATCCCAGATCGCGCCACTGCACTCCAGCCTGGGCAACAAAGCAAGACTCCGTCTCAAAAAAAAAAAAAACTAGCTGGACGTGGTGGCGCGTGCCTGTAATCCCAGCTATTCAGGTGGCTGAGACAGGAGAATCGCTTGAACCTGGGAGGCCAAGGTTGCCGTGAACTGAGATGACGCCACTGTACTTCAGCCTGGGCAACAAAGTGAGACTCTGTCTCAAAAAAAAAAAAACAACTGAGCTGAGCAGAACCCTTTTCCATGAAGCCTTACCTGAAAGATCCTCACGAAGCTTAAGCTGGCCATTTTCCCTGGCAGTCATCACTCTCCAGAAGTTCCATAGTATGCATCTCAAATTTCTGGTACCATTTTGAGAGGTGACAGCATGCTGACAACCCTGGCAGCCCTTGCTCACTCTCGGCGCCTCCTCTGCCTGAGTTCACACTTTGGCGGCGCTGTAGGAGACCTTCAGCCCGCCGCTGCACTGTGGGAGCCCCTTCCTGGGCTGGCCCAGGCCGGAGCCGGCTCCCTCAGCTTGCGGGGAGGTGTGGAGGGAGAGGCGCGGGCGGGAACAGGGTCTGTGCGCGGCGCTTGCGCGCTAGCGCGAGTTCCGGGGGGGCGTGAGCCCGGCGGGCCCCGCACTCCGAGCGGGGCAGTGAGGGGCTTAGCACCTGGGCCAGCAGCTGCTGTGCTCGACTTCTCGCGGGGCCTTAGCTGCCTCCCCGCGGGGCAGGGCTCGGGACCTGCAGCCCACCATGCCTGAGCCTCCCCGCCCCGTGGGCTCTTGCGGGGCGGAGCCTCCCCGACGAGCACCGCCCCCTGCTCCACGGTGCCCAGTCCCATCGACCACCCAACGGCTGAGGAGTGCCGGCGCAGGGCGCAGGACTGGCAGGTAGCTCCACCTACGACCCGCGGTGGGTGATCCACTGGGTGAAGCCAGCTGGGCTCCTGAGTCTGGCGGGGACTTGGAGAACCTTTATGTCTAGCTAAGGGATTGTAAATACACCAATCAGCACTCTGTATCTAGCGCAAGGTTTGTAAACACACCAATCAGCATCCTGTGTCTAGCTCAGGGTTTGTGAATGCACCAATCAGCACTCTGTATCTAGCTAATCTAGTGGGGACCTGGAGAACTTTTGTGTCTAGCTGAGGGATTATAAACGCACCAATCAGCACCCTGTCAAAACGGACCAATCAGCTCTCTGTAAAACAGACCAATCGGCTCTCTTTAAAATGGACCAATCAGCAGGATGTGGGTGGGGCCAGATAAGAGAGTAAAAGCAGACTGCCCCAACCCCCAGTGACAACCTGCTGGGGTTACCTTCTGCTCCCTGGGAGCTTTGTTCTTTTGCTCTTTGGGTCCATGCTGCCTTTATGAGCTGTAGCACTCACCACTAAAGACTGCAGCCTTTCTCCTGTGACCAGCGAGACCACAAGACCACGAACCCACTGGGAGGAACAAACAAGTCCAGACGTGCCGCCTTAAGAGCTGTAATACTCATCGCGAAGGTCTGCAGAACCCACCAGAAGGAAGAAACTTCAAACACGTCCGAATATGAGAAGGAACAAACTCTGGACACACCGCTTTTAAGAACTGTTGACACTCACCGCGAGGGTCCGTGGCTTCATTCTTGAAGTCAGTGAGACCAAGAACTCACCAATTCTGGACACGATTTCACTTTGTTTTCCCCACAGTGCCAGATGCAGAACAGGTCTCAATACATATTTGTTGAAAATGAATAAATGAAAAAGAGGGAAGAGGGAGAGAGGAGGAAAGAACAGAGGGGAAGAGAAAATGAGTGAGAATGAACCAAATATTCTCTATAGGAACCCTAGAAGGGAGGCAGAGCCACCCGGAAAGAATGATCAGGAGAAGCACCCCATCTGCATATTTTAGGAAACTAGCCGGCTCCATCTCCGGTTTCCATGCCTTTCTGAGCACACAGATCTTTCTAACCAGGTTTCAAATCCAGCCACTCAAAGAGGAGCTGCAGCCTTTCCCCTTAGTTCTGAAATGTGTGGTGACCCAAGATCTGCAACCAGTGAGGGATGCCACTGACACACAAGAATCTACCAGACACACCTGCAAACTGAATATCAACACTACCAGCCCCACAAGTGCCCCAGTCTAACTACAGACAGTACAGGGGCTTTTTCATTTTAACATAGCAAGTCCTCAGTGGGAGCACAGTTTCCTCTGGGTGGTCAAACATGACAATTTCAGGTCACTCTCAGAGCTGAAGCAGGAAGAGGGTAGGAGGGAACACTGCAACGTGGAAGCTGAGAATCTCCCACAGAGCCCCATTTTATTCCAGCATCAGCTTTTTTGCTCTCTTGAGCCATAACACACCTCAAAATAGCTAAGAGAAGGGAGAAGTGGCAGTGACACTCAAGACACAAGAGGACTGTCATCCAACTGGCCCCAGGCCTTGCTGCTCTGCTAATCGTTTAATCAAGGCCCCTCCAGAATCCCTTCCTGCCATCTGTAGGTTAAGTCCATAGGCCTCTGATAGCATTTCTCAGGTGCCAACAGCCTTCTATATGCCTTCTCAATATGTGCTTTTCTCAATAATCACCATCTGCTTTAGTAGAGGCAACCAGTGGTGTTATTTTTATTTTACAGATGGGAAGCTGAGAGCTGAGAGGTTAAATGTCTGATCCAAGATCACAAGCAAGTAAGTGGGATCTGGTGTACCCTCAGGATGCTGCCTCTGAAACCCTGTGTCCTGTGAATTCCTCTCACCAGACACCCCCTTCCACTTCCTGGTGCTCCCCTACCACGCTGCAAGCACCCCCATGGCAGATTTTCAGACTTCAGTCGGTCTCTTAGGCCAGACCCTGCGTTATCCTGTGATCCCCAGCTCATGGCACAGTGGCAGACTCATACAAGGTGTTCAATAAATATTTGTTGAATAAATTGAACTAAACCCGAGACTTCTGACTCTAAGCTCATAGTACTGGAATCTGTTCCAGCCAAGTCACTGGCTGCAAGAAGTATTCTATATTTACTGAAGATTACTTGGAAAACAATGACAAATATTTTAAAAATGTAAAGAGGCAAATCTCATGATGCAGAGATAATTACAAGCTACATTTTGAGATATTTCCTCCAGCTTTTCTCCCATGAATATGTGTTCTATAGACTGAGATTATAAATGATTTAACATTGGACTATAAACATCTTTCCTCATTATCATTTTTTTTTGAAATTCTCATTTCCAGTGATACTGGGAATTTGTATTTCAATATTCAAATACATTCCAACATTATAATATTCAAACATGTATAAGTATCCTAATTTATTCAGCCTTTCTTACTGTTGTTTCTGACTTAATTATCATTTATAAATCTAAGACTAACATAGTTGTGGATGAATCTCTGTTCAAATTTCTGACTATTTCTGTAGGATAAAGTTCTACAAGTGAAATTATTTTGAGTCTTTTACACATTATTGTTAAATTGCTTTCCTGAAAGAATATAGCCTGAATTTTTTTTTTAAATGACATCAGGCGATTAAGAATATAATACTGAGAGGAAGTTTAAGAATTATCTACCAAAAACCAAATCACTTTATGGATGGGGAAACTAAGGCCCAAGAATGGTTTGGAAAAAGTCACACTGACATTGGGTTAACATATTTAAGAAGAAATAAAAAAAAAAAAGATTAAGAGGAATTGACATTCTTAAGATATAAGTAGAGTCACAAAATACCAGAAAAATTAGTTTAAAACATGGGCCATGCTCATCTGACCAAGGGCAAAAAGCACATTCAACAAAGCTCTCTGTTTCTAACTGTACAGTTCTCCTCTTCCTAATAACTTGGGTCCTCCTCTGTCTCTGACTGACTCCCAAGGGAGTCAGCTACAGTCATATCCCCACCTTGACTCCTGGCCAAATTATCAGTCTGCAAATATCTTAGGTCAGGAAGCTTTAATTGAGCACCTACTAGGTGCCAAACCTTGTGATAGGTATTGAGGACAGAATGGTGAGCAAGAGAGACAGAGTCTCTGCCCCAAAGGGCTTTTATGCTAATGTTAGAAAACCGACCACAAAATGTAAATAAGGTAAGTTCAATTAGTGACCAATGCTATAACTAAATAAAATTAGACAAGATATATTTGCCATAATGGGGAGAGCAGCTGTATCTAGAGTGGTCAAGCATGACTTTTCTGAGAAGGTAATGTTTGAGTTAAGACCTAAATGACAGCTGGGCACAGTTGCTCACACCTGGAATCCCAGCACTTTGGGAGGCCGAGGTGGGTGGATCATGAGGTCAAGAGATTGAGACCATCCTGGCCAACATGGTGAAACCCCATCTCTACTAAAAATACAAAAATTAGCTGGGCTTGGTGGCGCATGCCTGTAGCCCAGCTACTTGGGAGGCTGAGGCAGGAGAATCACTTGAACCTGGGAGGCAGAGGTTGCAGTGAGCCGAGATCGTGCCACTGCACTCCAGTCTGGTGACAGAGTGAGACTCCATCTCAAAAAAAAAAAAAAAAAAAAAGATCCAAATGATGACAAGGAACAGCCATTGAAAGATTTGGGGGAAGTGGTCTAATCCAAAGACTCAGCAGAAACAAATGGCCTGTCCAAAGAACAGAGGAAAACAAGCAGAGACAGAGGCAAGGGAGAGGTAGGCAGAGGCGAACTCAGGCAGGCCCTTGGGGGCCACAGTGGGTTTTACTCGGGTTACTGTGAGAAGCCATGGGAGGCCTGTAAGCCTGGGAGCTGAGTGCTGTGCTTTCCACCTTCTGGCTGTTGGGTTCACCCATGGAGAGAACATGGATACCTGAGGAAGACGGTCTGAGGATGAAGCCCCGGAGAACGCAGAATTGATAGGCCTTATAGGCAGAAGACAATAAAGGAGACTGCCATGTGTCTCATCTAGGGAGGAGGAGAACCAAGACACTGGGGTCTTTGGGAAGCTCAGGGAAGAAAGTGTTTGAAGGAGGTTGTGACCAACAGCATCCAACACAGATGAAAGGATGAACTAGGTCAGGACATTTGACCGTGGGCTTTGGCAAAATGAAGATCATTAACGACTTTGAACAAAGAGAGTTCAGACAAGTGGTGTATGTGGAAAGCCTGAATGAAGTGGGCTGAGGAGAGAAAGGGAGGTGAGTAAGTGGAGATAACAAGTACAGCTGACTCTTTCAAGGTGTTTTGCTGTGAAGAACAACAGACTAACACAGAGTGTGGTCAAGGGAGGTTTTGTAGCAGCGCGATCCAATAGAAACTTCTGTAATGATGCAAATGCTCTGTATCTGCTATTGGACACTCAGAAGGGGGCTGGTAGCACTGAGAACCTGAAGTTTAAATTTCATTTCATTTCAATTAATTCAAATTTAAATTTAAATAGCTACATGTAACAAGGATTATAGCTACTGTTTTATGCAACACAGTTTGTAGTTGTCATTCTTTTTTTTTTTTTTTTTTTTTTTTGAGATGGAGTCTTGCTCTTGTTGCCCAGGCTGGAGTGCAATGGCACAATCTCAGCTCACTGCAACCTCCACCTCCCAGGTTCAAGCAATCCTCCTGCCTCAGCCTCCCAGTAGCTGGGATTGCAGACATGTGCCACCACGCCTGGCTAATTTTTGTATTTTTAGTAGAGACAGGGTTTTGTCATGTTGGCCAGGCTGGTCTTGAACTCCTGATCTCGTGATCTGCTCGCTTTGGCCTCCCAAAGTGCTGGGATTACAGATGTGAGCCACCGCTCCCGGCAGTAGTTGTCATTCTTTTAAGGAATGATATTAAGACACACCTGTATCCTGATAGTAATCATTACATGCATTAACTTGACAGGTCTGAGTAACTCTGGATTCTGGGTGACTCTTTCGGCCACCACCACCCCAACATCCTTACATCTGTTGGTGTTTGACACACAGCTTGTGTTTTACAGTAAGAAAGCAAAATCCATTGTTTATGGTCAATTTCGTGACCGTGATAGTCCCAGGTGGATCACTTTAATCTCTGTGTGCCTCAGTCTTTCCATCTAGGACCAATGTTTGGCATGAGACTGCCTCCATTCCATTTTTTAAGGAAAAAGGAGATGATGTCCTTGTTGGGTCTAGTGAGAATAGCAGTATGGTAAGTGATTAGGAACACAGGCTTTGGATAGAGCAAGCCACAGGGGTTCAACTCCCACTTCTTCTATGTATTAGCTGTGAAAACTTAAGTGAACTGCATGCACTTCTCTCAGTTCCTACATCTGTAAAGTGGGGAAAATAAGAGTCTAGGGTGTGTTGAGAATCAAATGAGATCATGTGGGCACAATGCCTACCTGGCGTATGGTAGGCATTTAAGCCGACATTCAGGAGACCAACTCTGGAAGCACCATCATGCTCTCATTCTAGTGTTGGTTTAAGGAAGCTGATGCCTCCGTGTATTTGTTTATCATCTGAAAAGTAGGTGCATGGCTTACATGACACCTGGATAGCTCGATTTTCTACACCAGGAACCCTGGATTAGGAAAGTTTCTCTAATTTGCAGCATGGGATTCCTTCCTGAGGGTGAGTGCAAGGACAGGAGGGCTTGGAGAGTTTCTCCAATAAACATTACCTACTACTGGATGACTTATTATTTTTCCCAGACCCTTATCTGCCAGCACTGCCCACTTAACCCAAGAGACTTACTGATAATGCTGAGCTCAGTGGCTGGGCCAGCAGTCATCTGTTTGGAACTTCAAATGAATGCCCCCCACCGCCAGACCCTACTTTCTCCACATAGTGCTGCAAGTCTTCCTTGCTCCTGATAAAGACTTTGAAGAACATCTTGCCTGTTAACAAACAGCTTTTGATTTTGCCTGAGTTTGATCTTTATTTTTTCCTTATTCATCAGGCCTCACTAAATGGGTTCTTTCACACTCCTCAGATTAGCCTAAAGGAAACCCCCTGAAACAATGGGCTTGATTCTCCCTGGATGCAGGGAGTCAGCTGTCAAAAGACCACACAGGGCTTCCTGCAGGGCTGTGAGAGACAACAAGGGTTGGTGATGCTCCCAGCACTAGTGAAAAGTGAACTCATCCAGCTTCAAAAGCAGTGACCTAGAGGGGAAATCAGGACTACAGCACACAGGCCTTGGGTCCAGTAGGACAAGCCTCACAATCCCTCCAGAGGAAGCTTGCTTCCCTCAGACACAGAGCAGCCTCTTCCTGGGAAAGGCCGGGGTCATCATTCCTGTCCAAATACCAGAGCCCACCTCCCACTGGCAGAACAGGGAACTAGCCAGTGTGATTTCAAGGGGTGGAGCGTATACTGGTGCCCAAAGCTGGTATGTTTCGGAAATTATTCTGTTGAGACTTTTTTTTCCTTTGGGAAATTGGCTCTCCTTGACCTCGTGGGACCGTGCCCACTTCTCCTACCTTGGCACCTGTTACATAGTCCAGCCCAGCTCATTAGAATCTCATCCTTCTGGACACTGATTGTTCCAGTGAATAACAAAAAATTCATCCAGGACCAATCAGAATGCAGAGTTTTGTTGGAGAGAGAGAGAGGTTGAGAGGGAGATACCTCCATCTTTCTCCTTCAAAGTTCAAGTAGCCAGAGTCTCTCTTTGCTGACACACAAAGGGAGTTAGGAGATGAAGACAGACACAGCCCTAAGGACATAATCTGAGCCCCTGAATATAGCCACGCCTGAATGGCTGGAGTTTCATCTACTCCTTTGGACTTCATAGCTATGTCTGCTAATAAGTAATCTTTTTTTGCTTAGGCTATTTTGAATCGGTATTCTGACACTTGCAACTGAGGGGTCATAAAGCTGAAAGAATAATATCCAAGGCCAGGTGCGGTGGCTCATGTCTGTAAATCCCAGCACTTTGGGAGGCTGAGGTGGGCAGATCACCTGAGGTCAGGAGTTCGAGACCAGCCTGGCCAACATGGCGAAACCCCGTCTGTACTAAAAATACAAAAATTAGCCAGGCATACTGGCACATGCCTGCAATCCCAGCTACTTGGGAGGCTGTGGCAGGAGAATCGCTTGAACCCTGAAGGCGGAGGTTGCGGTGAGCCAAGACAGTGCCATTGCACTCCAGCCTGGGCAACAAGAGTGAAACTCTGCCTAAAAAAAAAAAAAATCCAAGTTTCCTTCAGAATTTGTGGACAGAGATGGACATGATGAAGGAATATGTGCTTGACAATGGTTTTTAAGATAAATTGAAATATAGGCACCAGGTTGGGACACTGTTGCCATAATCTAGTCATCAGTCTTTTTCATTTTAAGCAAAGTCTACTCTAAATGATTAGGTAGAAAGGGAGTTTGTTTTAAGGATATGGGAGACCCAGGTTCTACAACTTGCTCAAGTCATTTCTAACATTTAGATGACCCCACTCACAAACGTATTTTCTTGTTCTTGAAACTATCTGAGCTACTATGATTTCAACACACATAAAAATACATTTATTTAAAAATGTGCTATAGACATATTCATGACATGAGTCATATTGAATAACTAATTATTAATACCAAATAAGCTACAAGAACCATGTTATTTTTCTCATGTATCATAAACATCACATGATATAGGGCCAAATGAAATTGTTAAGAAGACTGGAGAATACCCTTAAAGCCAAACTTCTAGAAATAGTGCGCACTTCCTTGCAGAACTGGTCTGATAAGATCATCACAACTGCTACCACCAGGCATGTCAGCTTGCACTGCCATTTATGCACCACTTCTGAGTAACTTTTGAGCCTGGAACACAAATTTACACCAGTCTCTGCTACTGCCAACCACATTGTGACTTCCAAACCAGGAGCAATGTGACCTTGGCCTCTGCCATTGTTGCTGGTATGGTATCCTTTCCTCACCAGCTCCTGAGTCTAAACCTGGCCCCAGCATGGCTGATTGGTACCATGTTATGGACTGAATTTTGTCCTCCCAAAATTCACATGTTGAAGCCTTAATCACCAATGTGAATTGTATTTGGAGATAGGGCCTTTAAAGAGATAATTAAAGTTAAATAGGGCCATAAGGGTGGGGCCCTAATCCAATATGACTGGTGTCCTAAGAAGAGGAAGAGATATCAGGGGTGACTGTGCACAGAGAAAAAGCCATGTGAAGATACAGCAGGAAGGTGGCCATCGGCAAGCCAAGCAGAGAGGCCTCAGAGAAATCAGCTCCGCTGGCACACTGATCTTGGACTTCCAGCCTCCAGAACTGTGAGAAAATAGATTCCTGTTGTTTAAGCCAGCCAGTCTATAGCATCTGGTTATGGAATGCCCTGTAATAAATACAGTGGATTGAGGCCTGTGCCTTTTCCTTAGCTGTAAGAAGCCTGGGAGTTAAGAGCACTGGTAGCACTAAGAACAAATTCAAGAGACCTCAAAAATAAGGATAAAAGAGGATTTGGTAATTGATTGGGGGGTGGGGTAGTGAAGGCAGAGAGTGAGTCAAAGATCTCTCAGATTTAGAATTCAGGGGCTGGAAAATTGATAGTGACATAGTAAAAAGAGAGAGAAGTTGCACAAAGAATTAACTCTGGGAGGGGTTCCATTCTGTACATTTTGAAAATATAGTGGTATCCAAATGGATATTAGAAGTGGGAGTCTGAGGCAGGACACGCAGCTAAACTCTAGTGTGTGGAGGTAAAAGCTGAAGCTGTAAGAAGGATAGCAGTTTGAGGGGCAGAGATGCAAGATCTTGAGAAAGTCCAGGGGAGGTAGTGGGAAGGGGACAGATCAGCTCAATCAGTTAGAATGATCTAATCTTTGTTGCAGTAACAAAAAGCCCTAAAATTTTAGGGGCCATAAAGATTTATTTCTTGTCCTGGTTCATGTGTACGAATGTTGGCTGGTGTCTTCGTTCACCATAATCCCTCCGGGCTCCAGGCTGACGGAGGCTCCATCTCGAAGTGTGCTCCCGAGATTACAGTGATGATTGTCAGGGAGAAATGAGTGTGGCAAATCAGGCACAGGCTCTTGAAACTTCCACACAGAGAAGCCACTTCCATTCACGTTTTATTGGCCAATATAAAACATACATCCACACTCAGCCTCCAGGGGATGAGAAGGTATAATCCAATCACACACCCACACAGGGGTGGAAATGGAAATATTTGGTAAACAGCATTAATGATAACCACAGGTGATAAGGAAGAACGGGAACCAGTAGGAGAGACAGAGTCAGATGGTTTAGACTCTACATTTCAGAGATAGGTGGTGAAACAGCTCAATGTAGGGGCTGCCCATGGAAAACAGAAACAGGATCACTCATTGTTTTGTTTACTGGAGGAGAGGTCATGGATGTTTTTGTGTAAGCGTGTGTGTGTCTTATGTTATTTTGTTTGCGTTTGGTTTTTATTGTACAGTATATGGCTTCCCTTCCTATTTGGGGGGATTTCTCCCTTGGCGTAAACTTAGGGGAAGAGCCTGAGGCCAAATGTCTTCTCTTGCCACCCAAAGGAATTAAGGCACAGGCAAGTGACCTGGACAGGCTCGTCATCTTTAAATCTTTATTAAGTTAATAAGGTGGCTTAAATCTTCTTGTGGTGTGAGACCATACCACAGTCCATCAATGCAGAGGTGATGTCCAAGCCCACCCATTCCAGGTGAAAGACCAGCTTTCCAGCTTTCAGGACTACTGTGTTTGCTCTCCACACCCAAACCCACACATTGGGTTGGTTCTGCAAGCTCTGATACACTCTCAATAAATAGATTAAGATAGTTAGAGTTGGTCTCGAGTTCTTGGATCCAAGAGCACCCTCTTCAAGTCCACACCAGAGTGAGGTCAGAAGATGTAGTCAGAATTAGGCAGCTTCTCACACTGTTAGCCAGATCCTCTGATGATAGTTTCACAGTTATCTAGATATAAGAAAATGGAAGAGAACAATTGTTAAAAATCATTGTTTCTAAAACAGCAAGACATACAATGATGGGAGCGGAGATGGAAGGGAAGTGATTTAGAATCATCTGCGGGAGATTTTTGAAATTACATATCTGCCTTCCAACCCTTACATTCAGTTAGGTCAGGAGTGGAAATACATATAGTAGACCTTCATGATTTCTTTGACTGTCCAATAGCTGAGTCTCCTTCCTCTGCTTGGGAACCTCCCCATTGTGTGTCTTGCTGGGAAGTAGGGCCTGCCTCCAACCACAATGCTGAAAATGTCACACACTCACCATCTTGTCCCCCAGTAGCTGCAGTACATGGACTAGGCTCAGCCAACTGGATGCTTCTATCCAGGACTTTGGATTTGAAGCAAATGACACAGAGAGGGTTCAGGATTCAGCAACATTGGTGACATTGGCAGTGCAGCAGGTGCTGTGGCTGTGGCAGTAGTAGTCTTGCTAGTTAGGTGTGAGTTGGGAGTACTGACTCCCTAGGCTATGTCAGTTCCCAATCAATTTCCAACCAGTCTTCCTGGGGATTGGGGAGGTCCCTAATACACTTCCAGTGAATTTCTTTTCTGCTTAAGATAATGTGAAGTTTAATTTTATGGGTCAACTTGGCTGAACCACAGTGCCTAGATATTTGGTCAAACATGACTCTGGATGTTTCTGTGAGGGTTTTGGATGAGGTTTACATTTAAATTGGTGAACTTTGATTAAAGCAGATTGCTTTCCATAATGTGGTGGGCCTCCTTCAGTTAGTTGAAGGCACGAAGAGAATAAAAGTCTGGCTTCTCGCAGGCAAGAGGAAGTTTTATAGCAGAAACCTTTGGACTTGAATTGATGCATTGCAGGGAGCCAAAGGCTCGTGGGACATGACCAACTCGGCATTCTACTGGAGGCTATATGATCAAACAGCAAACTGTTTATCATGAATGCAGGATGTGAGCAAACTCACGACTGCTTCTGCCAACAGAAGGTTTGCTGGAGGCAATCACTCCCTGGCACCGAGGCTATCTACTGTGATATCTAGAGCCTGTTGTTCGAGAATGCAGTCTTGCAAGCCTACTCTGGACTGAGCAGCTGACCCCTTCTTCCACCCTCCTTCTCAGTATCTCTTTTGCCTAATAAATACGGAGGTCTATGTAAAGCTCAGGGCCCTTGTCCACTAGAGGCAAGGTGCCCCCTGACCCCTTCTTCCAAATATACTCTTTTGTCTCCTGTCTTTTATTCCCACATTTGCCCCCCTTTGTTCAGTCCACGTAGGTCTGTGCAGGTTACAACTGGCAACTCAGAACAGGGACTCCAACGACGCCCATTAAGTGGCGTCTGAACACGGGACTACGAGGACTTGAACGAAGAAGTTCTGCTGAAGCAGAAGAACTGAAATTGACAAGCGAACGGGGACCCCGGGATGAGTCTGCCAGCAGCGGATAAAAGGTCAGTGCCCTAAAGAGGTACTGGGAGCAGTGCTTTAAAGAAGTGCTGGGAACAGGAAGTTTCTGAATCAGGATAACAAGGGGAAGAATTTGTCTGTTGAAGAAAAACATTATGTGCAGTTGCTTAAAGTTCTGTTGAGACAGTCCGGAGTGCAGATTAATTCACAGACACTAACTAACCTCCTGCAGAAGCCACAGAAGGTTATTACGCATAACCCGCGGTTTCCACAGGCAGGCACTCTTGATGTGGAAAACTGGGATAGAGCAGGAGAAGGATTAAAACAGGCTCATCAAAAAGGCCTTAAAGTTGATTCTTCTGTTTTCTTCACTTGGAGTTTAATTCATACTGTACTTCTGCCATTATCTCCTTATTAATCTGTGGGACAGCAGGGTGAATCTAAAAATCAGAAAGAATCTGTTGTCCCACCCACAGCTCCAATTAAAAATAAAAAACAGGAGAGGGAGGATAATAATTGGCCTATACCACCTCCTCCAGTTGCAGAAACATCTGTGCTGCCTCCTTTGGTGGCAGAAATAGAGACCCCAAGAAAAAGAAATTTACACTCTGCTGACATAGCTGGAGAGCCCTTAGGACCTTGCGCTTTTCCGATTTCTGTAAGGCCTGATCCAAACAATCCACAGCAGGTTATTCATGAACACACTCCACTAGAGTTTAAGTTGTTAAAGGAATTAAAAGCGAGTGTGGTAAATAATGGCATACAGAACCCATTCAACTTAGGATTGCTAGAATCTGTGTTTGGTGCTATGCGTCTTTTACCCTTTGATGTGAAACACTTGGCACAAACTTGCTTGTCCGCTAGTGCATATCCGACATGGAATTTAAATTGGCAAGAAATGTGTGCAGGCCAGGCTAAACAGAACCGTGTTGCTGGACACGCAGACACTACAGAGGATATGCTGTTAGGTAATGGCCCTTATTCAGACCTGGAACGTCAAATGGCACTCCCAGATGCTGTTTATCAGCAGTGTGCACAGGCCGCTAAACGCACCTGGGTCACAATTCCTGAAGAGGGAGTCCCATAAAATCCTTTTTACAGATCATACAGGGGTCACAGGAACCCTATACACAATTTCTTGCAAGATTACAAGAGACAGTGAAGTGTCAGATTCCTCATACCACGGCTGCAGAAATGCTAACCTTAACTCTACCTTTTGAGAATGCAAATGCGGACTGTAAATGTGCACTGGCACCCGTGAGGTGTACAAAAAACTTAGGAAATTTTCTCAGAGCTTGTCAGGATGTGGGAACTGAGCTTCATCGCTCTGCAATGTTAGCATAAGGAATGGCTAATTTAGCAGTTGACAAATCTAAAAGGAGCCAAGGGTCAAATCCTAAAATGGGAAAATGTTACGATTATGGGAAAACTGGACATTTTAAAAAGGAATGCCACCAGATCTCAGGACAGAAGGGACCTTACAATGCTGTGCCCCGCCCAGCAGAAAAAACGCCAGGACTTTGTCCTCGCTATAACAAAGGAAATCACTGAGCTAATCAGTGCCGCTCAAAATTCATCAGAATGGCACCCCCCCGCCAGGAAATGAGACGAGGGCCTGGACCCGGGCCCCACAGACAATGAAGGCATTCCCAGTCCAGACCTCAACCCTGTTTCAGGGATGGGTTCCCGGAGGCACATTGATTCCCTCACCCCAGGAACACCAGGAAGTGCAGGATTAGATCTACCCGCCAGAGAAAGAATCACGTTAGTTGGTGGAGACAAACCTATCAAAGTTCCCACTGGCATTTGGGGACCTTTACCAGCAGGATATATGGGACTAATTTTAGGCAAAAGCCGCCTTAACTTGCAAGGCACTACTGTAGTCCCAGGAGTGATTGACTCCGATTATGAAGGAGAAATTCAAATAGTTTTAATGTCACAAGATCTTTGGGTTTTTGAACCAGGAGAATATATTGGTTAATTATTGCTTATTCCCTGCAAATTACACCCTTCTCCATGAAAGGAGAAATTAGGAAATAAAGGGCTCAGGAGCACAACTACAAGGGAAATCTATCTATCCCAACCCATAGCCTCTAATATACCCACTTGTGTAGTACAAATTAAAGGAAAGAAATTTTATGGGCTTATGGATACAGGAGCTGATGTATCAGTAATATCTAAAGATAATTGGCCCCCATCCTGGCCCTTGCAATTAGCTTCTACATCCCTAGTGGGAGTAGAAACAGCTCAAAGTGTTCAACAGAGCACTGAGATTTTATCTTGTCTTGGTCCAGATGGACAGTCATGTACTTTTCAGCCTTATGTTGCAAGTATAGCCGTCAACTTATGGGGTCGAGACTTACTTGCAGCATGGGATATGAGACTTACAAATGAAAACTTTGATAACCCAGAATTGAAAATGTTGAAGAACATGGGATATCCGAAGGGAAAATGTTTAGGAAAATTTCTTCAGAGAAATCCTAACCCGATATCAGTAACTGGAAAAACAGATAGAAAAGGGCTAGGACGTCGGGATTTCTGATGGGGGTCATTGATATTTCTCCTCCACCCACTGCCTTACTATTAGAAAGGTTTAGTGACACACCTGTGCAGGTGGATCAATGGCCTCTAACACAGGAGAAGTTAGATACATCTGGTGCTTCAACTCAATGCTCAGAGCTAATTGCTGTCATTCAGGTTTTACAGCTCACAGCTTCAGATCCTATCAACGTTGTCTGTGATTCAGCTTGTTGTAAATGTAGCCAGTCACATAGAAACTGCTACAGTTAAAAGTACACTAGACCCAGAACTGCTTAATTTGTTTCACTTATTCTCATATGCTGCATGCTACATGCCAAAGAGGTGAGACAGCTGGTCACATAGGGTGACATTGTCTGTCATTATTTGCTTATATGGGAATATGTAATTAAAAACTGACAAGGGACCCACTTATACTAGTCATTCTTTTCAAAATTTCTTACAACTTTGGGCTATAACCCATAAAACAGGAATTCCTTGTAATCCTAGAGGACAAGGCATTATAGAACGGGCACATCAAACATTACAATGCATGTTGAAAAAACAAAAAGCGGGTATAGGAGGCCAACTACCACCTCAATCAAAACTACATTTAGCCTTATTTACTTTAAATTTTTGGACTCCTGGTACAGATGGTAAGACTCCAGCAGAAAGACATTGGCAAGTGTTAGAGGAAAAGAGGAAAGTTTATCCAAAAGTGTCACGGAAATCCCCAGAAAAAGGACAATGGAAAGGTCCAGTGGATTTACTGACATGGGGAAAATGATATGCTTGTGTTTTCACAGGAGATGGATAAACCATGTGGGTGCCCTCAAGGTGCATGCCAGCATGGAATGGGAGACTGGAGGAACCCAGGGTGGCCAACCATGGGCTTGGTCCCTCTGGTACGAGCCATGAGTCAGCTGAGCCTGAGTGCAAAGACAGAGAGAAGGCCGACCAAAGACACGACACAGTTCTAATGTTACGTTTGTAAAGAATATCACCACTCAATTTACAGTTTGTGTTTTTAATCCTTATGTCTTTCTAGCAGCTAAGAAGGACCAGCTCCAGGTAAACAATACCCAATTGATCTGTAAATCTTGCCAGTTATATCACTGCATTAATCTTGGTACATTACAAACACATAACATCTCTACTTTGATGATTTTAGGTCGCATCTCTGTTAATCTGTCCGAGCCTTGGGCTGCCACACCTGCTTTGCATTTTGTAAAACTTCTTCTAACTCAGCTTACTCATTGTGTCCGTAGAGCCTTAGGCATGATAATTTTTTCTATTGTTTCCTTGATCACACTAATAACTTCTGTTGTGATATCTTCTGCAGCTTTGCATAGTTCTGTTCAAACAGCTCAGTACATGGAGAACTGGACATGCGCAGCCGACCAAGCATGGCTACTTCAGAGTAAAATTAACACTGAGTTACAAACTGAAGTGGCAATGTTAAAATCCACAGTTCTATGGTTAGGGGAACAAGTACAAAGCTTGCAATTGCAGCAGCAATTGCATTGTCATTTTAATCACACTCATATTTGTGTAACCAACTTAGAATATAACCAAAGTGAGTATCTGTGGGACGTTGTGAAAGCCCATTTGCAAGGAACTTTCACATCCAACATCACCTTTGATATTGGTGAATTACAAAACAAAATTCTTGATTTAAATAAAC
Organism: Pongo pygmaeus; assembly: GCF_028885625.2. Taxonomy (NCBI): domain Eukaryota; kingdom Metazoa; phylum Chordata; class Mammalia; order Primates; family Hominidae; genus Pongo; species Pongo pygmaeus. Next base: position 35,359,623 of record NC_072384.2, on the reverse strand, counting down.
CAACTCAAGAGTTTCAGCCTTCTTTAGAAGACTGGACCGAATTCCAGCAAGGCCTGGAGAGCCTCAACCCTTGGACCTATCTAAGGCACCACATTTACATCTTTTGTGTGGTTCTTGGAATAATGTTGTTTTGTCTCTGTCTTCTGTTTACAGTCTGTAAAAGAGGATGGACTGCCAATTGGAGAATGAGAGCTGCCCAGCCTGGCCTTACATTCTTTCAATTAATTCATAAACAGGAAGGGAGATATGCAGGGAGCCGAAGGCCCATGGGACATGACCAACTCAGCATTCTACTGGAGCTGTATGATCAAACAGCAAACTGTTTATCATGAATGCAGGATGTGAGCAAACTCACAACTGCTCCTGCCAACAGAAGGTTTGCTGGAGGCAATCACTCCCTGGCACCGAGGCTATCTACTGTGATATCTAGAGCCTGTTGTTTGAGGAATACAATCTTGCAAGCCTACTCTGGATTGAGCAGCTGACCCCTTCTTCCACTCTCCTTCTCACTATCTCTTTTGCCTAATAAATATGGAGGGCTGTGTAAAGCTCGGGGCCCTTGTCCACTAGAGGCAAGGTGCCCCCTGACCCCTTCTTCCAAATATACTCTTTTGTCTCTTATCTTTTATTCCCGTGTTTGCCCCTCTTTGTTCAGTCCATCTAGGTCTGTGCAGGTTACAATGCATTAGCTCTTTCCTGGTTCTTCAGCCTGATGGCTGTTGGACTTGAACCTCCACATTGATTCTTCCCTGGGTCTCCAGCCTACAGGCCCACTCTGCAGATTTTGATCTTGTCAGCCTCCATAATCCTATGAGCCAATTCCTTCAAATAAATATCTTTCTACATGTAGACATATCCCACTGGTTCTGTTTTTCTAGAGAATCCTGACTAATATGGTTAACCAGAGTAGCTTCTGTTATTTGCAGCCAAGAACACTGACCTGTGTATTTTTTTTAATTCCTTAGGGAATGCTAGTATATTTCCCACTTTAAGAAATACTTTTCTAAATTACTTCCCTGCTTTATTCCTTTATGTGTTCCTCATAAAAGTGTCCTTGGGGAACCCAGGGCAGTGGACCCACTGATATAATTTGCCTACCTTGGAAAATGTACAGATGCACCTGTTGTTCTCCCAACCTCTGGGTTATACTTGGTAATGATACCTTCTGTTTCTACCGTGCTTTCTTTCTCATTGTGGTAAAACAAACAAACATACAAAAAACATTTAACATAAAATTTACCATCTTAACCTTTTTTAGGTGGGCGTAAAGTTCAGCAGCATCAAGTATATTCACATTGTTGTGAAACAAATCTCTAGAACTTTTTTGTCTTCTAAAACCGAAACCCTATATTCATTAAAACAATAACTCTCCTTTCCCCTCCTCCAGTCCCCGGTAACCACGTTTCTACTTTCTGTTTCTGAGTTTGACTACTCTAGGTACCTCATATAAGTGGAATCATATGGTATTTGCCTTTTTCTTCCTGGCTTATTTCACTTAGAATAATGTCCTTAAGGTTCACGCATGTTGTAGCATGTGACAGGGTCTCCTTCCTCTTCAAGACTGAATAATATTCCATTGTATGTGTATATCACATTTTGTTTATCCATTCATTTGTGGATGGTAACTTGGGTTGCTCCCACCTCTTGGCTATTGTGAATAATGCTGCTATGAATGTTGGTATGCAAATATCTCCTTGAGACTCTGATTTTGATTCTTTTGGATACAAATCCAGAAGCTGGATTGCTGATGGTTCCTCATAGGATTGCTGGGTCCTGTGAGGAACCATCATACTGTCTCCATAGGAATTGCACCACTTATCCATGATGCATTTAGCTCCTCAAAGCAATCTTACAGTTTTAGTTTTGTTCTCACAACCTTATGAGGTAAGTAGAGCACACATTATTATCCCCAACTTGCGGATGAAGTAGTTGAGGCATAAAGGTGTCAAACAGCTTGCATAACATAACAGCTATTTTTTTTTTTTGAGATGGAGTCTCCTTTTGTTGCCCAGGATGGAGTACAGTGGCACAGTCTTGGCTCACTGCAACCTCTGCCTCCCGGGTTCAAGTTATTCTCTTGCTGCAGCCTCCTAAGTAGCAGGGATTACAGGCACGTGCCACCATACCTGGCTAATTTTTGTATTTTTAGTAGAGACGGGGTTTCACCATGTTGGTCAGGCTGGTCTCAAACTCCTGACCTCGTGATCTGCCCGCCTCGGCCTCCCAAAGTGCTGAGATTACAGGCGTGAGCCACCGTGCCCAGCCATATAACAGCTATCTTATGGCAAATTGTCTTTGTAGTTCAGTGCACTTTCAATTCACCAGGGACACTCAATCAGAGATATGGGGTAAGTATGAGACCCTCCATAGGTGCTGAATCTAAGGAAAAAATTTTTCAATCTGCACCCCCACCTTTGTCCTAAATAAATTGAAAACAATTTCTTTTAATGAGAGCTATTACTGACAGGCACGTATTGTGCACATGACTGGTATAGAAATGAGGAGAAAAAATACAGAGCCACTCTTCCAGACAGCACTGTCTCCCCAGTGACTCCGCTTTGTTTATGTATATGCTTATTCATTTTTTACCCAAATGCACTCAAAAAAGTATGTATGTGAGGACTGAAATAAACCTAATGATTCTCAGCAAGGCATCAGGAAGTGTGGGGTGAATTTTTTAGTTGTCACAGTGGCCACTTCCAGTTTTCTGGCAATTAGTGAGCAGGGCCAGGGATGTTGAAAGTCCAGCAGTACAGGATAGCCCCGCATAAAGAAGAATGGCCCATTCCAAAATGCAGTAGTTCCCACGTGGAGAAAAGCAGGCTCAGGACAAGAACAGAGGTGATGTCAAGGGGGAGATTTAGGGGGCTTTAGGCTAACAGTTCTCCAAGCCACTACAAATAATTGTACAGTCTAAGTGACAATAGTGTGCTTGCCATATAAACATAGTTCAAGCCAAGACCTCCAGCTGGTGTTACTCCAACAGATCTCCACCCCTAATCCCTCCTAGACATAAATTCTGAAGTCACCACGAGGATGCCCAGAGCTCAGTACCCCAGAAGTTCTGGAACGTTATTTTGACTGCCAAGTTCAAACAATGTTTTCCTTTAAATAATGACAAAAATAAGGTGTTTTTTTTTAAGGGGTAATTGATAACAAAAATCACTTAAACCCACTGGCTGTTCCAGTGAAAACATGAAATTCCCAGTTTTAAGTCATCTTTTAGATTACAAAAATCCTATCTCCTCCCAGGCTTCCCCTTGGTAAAGATACTTTTACAGAGAGAAGGCCTCTCTCCTGACAATGTGTGTTTTGCTAGTAACAAAAGGTAATAGAGCCTTTTTCTGAAATATTTGTTCCTGGGCCTGGAGCTGGTATTCGCCCCTACTACCTCCGTGTTCACCTTGCATAAACCAAAAGTGAATCTGCACAGTGCCTCTAACCTGAAGATTCGTGGCACTGTGCATCCTCTAATCTTGAACAGATCTAACTCAGAAGAGGAAAGAAAGAAAGAGGGGCAAGGTGCTTTCATGCTCATCAGCATTTGCAATTTCCTCTCTCTCCGCTCCTCCTCCCTCAAATCGCGGCACAATGAACTAATTCTTTGTGATTGATTGTGGCCTGTAGATAACTGAGTGTACTTTCTGGCTTTCATATTCCCTTGTCTGTCTCAAAAAGCAATCTAAGATGATGCTTAGAAGAAAAAAAAAAAAGCTGGCATAAACCTGAAAACCTTAAATGCCCATGTAGAATGTGTTCTAAAGCTCAATTTCAAGTAACTTCTTCCCCCTTGTGTTTTATAAAAGGGGGAAAGTAATCTGACTTCTTCAGTTACTGTTTCAGAATCACAGTGAGAAAAGAATGTGAATGGTTTGGAAATGAGCATGCTGCCCATCCCTGTCACACCCTGGAAGCCATGAACATTTTCACTGCACGTACACAGATGATCAATTTCTAAGCACATCTTTGTTTTTCTTAAATAGCTGCATTATTCGTCTGATGTTGAAAATGGCATCTGCACTGTATGTAATTTCCATACTCACTTGGCACCATCAACTGCCTTTGATGACACTCAGGACTGCGTCTTTTTTGTCTCCTCCTTCCCTCCAGCTGCAAGACCCAGATGTCAGGTTCAAGGATGCATTTTCTCTGGCAGGGATATCTGGCTCCTCTCGGCAGTCCCTAAGTTGGTGGCTATTGTGGAACTGCCAGCAAAATAGCAGAAGATCACGCTAAAGACGGGATTCAGATGGCTTTTTGAAAACGAAAAACAAGAGTCCGAATCTGGGAAGAAAAACATATTTCTTATGTCTCTAATTATAAGCCAGGCAAGTGGCAGGCCGTGCCTTAGCAAATTGCACCACCCCCCGGCCCCCCCGCCACCATTTATCTGCTGCTCATCCATTTTCCCCTCTTGACAGTTTTTTATCTCCCCACTCTGCATCTGAAATCAGCAGCTGGGTATGATGAAGGGTTTGCCTAAGTTAATCAAACCTGGGATAGTGACAGGATCAGGCCTGATGTAAAATATGTGGACAGGGAAAAGAAAAAAGAAAGGAAGGAAGGATAGAAGGAAGGGAGGGAAGAAGGAAGCCAACCTAAAGGAATTGGCCAGGCGTAACAAGCATAAAGAACAGAAGACTACCCAGTACCTCTATGCCCGAGGAGGCAATTTGTAGCAGCATTCAGGTCACCTGGGCATTAGGACATCACAATTAGCTTTCCTTTTTGAAGCAGCCTTTGTAAATATGAATGGAGATCAAGCACCAACCTGCCCACATCCCGGCCTGGCTTACACTCAGTGTAGCTTCAAAGGCATCTTGAATAAGTCGTAAACTCAAAGAACCAAGCCCCAAAGCACTACATACCAGTGGGGGCTATGTCAGACCAGGAGGCAAAGAGAATCTCAAGCCATAAGGGGGCCTTGTGGTGTCTAATTATTATTTTTTCCTTTCCCAGCTGCTGTGCTGGGCCGAGCAGTTGTGCAGGGCAGAGTTTGGAAGCTTCCCACGATCAACTCTGTCTCCTGAGTGCCCACCCAGCCGCCACACACTTGCTGCCTCTGAAATCCCAACAGTTCAAAGGAGTTCGCTGAAACTCAGTCAGTGAGAGCCTGTCTCCCAGGCCAAAATCCAGGTTATCCAGTGCTTTTAGAAGTCTGAAGTGTTGCATCTTAATGGAATTTAGTGTCCATGAATTCACCCATCCACGGTATGCACCATTTTGTATGCCGCCCTGACATTTCACTGCATGACCCTTGTGAATCTAGATTATATCTCTGTCTTAGTCTGTTTGGGGTGCTGTAACAAAATGCCACAGATCAGGTAGCTTAGAAAAAACAAATTCCTATCTCACTCTTCTAGAGGCTGGGAGGTCCAAGATCAAGGTGCTGGCAGATTTGGTGTCTGGTGAGGGCCCACTTCCTGGCTCATAGACAGTAACCTCCTCACTCTAACCTCACATGGTAGAAAGAGTGAGGGGTCTCTCTCAGGCCTCTTTTATAAGGGCACTAGTCCCATTCATAAGGGCTCTGTCCCCTTGATCTAATTGCCTCCCAAAGGTCCCACCTCCTAATACCATCACTTTTTGGGGGTGAGAATTTCAACATACGAATTTGAAAGAGCCATAAACATTTTGATTAAAGCAGCCTCTGTTTAAGGGAGGTCCACTCCAATGTAGACTGATTCTTTTGCTTCCCTCCACAGACTAATTCCCTGAGACCCTCCTCCATCCTCCATCTGTGAATCTTGAGAATGAACTCAGTGCTTGGGAACACCAGCTGACCAGAGGAGATCAACACCTGCAGGCTCATCTGGAAGTTTATACCCAGCCATGTCCTCCACCCACCTCACCCTCACCCATTCAACTCTAGGATCATTTTGATTCAATGCAGACTCAAAGGGCAAGTCAGATATAGAGATTTTGAAGATTGGCCACACACTCTGGAGCACAGAAAATACAGCACATCTATTTTACCCCTGTAAGGGAAAATGGCCATAGTGGTTAACTCGTTGAAAGGAGATGCATGCATATCAAAGGGCATAAGTAAAAGCATGAACTCTACAGTAAAGTCTTTTTTAAAAGGTCACAGAATTTGAGAATGATTAGAGTTTTAGGGGAATAATTGGGACATTTTTAGAGAAAGAATGGCTTTACCCAAATTTGTGTTAATGCTGCCCCACAGGATGGCAACCCTCAGGTCAGATGAGACACCACTGCCCAGGCTGCACAAGGGCAGGGCAGGATGACAATGTCTTTCTTTCCAGCCAATGTGCCTCCTTAGCCCCCTCATCACCCGCTTTTGCCCCAACAGCTGCCCTTTGGCTAGACTTCTCTGCTCACAGTTTCAGCCAGACTGGCCTTCCCTCTGCTCGGTTACTCATTTACCCTGAATTACTTGAAAGAGATCTTGAATGTTTCTCTCTGCCCGGTGAACACAACAAACTCTTCTGTAACTTGGGGGCTTTAGTTGTCTCCACAACAGGCTACGTGCACCTCCGTTTTGCACCACAGCCTCTCATGGAAACTGCATCTTGTACCCCTGGGTACCCACACGCTCCGGGAGGCTCTTCCAACCTGGCTCTTCTTATACACGTGCCATCTCCCTTCCCCAGCATTACCTCCCTGTCTCCACCATGCATTTTGACACTTAATCTTTGGCTTCCACACTGGTATTCAAGAGAGGCTGAAGGCTCTTACAGGGCAGTGCCTCCTGCTCTCTTTATTCCCCCCAGCTGGTTCCAGCGTAACACAGCTGGTGCCTGAGTTGTCCCCAGCATCTGTGGAACAGGCAGCACGGCAGCCTCAAACAGAGCTGTTCCGTCTGGGCACATACATCAGTGCTGGGTGCTGAGTTGAGTCTATCCACTTTGGAACATCTGGTTGACACTATCTGAGGGGCTTCTTTAAATTGGGATTTAAGAAGCAACAGCAATGAGATGAAAAAGACCACAGGAAGAGGAAGAATGACTCATGCATAGGCTGTTTGATAACATATTAGCCTACATAACTTTGTCACACGTATGTCATTAGTTAGGGAGAATTCCACTGATGGTCCTCTTATTAGAAAGAGTATGTGGGTAGTTGGAAGAGGTATTTTATTTCCTCCTTTGAGTTTCAAAGTGGGACTCCTAAGGGGCCTTCTCTAGCAATAATACATATTACCTAAACTCCCCTCCAAAGAGGGCCTTTGTTTTTCAGACTAAGTATACAAGTTGGGAACTAAAATGCCTAGTGGAAAAGGTGGAACAGGTAGAGAAGGCGTATAAGATTTGGGCAAACCATATCTGTGGTCATTTGCTATGTAGTAGGCAATATAAATTACTTCTTCTGTTTTCCCAATGAAATCTTCCACAGAATCTTTTTAAAAAATTACAAAACATGAATATGATTAGATTTTCTAGTGCAGAAATGGTAAGGATCTGCCTACCAGCTGCTGTAGCTCCAAGCCTATGGAAATGAGGGGGGCCCTGAATACCCCCACCATGGGTGTGCCACAATCAGAATCCAGTTTATCTGCCTCTTGCTTTTTATGCTAATCTTCTTGGATGACTGCAGGGCTGTCAGGGTCTCTGCTTTTTTTATTATTATTATTATTATTTCTGGTGATTATAATGCAAGAACATTCTCCTTTTGCCAGCAAATATTCTCTGCTATCACCGCTGTTGTTGCTGCAGCTGGAGGCTTCTTCTAGCCTCAGCACATTTGTGTCCCACAGAATATGCCGTGCGTGGCTGTTTCCTTTGTGATGCTTCTCTAGGCTGTGCTTTGTGCCCATTTTTTATCATTTGCCTTAAAGATGGCCATCAGATTTCCCAGGTCTCCAAGTGATTCCCTGCCCTCAGCCACATGGTCTCAGGGTCATGACCTCACAGATCTCATTTCTTCTTCTTACCTCACAGCCCACCTCACCACGTGCCCACATATCACATGTTTGTTCACTTTGAAAATCTTCATGGAGCACCCTTTTTGTGCCTGGCACTGCTTTAGTTTCTGCTTCCATGGGGCTTACAACCTAGTGAGGAAAAAAGATCATCAAGAAGTAAAAACATAGATAACATGTGCTGGACGGTCCCTCTTTGCTACTCCAGATCCACTCCCACCCTTTTCCATGCTGCTTCGTGCCCCTGGATGCTGACCTCTGTCGTATCACTTGGGATTCCTTGACCTCTGGCTTCTGGCTGGGTTTGGCCAACAGGGGACACCTGTAGGAGACAGGCGATCAGAAGGAGGAAGATGAGGGTATTTATTCCCTTGGCACTCCTTCTACCAGGTGGCCATTAGGCAGTGGCCATATTATTCTAAGGCCACATCTCCTGATGGAAGTCCTCTCTACCATGGCTACAGCTCTCTCTGGGTTCCAGTATCAACCCCCTTCCCTCGTCCCTTCAGGACCACCTCACTTTCTTTAAAATAGCTTCTGACTATTGCCAGACTGGGTGCTTCACCATCCCTGGGTGGTTCTCTTAACCTTGCCTACATCCTTGAAAATAGTGTCTTTGTTAAATTACCCCAATGAATGTGCCATCTGTTTCCTACCAGGATCCTGTTCCATATAAATGTCAAATGATAAGGAATACACACACACACACACACACACACACACTCATACACACACACACAGAGCAGGAGAGGGATAGGAGTAAGAGGCAATGAGGGGAGAAGGGTTAATTAGTATCATGTGGATGGTAGTCAGGGAAGACATCAGAAAAAAACACAAAGGAAATCAGGAGTAAGTCCTGCAAATATCAGGGAAGAGCATGCCTGGCAGAGGGAACAGCACATTTAAAGGTCTTGCAGTGAGAGTTTTCTTGGAGCATTTAAAGGGCTACAAGCAGTCTAGGGTGCCTGAAATGGAGTGAGAACAGGGCAGGGCTAGGAAATGAGATCAGAGGGGTGGTAGAAGGCCAGAACAAGTAAGGCAGTGTAGACCATGGTAAGGACTTCAGAGTTTATTCTGAAAGAAAGGGAAAGCAGTTGGAGAGTTTGGGCAGAGGACTAGCATGATCTGACTTTATTTTTTATTTTTTTAGAGACTAGGTCTCTTTATGTTGCCTAGGCAGGCCTCAAACTCCTGGGCTCAAGCCATCCTCCCGCCTCAGCCTCCTGAGTAGCTGGGACTATGGGCACTTGTCCCTGTGCCTAGCTCCCTGACTTTATTAAAAAGATCACTCTGGGCCAGCCATGCTGGCTCACACCTGTAACCCCAACATTTTGGGAGGCTGAGCTGGAAGGATCACTTGAGCTCAGGAGTTTGAGACCAGCCTGGGCAACATAGTGAGAACTCATCTCTACTAAAAATAAAAAAAAAATTACCCAGGCATGGTAGCATACCTGTAGTTCCAACTACTCAGGAGCTGAGGTGAGGGGATCACTCGAGCATAGGAGTTCAAGGTTGCGGTAAGCTATGATTGCACCACTGCACTCCAGCCTGGGTGACAGACCAAGACCCTGTCTCTAAAATAATAATAATAATAATGAAAATAAATACATAAAAAGGATTAATCTGATTGCTATACAGAGAATCCACTGCAGGGGAGCAAAAGTGGAAGCAGGGAAAACCATTAATGGGCAATTCTAGTTGTCCAGGCAAGAGAAGGTAGAGGCTTGGACTGGAGGATGAAGGCAGCGAAATGCAGTTTGTTTTTATAAATATTCCTTTGAGATGCTTATTCCATATCCAAGTGGAGATGACAAGCAGGCAATGGATTTCCAGCTTTGGAGTCTGGAGGAGAGGGAGCTATAAATCGGGGAATATTCAGTCTATAAATGGCATTTGAAGTCATGGCACTGAATGAGATCATCTTGCGAGTGAGTATCTATGGAGATGCAAAGGGCTAAGGCTGAGTGTGGGGCCTACTGTCATCTAGGGTTCAGAGGCTACAGCAAACAAGACTGAGTGAGGTAGGAGGCAATTCAGAGGGGTCCCAAAGGCTAGGTGAAAGAAGTGTTTCACAAACACAAAGGGAACACTGTGCAGGCATCAGATAGGACTGAGAGTTGACCACTGCATTTAGCAATACAGAACTCATTGGTGACCTTGAAGGAGCTGTTTTAGAAGAGTGGTGTAGATGAAGCCTAGTTTAAAAAGATTAAAGAGAGAGAATGGGAGGAAAGGAAATGGAGTCAAGGAGGAAATATATCTCTTTTGAATGTTCTGCTATAAAAAGAAGGAGAAAACTGAGGATATAACTGCAAGGGGACGTGGGGTCAAGGAAGGCCTTGTTTTGTTTTGATTTACAGGCTGATGGGAATGATCCAGTAGAGAGGGAAAAAATAATGATGTGGGAAAGAGAAAAAGGCCTAGCCTGCAGGAAAGAGGGGTTGGCCTTAGACAGGACACAGTCAGTTCATCCACAGTTACAGAAGGAAGACAGGGAAAATGGATGCAGATGGAGGTGGGTGGGTAATTAAGGTGGTGTATTAGTCCATTCTCGCATTCCTATAAAGAAATACCTGAGTCTGGGTAATTTATGAAGAAAAGAGGTTTAAGTGGTTCATGGTTCTGCAGGCTGTACAGGAAACATGGTGTTAACTTCTGCTCAGCTTCTGGAGAGGTCTCAGGAAACTTAAAATCATGGTGGAAGGCAAAGCGAGAGCAGGCATGTCACATGGCCATAGCAGGAGAAAGACAGTGAAGAAAGAGGCAGTACATCCTTTTAAATGACCAGATCTCACGAGAACTTAGCATCTCAAGGACTGTACCAAGGGGGATGGTGGTAAACCATTCATGCGAAATCTGCCCCCATGATCCAATCACCTCCCACCAGGCCCTACCTCAAACACTGGGGACTACAATTCAGCATGCAATTTGGTTGGGAACACAGATCTACAATATATCAGGTGGTGAGAGCTTATGGAAGTCCTCTTCTAATTGCTTCTATTTTCTTTACAAGAAATAAGAAGCAAGGTCATCAGCTGAGAGTAAGGAAGGAGGAGGAGGAGTTGATGGTTTAAGGAGAAATGGTGTAAAATGTATACTTAAGAGACTGAGAGTGTGAGTTGAATGGAAATGGATCATTAGGCAGCACTCAGAGTCCCCTTGAGGTTTGTGGTCACACTGACCAGTGACTTTTCCCTGACCATATATCCTTCTGATCTGGCCCACCCTCACATACATTTCTATATCCCATTTTTAGTATGCCCTGGCCCTTGGGAAACACTCATCCCTTAATAATCATCTCTGCACATATAGAGGGCATTTTCCCAGCACCATGACTCTAGAAGGGTTGCCTTTCAGGCAAGGCGGCACTGGGAAGACTGTCCCAAGAACAACAGAGCCTTCTCTATTCCTCCATCTCTCATTCAAGGTGTCTTATTTGGGAGACAGGGATTAATGTTGTAATTCTGCTTCACTCCCCTAGGCATTGTGTTAGGTGCTTCAGGAATACAAAGACTAATAGGGATCCTGCCTGCGTTCAATGAATTCATAATCTGGCTGGGGAGCAGTGATTTGTACACAAGCGAGCGGCCTATGTACAATAGCTAAGCCTACTTGACCATGAGCACTTCCATCCAGGGATGGAACTGTGAATAACTAGAGCATGGGGTATATGATTCCCATCAGATAATAGAGGGGATCAGGAATGGAAGAGATCAGATAAGGCTTGGAGGCATCAGGGGAAACGTCTACCGGGGCAGTGGGACTTGAGCACAGTCATTAGGCATGCAAATCATCTTGTGGGCTTTCCAATGTGTGCACTGGAATACGTTAATGAGCTCAATTTCCCCCGTGCTAAAGCTCTGCTCTATGCCTTTGAACTGACACACCCTGTCAAAATATGTAGAAACTGAATACCCTGAATCCAGACCTCCCATGGAGGCTCTGAAGGGAAGAGAGAAAGAGCTACTCACATGTTGGCCACCACCACCTCTCTCCCTCCCAGGCAGCTGGATGGAGGAGGCTTTGCCTAGGCTTCTCAGTTCATTTCCTTTCTGAGACATCTTTGTCCTTGATGTTTGTTTTAACCAGAGTTTGCCCATATTTGGGAGCTGGGGGGGGCATCAATGGTGAGATACAGTCACACCCTCCCAGGATGGCCTCATTCCAGTTCCTGGGAGTCTGGGATGTGTACATTATCTCTACTCTGTATTACAGCTGGGCCAGGAATTGGCTCGTTTTGCCTATTTAAATTAATAAACTGGAAGAGTCTTTTGTTTCATAGCCATCGTGTGGTTGAGTGACAGCTCTATGCCTTTGCCTGATGCTGAGCCTCCATGGGAAACATCATGTACTCTTGCTGAACTCTGATGAAAAGACAAGTGCCACAAACTGTTTAATTTTTAGATTGTACCTGTCATTCACCTTACCTTTCCAATGCCTCACGGTGATAAGAAACTCACCTAACATCTGTCATTCAAAAGATCCTAAACAAGGCTAGTTCATTCTGTGACCTTAAGGAGATGGCAGAAACTGCATTATAGCAAGCAATAACAGAGTGCCCTGCAGTGAGCATTAGAGATTACTGAGAATATGTTTAGAAATATCATAGGGGGCTTGGCATAGTGGCTCATGCCTGTAATCCCAGCACTTTGGGAGGCCAAGGCGGGCGGATCACAAGGTCAGAAGATCAAGACCATTCTGGCCAACATGGTGAAACCCTGTCTCTACTAAAAATATGAAAATTAGCCAGGCGTGGTGGTGTGCACCTGTAGTCCCAGCTACCCTGGAGGCTGAGGCGGAGAATCACTTGAACCAGGGAGGTGGAGGTTGCAGTGGGCCAAGGTCACGCCAACACACTCCAGCCTGGGCAACAAGAGTGAAACTCCATCTCAAAAAAAAAAAAAAGAAAAAGAAAAAAGGGAAAAAATAAATATATCAGAGGGAATAAAGTGACTAGCTAAGCAAAGAAAATAAAAGTACATAAAATTGGGGCTTAAAGGGCAAACTGTAGGTATATCTAAAATTGGCAACCTCAAAGACAAGAGCAAGAGAAAGAACTAAAATAAATTTAGACTATAGAGGGGCTTAGTTCCTGACTAATGTCAAAAGCTGATTGTCCTTTTCCAGGAGTGGGGCAAAAAAAAAATCCTTCACCCTTCGCTAGCTCTGCACTCTCTAATGGGTGTTCTCAGTCTGACATCTGTTAATGGTTGGAGCTGGTTACAAGTTTTTAGTAAAGAACAACCAAGAATTTTGCCTCTGGCAACCCAGGGAGGGACTTTCTCACTAGACAAGCCTTATGTAAGAATGGGAGGAAGGTGCACTTTTCTTAGAGAAGGAGAGAGCTGTGCTGGTTGAAGGGGAAGTGGACACCATCAGCCTTGAAGCTCAGGGCTTGGCCAGGAATGCTGCCTGCTTAGGCAGAACTGGGAACAGATGGGGTCTTTGGACGAGCTGGGAGTCCAGCCAGCCAGTGGAAGTTCTGCAGGAGGCTCCGCCTAGTCTGACAGTAGAACAAGGACAGGACTTCGTGGAGAAATCATTTCTCAGCTAGAGAGAAGGGCTAACTGCTCCAGAGAATTTGCCATCCATATACTCACTTAGCAACTCAGCTTTGTTTCATTATTTAACATCTATTTATAGTCAACATCTCCCCAACTAGATGGTCATATTCTTAAGGGAAAGTGTTTTATGTTAAACCTTTAATCTCTATGGCAAGCTATAAATACCATTACTGGCTGTATATTGCATAGGAAGAAACTGAGGAAGAGAGAGAGATGGGTAAGCAACTGATCAGGATCAGCCAAGGCATGGCCTCTCGTATTTTTATTGAATAAAAGTAAATCAATAAGTAACAATTTGTACATTTCCAAAAATGTCCTTTTCAACTTTTTCTCAAGCAAGTTTAAGATGTCATTTGGAATTCATCATTAAAGAATTGGAAGCAAGCTATTTTAAGGGAGCAACTCAAATTGAGTGCATTGAGATGGCAAAACAGCCAAAGGGTGATCCTTAATTAGTTTATATGACTGTAAAATGCAAAACAGTAATGCCTGTTATCTAAAGGAAAAGATAAAAGGCAAAGGCAGAGTCAAAGATAGCAGATTTCAGCAGTCATAGATTTCGCTCTCTGGAAAGCACAGCTATTTTTTGTATCTGCCAACCTAATGGAACTCCTCAAATGACTTTTGTTGAAAGCCCACAGGTCCTGGCAGGGCATACAAGAACTTGAGAACACATGGATTCTTTCTTTCAGGACCTTACATTTTAAAAAGGATTCACCATGAGAACTCAATGGAAAATTGATCTGGTGAAGGGGGAAAGACAAGCTTCAGAGCGTGCTTCCACAGGCCCTAACATTTCAGCCAGGGAGCACGGCCCCTAGTCAGTCTGTGCAACAGGGGAAACAGGGACATAAATAAGTCTATATATACTAAAAGGCTACTATCAATTTTAGTATTTATGGGTGGCATCAGCACTGACAATAGTCATTGCTATAGTTTGAACACTTGTCCCCTCCAAAACTCATGTTAAAATTTAATTGCAATTGTAACAGTATTAAGAGGTGAGTGCTTTAAGAGGGGATTAGGCCATGAGGGCTCTGCCCTCCTGAATAAATTAGTGCCCTTGTCCTGGGAGTAGGTTCCTTATAAAAGGAGAAGTTCAGCTCCATTTTGCACATCTTCCTCTTTCTTTCTCTGTCTGTCCTTCCCTCCCTCACTGCCTCCCTCTCTTTGCCCTTTCACTGTGGATAATGCAGCAAGAAGGCCCTTACCAGATGCCAGCCCCTCAATAATGGACTTTTCAGCCCCTAGAACCAAAAGCCAATAAATATCTATTCATTATGAATCACCCAATCTGTGGTATTTCTTTTGTAGCTGTACAAAACAGACTAAATCAGTCATCTAATTAGTCAATAAGCATTTGGTAGGACCCACTGGGCTCATTGCTAGTTACAGATTTGCCAGCACGGTAGAGCTATTCCTACAGTCTTGCAACTCAGGGGACCTTATTCCTCTACAGAAACCAAGTTCGAGTTGCATGTTGACCCAAGTCAGCATCAGGTAGATGGCCAGCTGGGCTAACAAGTCATCTGACGAGCTCTTATACAATCAACACATTGCCTCCTACTTGCCTTCCCATCTCCGAGGCAACAGGGGTAGACCTGAAACTGGCTGCCAAGTGCCCCCACTGTCAGCCTCTGCCCTTTTGTGACATTTTCCTCATCTCCACCTTTGTCTGACTCCCTCAATGCTTCTACCCACACTTCTATCCACTGCTGTCCCTAGTGTTGACACTCATACTGATCAAGGCCACCCTTGAAATTTCATTTTTACTAGATTTTGTGTCTGCTGCGACACTGGGGTGCAGATATATCACCCTCAGAAGACCTGTGAATAGTCGCTACAAAGTGGGCTGGCTGAGATGAAAGGAAAAATGGAGTTAGCATTTACCGAAACTGGTCAGGCTGAAGTGGAAATCCCCAAAGAGACAGATGCAAAACATTCTACTGTTTCTAGAAGGGATGAAGAGATCTGTGGAACCAAAGTGGGGGTAGGGAGCAGGAATATAGTGTAAAGTTAGCTATATGGTGAGAGGAAAATGAGCTGAAGGCTACATTTCTTTAGATGAAAATAAAATTTTTCAAACATGCAGAATAATAAAGGAAATAATCTAATAGTGCCCAGATTAAATAAATGTTAGCATTATGCCTTTTTGCTCTAACTCTTTTATTTTAAAAAATAAGATGTTACAGATCTAATTGAAGCTCCCTTGTAATCCTTCTGATTTCATTCCCCCCACCACCCCCTGCCAAGTGCAGATCACTTTCAAACAGAATGAGAGCTACTGATTCATCATATTGGGATTATTTTTTATAGACTTTCATTGGTTTTTGCTTCACATCAAATATTAAAAAGCTTTGTTAAACAACTACCAATTGGTCAAAAAAAAAAAAAGGTTTAAAATAAGGCAAATTCTATTTCTTATATACCACACCATGCTCAAATGAACCAAACCTGGTTTATGTAACACTTCTTAGAAAACGTGACTCATTTTACAACTGAAAAGAAATGGAGGTTTAGCATGTCTTCTCCTACATATCACCCATTATGCCTCGGAAAAGAATCTGCCCCTCTGGGACCCATTTCTGAAATTTACCACTTTCAACACACACTTCACATGTGGCCTGTGTCACTTCTGTAACTAGCATCTTGTCCTGAGAACATTTCTCAGTGTGTAAGTCAGCAGGGGTTGGTCTAAGCACTTTGTGTATATTAACTCATTTAATCTTTACAACAACGTGGTGAGGTGGATACCGTTACTATACCCATTTTATAGATGAGAGAACTTACTGGTCATTGTATTTTTGTGAAGGAATCATGTGGCTGCCAAGAGTTCTTGTGTGCAGAGTAAACTGTAGCCCTTCCTATTTTATGTTATTGCACTGTGTTCATTACTGGGTCTTTAAATAGCCCAAGGCTCCTAACCATCCAGGCATTGTGTTAATGCTTGGCTGTATTGTAGCGACTTCCTTGACTTTCTTCAAATACAGAGTTTTCATTTCTTCATAGAGAACACACTAGAAAATTAATGTCTCATAAGGCCTAGATCGCCCATTTTTCACAAAGAAGTATGTTAGTTACTCACCTTTTTGAGCCGAAGGAGGCGCTGGGGCTCTAGAGAAGGTATTTACCCATTGGCACTCGGCCGCAGCAGGACACAAGTCATATGGATGCAGCAGGAGAGGAAGGAAGGATGGTGTCCCTTCAGCCATGGCACCTCTCTGTCCTCTCCGTTTCATTCTACCTCTAGCCACCCTTCCCTTCCCAACTGGCCTGGCCAACCCATAATCATTCTTCATGGCCCAGATTAACCCCACATCTCCAGGGAAGCCCTCCTGGACAATTACAGCCCACATTGGTTCTTCATCACATTGGCCCTTAATGCTGTGTAATTATTTCATTTCCTTCATTCTTCTTCTTTTTTTTTTTTTGAAGCAGGGTTGTGCTCTGTCACTCAGGCTGGAATGCAGTGGTACAATCATGGCTTACTGCAGCCTTGACCTCCCAGGCTTAAGCAATCCTCTTGCCTCAGCCTCCCAAGTAGCTGGGACTACTATGTGTGCCACCATACCCAGCTAATTTTTAAATATTTTTTATAGAGACTCTGTGACCTTCCTATGTTGCCTCAGCTGGTCTCGAACTCCTGGACTCAAGTGATCTTCCCACTTCAGCCTCCCAAAGTGTTGAGATTACAGGCATAAACCACTGTGCCTGGCCTTTCTTTCTTCTTTTCTTCTTTTCTCCCTTTCTTCCTTTCTTCTTTTCTTCTTTCCTTTCTTTCTTTCCATTTTTCTCTTCCTTTCTTTCCTTCCTTCCTTTCTTTCTTTCCTTCTATTTTTCTCTTCCTTTCTTTCCCTTTTTCTTTTTCTTTTTTTCCTTTCTTTCAGTGACTGGCCAATGAACACCTAAAGGTCAGAGATAACATCTTATGTATACCTAACGGCCACCACCACAAAAATCACTGGCATGCTGGTTATTTCCTGTTTTAAGGCTATGGAGGGGAGAGTGGAGGGGACTGGATGTAGAAAGAGAGGTTATCATCATGGTGCCCTACCCAACCCACCCAGAGGAGGAAGATGGTGTTGCTTTGGAATTGTATGGCTATTCAGCCTTCTTCCAGCCACAGGAGGGGCAATACTCCTTCCTTCCACTCCAAGCAAGAAATAATATGGACATGTAAAGGATCTTCAAATGCCTTCTTGTGCTGGTTTACAGGTGGCTCAGCAGGACCTGCCATTAGATTCCTAGCTGAAAACAGGAATTAAGCACAAGACAAAGGTAGCAGAGTGAGGGGGTTAATAACATGGACTCTGGAGCCAAATTTACCGAGATCAAATCCCAGCTCTACCACTTACTAGCTGGGTGACCTTGAGCAAGCTGCATAACCTCTCTTTGTCTCTGTTTCTTAATCTGGAAGCCCAGGGTAACCATGAAAGCACCTATCCCATAAAGTTGTCATGAACTTTAAATGTGTTGGTAGTCACAAAGCACTTAGAGCAGTACCTCATACAAAGGGGGACTTTACAAGTGTCTGCTATTATTATTCATGTCCCCCTTCTTCTAGTGTTTTCTTTTTTACTAAAATAGAGCTTTCATTCAGATGGCTTATCTTATAGCTTTGCACACCTAGGCCTCTGCTTATCTTATAGCTTTGCACACCTAGGCCTCCTAGTATACATGAATGATTTTTGCAAAAGCCATCAGCAGAAAAGCCTTTCAGCCTGGCATAGTGGAAGAGGTCTGGCAGACCTGAGTTCAAATGCCAGTGTTAAGCCCCAGCATTGCTGAGTCTCAATAGTCTCAATTTCTTTATCTGTTAAATGAGGCTAATAATGCTTTCTTCATATTATCATTGAAACAGTTAGAAATAATGCTGGATATAATCACTTGTTGGCACACAGTAGGCACTCAATTAATGTAGCAACTTTCACCATCCCTGTCATCATCACGAGTTGAGTTTCTCTCAGGTGTCATAAAGTACTTAGCACACAGCTAGAACTTATTTATAAAAGATAGCTATTACTTACAAGCTTGAGGTTTATAAGGTCTTCTACAAAAGAATGCACAGCTTTCCCATACAAGTTGACATGAACTTTATAAACATACTATCATACAATTCTAATGCTTCTACCAATTAACAATATGCTGGCAAAATCTAAAATCAATTTTTGCATCATGTTTATATTTTAAACAAATCCTCAGGCTTCACTATAATCTACACACTGAAATATGCATTTAAAACCATTTTCAGGGGGCTGGGCACAGTGGCTCATGCCTATAATCCCAGCACTTTGGGAGGCCAAGGTTGATGGATCACCTGAAGTCAGGAGTTTGAGACCAGCCAGGCAACATGGCCAAACTCCGTCTCTACTAACTGTACAAAAATTAGCCAGGCATGATGGTGTGTGCCTGTAATCCCAGCTACTCAGGAGGCCAAGGCAGGAGAATTGCTTTAACCCGGGAGGCAGAGTTTGCAATAAGCCGAGATCTCGACACTGTACTCCAGCCTGGGCGACAGAGTGAGACTCCGTTTCAAAAAATGAAATAAAAAATAAAACTATTTTCAACAAAGAAAGGCTTGGCCTCAGTAGTAACTAAAAATGGTTACTCTATTATAGGCAGTCGCAGGCATCACTATTTTAAAAGAGAAACCAAGCACCAAAGGAATATAGCAAGAGCTTGTTCAAGATGTACACTGCCTAAAGAAAACATTGTGATGAAAAAGCAATTACTCAAAATCTTTTTGAAGTTACAAGTTACAAGGGATTTGTTCCTTTGAAACCATTTTAAGAGTTTAAAAAACTTTTTAGAAAAAAATAATGAATAGCTTTAGCCTTATTCAGAAGACTCTTAATAGAATCATTGCATGTTACAGCTGTAAGGAATCATCCTAAAGATAATTTTAGGATAGTTGCCTCCCTTCACAGATTAGGAGCTCAAGCCCAGAGAGGTGATAAAAGTAGCACAGAATCAGTCTTTTATCACCTCTTCCACTGCCGCTCACCTCTCTGGACCTGAGTTCTCACATTGGCCTTAAACTCAAGAGCTACTGCATTTCTTCTCTGACTTTAAATTTAAATAAATGTGTCAATTGATGTACATGCACCCAAAAGAAGATGATTTACACCTCTGTAAAGGAGGTGTGAGAGATTAGCAAGGTGTGAGATTAGCGAGAAAAACATGAAAGAGCAGGAAGGTCGAGAACCTTTTTAACATAATTTTGTTTTATCAATGTCTTAGACTACTTCATCCATTGTGAAAATTTTTTATCTAAAAACTATTAAGTCAAAAACATATTTTTTGATGAGGACTATAAAGCTTTGACTACTGAAACATATGAACCCACCGAAAGGCACACCCTGAGTATTCGAGTCGGGTGGATTATAGGAAGAGCACCAGCGCCATGAATTGTATTAGTCAACCTGGTATCTATGGTCATAACGTATGTTTACGGAAAGCCCCTTTATTCACAGCGACTGAAATAGAGTAAAGCCTTCACAGATGATGGAGTACAAATTCTGTTCTCTGTTCTAGCCTTCTTGATGCTTTCAGCACTCAGCCTCCCAGAGGAAACCAGCCAGTACCAACGTGGACAGCTCAAAAATGGTTTCCAACAGGTGTTTCCATGGCTGCTTTTCACTTTTTGGAACTTTGTAAAGGGCTATCAGAACCAGGATTAGACACATAATGCAGAGGCAAAGCCAATTTTTTTTCTCCATTGTCCCGATATGACTTTTTTCCCTGTATCTTTCATCCTCTGTATGGGAAGCCACTCATCTGGACTATGTGAAAATTATTTGGGGAGGGGTGTTGCCAAGGCAGAAGTTCTTTCATAGGGTGGAGAGAGTAAGTTGCTAAAATTCTTATCTCATTCTCCCTCTCACAGAGCCTCCTAAGTCTTCTGGGAATAGGAAGGAAAGTGGAGATCACCCCGCCAAGCCAAGCCCAGCTCCCTCTGTGTATTCCACTCATGATTAACTTCTAAGTACCTAAATGGGAGTTATTTTGAAGTCTTCATTCCTTACTTTTTTTTTTCTCCTATTCTCAACTTCTTTGTTATTTCACTGCTCATTACCACCTCTACTAGAGAACACAGGAAAGGAAATGAAACTCACCTATAATGATATAATACTAGGAAAAAAAATTGGTTCAGTACATGCTGTGAGAGTCTTAGAACAAAGTGACTTTAGAGAGTATCACTTTGTAGTGGTTACAATCACTTAACATGTGACTTTGGCTGTAAGAAAGAGGAAACCTGACTCTGTTTAAGAGCTAGAGACATGGAATCACTTCATGTAATAAGAAGGCCATAGGTAAACAATTCTGAGATTGGTGCAATGGCCCAGCAATGGTGGTCAAGGGTCCAGGCTCTTGCTGTCTCAAGGCTCCGCCATCCTCAGAGAGTTGACTTTTCATCCTCACATCTGTTTACACAAGATAAAGTGGTCGTCCCAATTCCAAGCATCTTTCCCCCACAATTGCTTTCAAGGCAGGAAGGTGAAGGCAGGGAACAGGCTGTTTTCTCGTGTCTCTATCACTTTATTTAAGAAAATAATTCTTCCCAGAAACCCTCCAGCAAACAGCCCCTTAGGTCACATGAGCCACCTAATTGCAAGACAGGCTGAAAGAAGTCATTTGTCATTTACCAGCCTCTATTCTATACTGAGAAGTAGACAGGAAAAGGGTGTTTGAAATGACTATAGAGTTAATCAACAGTATCTGCCACAGTGGAAAACTGTCTTATTTGACAACAAAGAAAATCGAGGCCAAGAGAATTTTTAAAACTCACATTTCACATGTGTTGGACACCCACTGTTTGCTGGACCCAAAAGTTAGTTGGTGACAAAACCAGAGCTAAAAGCAGGGTGGGCCTGACCCCATCTCTATGCATGTGTGTTAGGCCACACTGCGGTCTGTCTAGGAGTAGAAGAGAGAAGAATGCACACTGATATTTGCATTAGACAGATGAAATGACTTTAAAAAGGAGAAGGAAGATGGTTTGATTCTTCTTGAGTAACAGAAACATAAACACTTTTCTATTAGATATAGCATTGATTAAAAAGATGCACCAGGGAGAACATTTTGAAACTTCTGGCTATAGTAAGATTTGGGAGAATTTGTTATAGATTCATTCTGTAGCAAGGTATCCATAAGGAACCAAGACTCTACCAACCAAAAGACTAAAAGATAAAAATATAAAAGCACGCCAGTGTTTTGGAACCTTTTTATCATCCCTGATTTCATAATGAAGAACTGAAGCTAAACAAGGTTCAATGACTCACATTAAGCTCAAGGAGACTCGATGACATGGCACAGGTCAGTGATTAATGAAATTTTCATGTGATCTCAGGCAGTAGAGTTTAAGCCATACATTTAAGCAGAGTATATGTTACATGTTTCTGAAGCATGTCAGCTCTGTCTGATTCCCTAGACAACTCAGGCAAACTCCAAGATACCAACCTGAATTACCCTTGGATTTCATCCCAGCTTTGAGACTATGACCTAGAAAACTGTAACTATGGTCTATTCATTATTGTCCTACAAATAACGTTATATGGAAACTTCTAACAACTGTGGTAAATTGTTTAATTTGTAGCTTAATGTGGAAATGAGAGTTTCAAAATTATATTCTACTATGAATATTAACAGCCACAAATTACCAACACACCTTTGTCCTGAGCAAATGGTCACAATAAACCTATACATTGAGGGCATTGATGCAGGTCCTCCCTTAGATACCCTAAGGGAAGAGTGGTGATGGTGTCACCAGGCTGGGGCAGGGCAAATGAGTGGGTCTGCCCAGATCCCATGCAGCTGCCAATTGCATTGTGTGACTACAAGGAACTTTATTTCCTATAGCATTGAGGAGTGGCCTTCTACTGTAGGGGAAGCTTGAGCAGGGCCTGGAGGGATGGGAAGTTTCATTCTTCACCCAATTCCCTAAGACATTGTTCTGATCTAACAAAGCCCAGTCATTTGGAGAAACACAGAGTCCTTTTGTCCTATGCAGGGGAATCCACATTCGATTTAGCACAGAGGCCCAGTTTTACTAATTATGTCACTATGCAATACTGTGCTATGAAGAAGCCCCAGACAAATACGAATGCTTAGCCATGTTCTTGCCCTATTATATGCAAATGTTTTTTATTTCTGAATTCAGATTATCTATATGACTGCTCTAGAGAGATACAGAATGCTAGAGACAGAAGGGGCTCTAGAAATGATCTACTTAGACCCCATCCTTTGACAGAACAGAAAAAGACACTCTAACAGTGTTAAGAAAGCAGCCAAACTGGAACCATAATCCAGAGCTCCTAACTTACTTGATTATCTTTTGTAATGCAGAAATAAAGTGCTGCCTTCTGCATGGATCTATCCATGACCACCTATAGTGGAAGGCGTGTCCCTTCCTGGAATGTACCTTTCTGTGAAGACACAGTTTTACAAATAACAATTGGTAAAACTGAAATCATGCTATACTTCAGGTACATTGTGGTCTTTTGTGGGCTTACAAGGAAACCTATTACTTACTATTTCTATGAAAAAAAAATGTACTTAGGGTTCCAAACAACCAACTTGCACATGCAATTTCAGAATAAAGGCATTTCATAAATAGCCTGAGACTATGACCCCATAGCATAGTTCTTGGAAATTCTTGCATTGTTTCCATGGTCACAGATACCCCGTGACTGTGAGATGGCTGCAATGGTTGATAGGAAATTCCCAGCATCTTCACTGGTGTCTCTCCTGCCTAGGCCCTTCCTTCCCAGTATCAGAATGGCTGCCCTCCCAGCAGCTGAAACAGCAAGTCCTTGCTGAAGATCATCTGTGGCACATCTCCATGTCTACTGCAGAGATTCACTGAGGTAGACACTGCTGATGTAGTGGACACAGACATGTGCCACCCAGATTCTCTGTCAAGGAGGGGCTTGCTGCCCAGCTGCAAGGAGTGTGGCCAACAGATGGCCTCCAGCTGTCAGCTTCTTCAATGTCAGCCTCAGCTAGAAAGAGCCACTTTGCCCAAGATTGTGCCTTCCTGGCATGGTCCACACCTAGTGATGGAGTGAGGCAGCAGGATAAAGGCCCAGAGAGTTCCGTTCAATGTGGGAAACACAGACAGACGATGGTCTCTCCAGAGCTCCCCAGGGGTTGGCTGAGATTTCCATGGTCCTGCATTGTGATTCAGCTTTTTCTTCTGCCCAATCCTGTTAGCTCTCCCTTCTTTTGACAGGTTTTGGTTTGTTTATAATAGACTGCTTTTAAGAATAGTTTCTGAGGCCGGGCGTGGTGGCTCACGCCTGTAACCCCAGCACTTTGGGAAGCCGAGGCGGGCAGATCACGGGGTTGGGAGTTCAAGACTGGCCTGGCCAACATGGTGAAACCTCATCTCTACTAAAAACACAAAAATTAGCCAGGCACGGTGGCATGTGCCTGTAGTCCCAGCTACTTGGGAGGCTGAGGCAGAAAAATCGCTTGAACCTGGGAGCTGGAGGTTGTGGTGAGCCGAGATTGCACCATTGCACTCCAGCCTGGGTGGCAGAGCAAGACTCCGTCTCAAAAAAAAAAAAAAGAATAGTTTCTGATATACAGAAAAACTGAGACTATAGCACAGAGTTTCCATATGCCTTCATTCAGTTTTCCCTATTAGTAACACCTCACATTAGTATAATACATTTGTTACAATTAATGAAGCAATACTGATACATTACTATTAACTAGAGTTGGTAGTTTATTTAGCTCTCCTTAGTGTTTACTGAATGTCCTTTGATGGTTCCAGGATCACATCCAGGATGCCACATTATGTGTTGCATCTTTATGCAACACATATGTTGCATATGTTGCATATCTTTATGTTGTTATGTGTCTTTAAGCTTCTCTCCTTTCATAGGTTTCAATCCAAATAAATATCTTGCATCCCAAGTTCCATCTGTGAATCTGCTTCCAGAGAACCCAAGCCATGTCAGCTGGTTCACTACCCAAAAGCCATTCTCCCTTCTTGCTAACAGCATCCCAATTTCCGATGGGCAGCAATAAGCCCAGCCCCAGGACGTGAATCACAATGGGTCTAATGCAATAGGTCCTCTGCAATCTTGTTTGCTAGTGACTGACCCAGGGTGACCACCCAGTCCTGACAGACATCAGGGGATATCTTCCAGGGTCTTTCTAAGAAGATTTTCCTCCTTGATTTTTTTAAGAAAATTATCATAAGGGTTCAAGGAGAAAGTTTGTTTGTCCCACCTCTTTCTCCATCTGCTTTAGTCACTGCCATGTGACGCCTGAAACTACACAACATCAGGCATTAAAGCAAAGCAGAATGGGCCAAGGGTCCTGGATATCTCATGACATCACTGAGCTGCGGAACCAACACTGTAACTGGAATTCTTAAGTAAATAATAAATGCCCTTGTGTTTAAGACACTGCCAGTTGAATTTTCTGTTACTTGCAGCTGAAAGCATTTCTAATATGCACTCACAGGCTAGCATAAGGGAAGGATTTACTGTAAGGATTCACATGGCTAAAAGGAAGTTAGAATCTCATAAAATTTTAAGAACAAGGTCAGACTGCACAGAAAGTAGTTCTGAACAGTAGTTCTAAATCCAGGGAAGCTGTAAAGACCCTCATTAACAGTTTTAAAGATCCTTACTCCAGTGCTCAATTTTTTATAATCTTTTATCTGCCTCATAGTCTCTGCTTCCTCATCAATGTGACTCCCTTAAGATATCTCAAGTCTCTCTTAATCTACTGAACTTTTAGTTCTAGCTCCCACTAGAAATTCTCGTATGTCCCTGTTGAAATCCCTCAGGGGAAGACCGTAGCTGACCCAACTCATCTTTTTTCTGCTAGGCTATACCAGGACACTGGCCAGCCTATAACTTGTCTATTTTTGACACAAGTATCCTATCTTAGTCCAATCAGCTATTCTTGGAGGGACAAGGTCACAAGGATAAAACCTGGCCATACATACAGCTATACTTGGAGCAACAAGGTCACATGGATAAAACCTGCCCCTTCAACAAGACTATATATGGGACAGAGACTTGGTCTGGCATAGGGACACACAGACTCTAGCACAGTCAGGAGCAGAAAGGTGAAGCTATCAATGCCTTGCACTCTTATCCTCATTTCTGCCCCCCTCCTTCACCAAATTAGTCTGGTTCTAATACTTTTTGTCCATTTTGAGTTTTATTACTGGCAACATTTACATCTCACACAAATAAAAGATGTCTCCAAATGCATCTTTGGTTACTACTGATAGGAAAGAAAAAGAGAAAGACAGAAAGAGAGACAGAAGAAAGAAAGAAAGAAAGAAAGAAAGAAAGAAAGAAAGAAAGAAAGAAAGAAAGAAAGAAAGAAAGAGAAAGAAAGAAAGAAAGAAAGAAAGAAAGAAAGAAAGAAAGAAAGAAAGAAAGAAAGAAAGAAAGAAAGAAAGAAAGAGAGGAGAGAGGCAGGGAGGGAGGGAGGGAGAGAGCAAGGAAGGAAGGAAGGAAGGAAGGGAAAAGAGGAGGAAAGCAAGAAAAACAGAGCGAGAGAGTATTGTGTTTCACTGGCACAAACAGGTGTTGATGGCAGAGACTTGGCACTTTAGCCAGAGAGGAAGACAGAATGCAAAGCCATGGAGGAGTGAGGTCCAAGCCAGCTCCCAACTCAGCCCAGAACCAATGGGAAACAGAGAAGGTTTCATGGAAGATGGAGGTTTTAATTGATGACATAAACTAGACTAATCCCACAGGCTCCTGCAGCACAATCCTGCTCCGCGGAAAGCATTTTGTGGACTTAGCCATACCCTGGGTCATACAATTCTTCCCACAGGAGTGTCATCTCCCTTCCCCTGACATCAGCACTATGATACATTTTTACTGCATATCTCATCAGAGAGGCTTAAATTAATACCATTTCCAAAACAGCATAAGCATCCAATTTATCCCTGAGAATATGACAAGCAATGGGAAAACCCAGCCCAACATATCTAAAAGCACAGTGAAACTATGAAAATGGGATTTTACTCCATGACTACCAGAAGTTTCTTGCAAGTATTTGCTTTGCAGAAACCTTGGCTTTCATTCTTCTCTTGATTTTTTAAGCTGGTCTTTGAACACTACTCTCAGTAGGTAGTTGGCCCTTTTGATGTTTGGCACTTGCATAAAAAGGATGAGTTATTTAATTTTCTGCAAAGGCAACCAAGCCTGTTCTGTATGTAAAGAGGCAAGCAGTTCAGGCATATGTGACCATGTGGGAGTGAAAACTTTTCTTCTTTGAAGGTTCAAAGTTAACATGTCAATTGAATTTCAAGGAATTGTGCATTGGACCCTAAAATGTGGAAACTAAACAGTTAGGCAACTTGAAGTGTAGGGTTAAAGCAATTATCAAAAAAATTAAGAGGAACCAAAGGACTGCTCATGGTGGAAAACATTTTTTTTCTTCTTTGTTTCCAATTATCTAACTTGGCTATATTCTTACCATATAGAATGTTGGCAATCCAGCAGAAAATCCAAAAGAAACTTAAATTGGCTACGACCCTAAAAGCAAGACAAATTAGAAGTCTGGCTTGCTCATGCAGTTGGATTAGAATACAGGCTGGTGAGAAAGGTCGTTTAGCCTGAATGGTCCAGATTGATCACTTGTGTGAAGTTGAGTTAATGTGTGCTGATAGACGTTTTCAATTTATGTATAGACAAGGCCTGAGAGGAAGTGAACAACACTCAACAAACTTGTTGAATGTCTGTATGTGGTAGGCTGTGTGCTAAAGGCTACAAATACAGAAATGAAAAAAATACAAACATCTACCAAAGCTACTCTGTAAAATGAACCTAAGAAGGATAGACTAAAAATAAATTAAATATTCAAAAAGATTATGAGTTTTGAGGATGATGAAGCATTTTGAGTTTCATGGACTTTCAACTCCCACCTCCCACCCCACGGACCAGCCTACTTGAAACCAATCCAATCACCTTAAATGGAATTGAAGACCTTCTACAATTTGATTTCAGAAAGTACTTTTCCACTCTATCCCCAACCAAACATCTCCAGCCCCACGCCATACCCTCTAGGGTCAGCTCAACTGTTTTCCAATGTACTGTCACTCCGTGGATTCAGTCAAGCCATTCTCTCCCCCTGAAATATCCTCCCCTCCTTCATTCATCATAACTCCCCATTCTTCCTCCCACCAGTCCTTCCTGCCCTACCATATCTGACTGTTGAAGCCCACTTTTTTAAGCCTAATTAAATGCAAAAGCCTCCATGAAGAACATGAGTGATTCTTCTTAGTCTACAATTACCATGCACTCTCTGGGCTCCTATGACATTTTGTTTATAGCTCCTGCTGGGATCACATTATTTTTACCTGTCTTTGTAGTCATATACATATCTCCATCTCCTACTAGTTTGTTATTCTGAAGAGAGTCATGGTCTTATTCATTTCCTTAGTCGTGCTGGATTTGCACAGAGTAGATATTCAACACGTTCATTACTGTATTACTGTTGAAGAAGGACAAAGCAAGATGCATGATTGTGTTCTCCTTCTAGAAGCAGAGCCAACAGTAAAGACTAAATAGCCTGCAAAAATTAGTTTGTGAGGTTTCTTTGTATCTTTCGTTATTTTCTATATCAACACGTTGCTTTGACCATGAGTTTCCCCTCCAGACTTCTGTAATTCTTGATATTTTTTGTTTTGAAAACTTATTTTTGTTCTGAGGCACTCTTCCTTTGTGTGTCTATCTGTGCTAGGAAGTTGGTCCACTTCAGGAAAGCATGGACCAATATACGGCTGACAGAACTTCCTTATCATCAGAACACGCCCACATCCAGACTTTTCAAGGAAATGTACGTTTTGCAGGAATGTTCACCACAATTTCAGCTAGAGGGTTCTCTTTTTCTCAACTTTTATTTTAGATCCAGGAGGAA
The DNA here is from genome assembly GCF_028885625.2 of Pongo pygmaeus. Classification (NCBI taxonomy): domain Eukaryota; kingdom Metazoa; phylum Chordata; class Mammalia; order Primates; family Hominidae; genus Pongo; species Pongo pygmaeus. Next base: position 35,331,276 of record NC_072384.2, on the reverse strand, counting down.
CATGTGCATGTCTGTTACAAAGGTATGTTGTGTGATGCTGAGGTTTGGGATGCAAATGATCCCTTCACCCAGGTAGTGAGCATAGTACCCAATAGGTAGTGTTTCAACCCTTGCCCCCTTCACTCCCTCCCTACTCCGTGGTAGTCCCCAGCATCTATTGTCCCATCTTTGTGGCCATAAGTACCCAGTGTTTAGCTCCCACTTACAAGTGAGAACACGCAGTATTTGGTTTTCTTTTTCTTTTCTTTTCTTTTTTTTTTTTTTTTTTGAGACGGAGTCTCTCTCTCACCCAGGCTGGAGTGCAGTGGTCCAATCTCGGCTCATTGCAAGCTCTGCCTCCAGGGTTCACGCCATTCTCCTGCCTCAGCCTCCTGAGTAGCTGGGACTACAGGCGCCTGCCACCATGCCCAGCTAATTTTTTGTATTTTTTAGTAGAGACAGGGTTTCACCATGTTAGCCAGGATGATCTCGATCTCCTGACCTCATGATCTGCCCGCCTCGGCCTCCCAGAATGCTGGGATTACAGGCGTGAGCCACCACGCCCGGCCTTTTTTTTTTTTTTTGAGTTGGAGTCTCTCTCTGTTGCCCAGGCTGAAGTGCAGTGGCACAATCTTGGCTCACTGCAACCTCTGCCTTCCAGGTTCAAGTGATTCTCCTGCCTCAGCCTCCAGAGTAGCTAGGACTACAGGCGTGTGCCACCACATCCGGCTAATTTTTGTATTTTTAGTAGAGACAGGGTCTTGAACTTCTGACCTCAAGTGATCTGCCTGTCTTGGCCTCCCAAAGTGCTGGGATTACAGGCGTGAGCCACTGCACCCAGCCAAGGATGGATTATTCTATGTCAACAATTAGAGAAATTCAGAATAGAGAAATCAAGAAAAGAGGTAAAGGCAACAAGGAAGGTATTTTTTACATGAACTAAGCTGCTTTTGACCTCATGGACTTCTGAGGTTTCAAGGAAAGGATGGTTATCATACTAATGACAGTCCAGACAGAGTCATTCATTCAGTCATTCAATAAACATTTATTGAATGTCTAACACATAGCAGGACTGTTCACAGGACAAGGCAAGGCATGATCCCTGTCCTCAGTCTAGTGAGGTGACCAGATCTTAAACTACACAATCAATTGTGAAAAGTCTGACTATGGAAAAATGTATGGTGCTGTGAGAATGAATGATGGGGGTGTGCAACCTAGGCTGGAGGTCAAGGAAACCTCTCTGTGGAAATGACATTGAAGTTGGGCCCCAAAGGACAAGAGGATGTTTCCCATGTTAGAAAGTAAGGAGAATTTGTTTCAGGCAGAGATAATGTGAACATGGACAAAACCAGGCCTGGAAGTCACAACAGGAAGAAAGATGGGAGACAAGAAAATTAGGGTGTGAATTTACATGTAGGGACCCAACCCTGACTGTCCCACTAGGCCTCCTTATTATGTGTTCTTGTAGCACCCGGTCTCTGTCTTCCAGAGTTCATAATTGTGTGTGTGTGTTTGCCCAAAGAGACTATCACTCAGTCTCTACTGCCTAACTGTAAGACCCACGAGGGTGAAAACATTTTCCGTTCCATTCACTATTGCAAACCCAGTACCTACCCCAGAACCTGGAACATCGTATGCACTCAATAAATATTTGCAGAATTAAGGAATGACTAAGTGACATTCCCTCCATATTGTTTTATCCTACATTGTTATGGTATTTTAAAAAACACTGCAAGGAGTTGGGTTTAATTCTGGTTCCAGCCTTAATTCCCCAGTGATCTTGGATATTTCCTTTAACCTCTTTGGGAGCCATATTCATTCATGACCAAAATTAAAATATTGAATGTGATTATCTCTGAACTCTTCACCAGCTAAAAATTCAAATGTATTCTATTTCTATGGGTTATACTTTTTGTTTCTTTTCTTGTGTTTATATTTCCCACTGGGTCTTGTGTGTTTTTCCCTACCATTTATTATTTGCCTCCTCACAGGAAAACCCCAGTACTCCAGGTGCTGCTATATAAAGTTAGAATTTGTAAGTTTATCAAGCCTCAAAGGAAGCAAATCCTGAAGAACTAGCCTTTCCTCTATGCACACCCGTGGGGGTTATCAAAAGACTAACATCAAAGCTGATTACTTTACCAAGAGGTTCCCAGCCAAGTAGCCCTTTGACTTGCTTTCATACCCATACACTAAGATGAAGCTAGTTTCGCAACCTACTCATCTGACAAAGGGCTAATATCCAGAATCTACAATGAACTCCAACAAATTTACAAGAAAGAAACAAACAACCCCATCAAAAAGTGGGCAAAGGACATGAACAGACACTTCTCAAAAGAAGACATTTATGCAGCCAAAAAACACATGAAAAAATGTTCACCATCACTGGCCATCAGAGAAATGCAAATCAAAACCACAATAAGATACCATCTCACACCAGTTAGAATGGCAATCATTAAAAAGTCAGGAAACAACAGGTGCTGGAGAGGATGTGGAGAAATAGGAACACTTTTACACTGTTGGTGGGACTGTAAACTAGTTCAACCCTTGTGGAAGTCAGTGTGGCGATTCCTCAGGGATCTAGAACTAGAAATTCCATTTCACCCAGCCATCCCATTACTGGGTATATACCCAAACGACTATAAATCATGCTGCTATAAAGACACATGCACACGTATGTTTATTGCGGCATTATTCACAATAGCAAAGACTTGGAACCAACCCAAATGTCCAACAATGATAGACTGGATTAAGAAAATGTGGCACATATACACCATGGAATACTATGCAGCCATAAAAAATGATGAGTTCACGTCCTTTGTAGGGACATGGATGAAATTGGAAATCATCATTCTCAGTAAACTATCGCAAGAACAAAAAACCAAACACCGCATATTCTCACTCATAGGTGGGAATTGAACAATGAGAACACATGGACACAGGAAGGGGAACATCACACTCTGGGGACTGTTGTGGGGTGGGGGGATGGGGGAGGGATAGCATTGGGAGATATACCTAATGCTAGATGACGAGTTGGTGGGTGCAGCGCACCAGCATGGCACATGTATACATATGTAACTTACCTGCACATTGCGCACATGTACCATAAAACCTAAAGTATAATAATAATAATAATAATAATAATAATAAAAGAAAAAAAAAAATAATAAATAAATATAATATATAACATTATATAATAAAATTATATATTATATCTACAATCTCATGATTATATATTTATTATATATAATTATATATTTGATTATATATATTATTTTATATATAATATATATAATTATATATAATATATATTATATATATAATTATATATAATATATAATAATATATAATTATATATTATATATAATAATATATAATTATATATAATATATAATAATATATTTATAATATATAATATATAAATAATATATATTTATAATATATAATATATAAATAATATATATTTATAATATATAATATATAAATAATATATATTATATATAATATATTTATAATATATAATCTCATGATGTCATATAAATACATATATATGAGTAACCTCATGTATTTTTTTTCCCATGAAAACCACTAGCTAGAGGAATTCTTCAGACAACCCTCCCATTGGGCTGCTTCTCTGAACTCCAAGCAACAGTGAGTCTGAGGTCATACCTGTGAGAAGAACTCTGTAGCCAGGTAGATGTCATGTGTCCTAAACCATCAGCCCAAGTGGGGCAAAAGTGAGTCACATTTGTGAGGAGCTGAAGAGCTAAACCGAAATCAGAAACTGAACGTGAGACCAGAGATCTCAACAAACTCCCTGAAGACTGGCCCAAGAGTCCCCTCAAGGCAGAATTTGGGCTCTCCCTAGCACAAAGGTAGAATGAACAAGCCTAGGTTCGTCTCTGTGGCTGAACAGCGCCTCCCCAGTCTAACCACTTTCTCTCCCTCTTCTTACATATGACCTCTTCTGCTCAGGAAAAATCTAATCTATATGAGTCTAGGGCTTACAGTTGAGACATTTATTCCCTGCCTTCTCCACCTGAGAAATGCCCATATTACAATTCCAAGCTTAATTTCTATCTCCTTGGTAAAAATTTTCCAAGCCACAGTCAAAGTTCCCTTCTCTGAAGTTCTACATTTTTTAATTCATTATGACGATTTTACTTCTATGAATGTATGCATTCATTCAAAACAAATATGTATTAAGCACCTGCTGTATGTCAGATACTGTGTTGGTAGGAAATTCATCACTCAGGCAAATGACATATATTGTTTGACTATAAATAAGTCAAACAGAAATTGTTAACTAACTGACTATTAATATGCATTTTTGCTTCCTACCTATGTTTTTTTCATTTTTTCTCTCCTGTCCTTTTCTTAGTTTTTAAACTGGGTAATAATAGATGCAGTGAAAGAACATCAAAGTTCAGAGCCAATTGAGTGGCGGGTAGTTGTGCTGATTTTCTCATAGCTTTACAATATAGGGCTGCTTTTGTGTAGATGTGATCGTATTTAATCAAACTAATAACACTTATCAGGAATGTATCTGAATATATTCCAAGCATATCTATTCTAAAAAAGCAAGTCCGCTGAATGCATAATACACTTTTTCATTTGTTTCAATTTGATCAACTTGGGATGCTTAAATGAATACATAATACACTCACATCTCCCTAGGAATATCCTAAACCAAAAGCTAAGAACGACTTGCTCCTTTCTTTGCTACATAAGCTTTAGGAGTAAAAATATTGCCTTTTACATTTTTCAGCAAGGAACTAAAATAAAAATATCTTTATATTGTGAAAAAAAGACAAAAATTTTTACTATATTTCTGTAATTGAGTAGTTTGGAACAGCTATGAAGCTGAATCCACAAACACTCTTACAATAAAGCTTTTGAAATACACAACAATATATATTAATTACAGAAAAATTTGAAAACAGATAAGTACAAAGAAAAATAGTTTTTTAAAATCACCTGTAATCATACCACTTATGTAATAACACTTGGACTATATCAATAGGTCTTACTGAAGAAGTCTTTAGATTTTTTTTTAAATATTGACTTGAAATCTTTGGATTTGCTAGCTCTAAGAATAGAACTATGTCATCTAGCCTTTGACATAATGGTAGAATCAGATAGAAAAAAACCGGTATGGAACAGGCAGTATGTTCCAAGAAACTTCCTACGCACCTTTCTTAATGCAGCTATTAAAATGGGGGAGAAAAACTGTTAACAAAAGGTAAATTTATCACCAGGACAAGATATGCTATTATTGCCTTAATAATCAAATTACTCTGTGATATTACTTTCACTCAAGAATGTTCTATGCTTAATAAGAAGTGTCAGGATGGGATGTGCTTGGCATTTTCACGCTCATTGATTGCAGTGCCTCTGAGCATTATAGAATGTTCAATGGAAATGTAATTTTCCAGCTAAGTTACAGCTCTGCAAAAGATTAGGGAAACTCAAATCCTAGATTTCATCCTACAGATTTTGAAGTTAATGTTATTATGACTATCTCACATGCCAGGGTAAACCCAATAGTGTTAAGTTACACTCATGAGAATAGAGTGAAACTACAACCACCAACTTACAACTGACTTACAAAAAAGAAAAAATTTACACAGACTAACTGCCGCTTTAAAGGAAACTTAACTAATGACAGTATTGCAAAGATGAAAGCAACTTGATCTCTACATATTAATGTCAATATGTCCATGCATATCCCACTATAATGACAATATAAAAATGGAAATATGTCAGGATATCTAAGCATGGTGTTAATGTCTAGACAAAATTAAATTTGATCAAAGAACAAAGATATTGTGACTATCAATCTTAACTTCCTTCTATTAAGTTTAATTATGAGCGTACCCATAATTTATTTCCAAGATCCCCGAGACATTCTGACTAGTACTCTGGAACTTTTTACTTGGCAGTTCAGAGATTGAGATATTTTAAGAATATAAGCCTATAATAGCATATTTATAGATAATTATATATATAACACGATTCCCTGATCTTTTGATAATACTAGGACCCGTTGAATGAGAGCTTGAGTGAAAGCAGTAATTCAAAATTTCCTTCCTTTGTGATTTTTTTTCATCTAAATCTCACCATGGCTTTTTCATTGTTTGGGCCTTATTGTATAAAGGGCAGAGTGAGCCTGATAAGAGTAAAGGAAAGGCTTAACACAGTTTGGAGAAAGCAGTGTGGATTTCCTCCAAAATCAGCACAGGGACCCGCCCTGGGGGCCTGGAACCATGGGAATTTCCTACTGAAGGATGTACCAGACTATAACATAATTTTCACCATAAGATTAATGGGACTTGGACTATGGAACATTCTCTGACTCTGGGTAGAATCAAATACCACAAATTAGAAGTTGAATTTTTCTTTTTTATGGATACCAGCATATTGTCGAGGAGACCCACAGACTACATACAGGGAGAAAAAAAGATTTCTCCTGCATCTCCTATGAACTGTGAAGAATTAAAATTCTATGCTTGAAGACAGCAACCACACATAGCTTCAGAAGAAGAAAAAACTTTAAAGCCACTTCTGAAAACCGATGAATGTCACATATTATGCTCACTGGATATCCTATCCAAAAGGATTTGCTCCTTTCCACTGTCAGCTTGCAGCTGTGACTGTCACATTCTTGGGGTGAAACTATGCTCCACATCCACTTAAGCCTGATCTGTCCATGAAAGTTACCAACCACAAAAATGCATCCACTGGAACATCCTGCCCTCCCATCGCTACTGTAAATACTTTGGATACTGCTTGATTTATTAACGTGGTAAGTGATTCTACTAGAACAGTGGTTCTCAACATGGGGCAATTTGCCCTTCAGAGGACATTTGGCAATGTTTGGAAACATTTTTGATAGTCACAACCAGGTGTTTGGGGCTGCTACTGGCATCCTGTGGGTAGAGGCCAGAGATATTGCTAAACATCCTACAAGTCATAGAAGAGCCCCCACAGCAAATAATTATTTTGCCTGACGGGTCAATAGTGGCAAGGTTGAGATATACTGAGCTGGAGTTTTTTATTCTTTTATTTTTTTACCACTGCTCCGTGGAAATGATTATGTATGCGGATGTGTAGGAATGAAATAAGAGTATATTTATTTACTCTCATATTTCTCCACCCATCAACATCCTACTGTCTACCTTTACATAAGTGGTCACCATTCTGCTTTCACCTAAAGCCATGGCTTCCTATTGAAAGACACAAAGAGTCACTTTTAGCACAAAACAAATGTTTCTCTCTTCTAGGAGCCAAATGGTAAATGCTAACTTTTCAAGTGACTTCAACTATTTTGATGATGAATTGAAGCTTCTTCTCTAGCCGGTGATGAAAAACAACATAGATAATAGTCTCTGCAGCTGTTGGGAGGCCTGTGTGTCTCTCTCTCTCTCTCTCTCTCTCTCTGTGTGCGCGCGCGCGTGTGTGTGTGTGTGTGTGTGTGTTTTGTCTAGATTAGCTGTCCTGGCTACATCAATTCATGCGCTTTACCAAGCAAAATGTCTCATTCCTAAAATAGGGTAGTCAAAGAAACCAGATCAACCTGGAAGGAAACATGAAACCATGGGAAAGAAGATAAGGCTGACCACACCACATAATCATCTTGTTTTCAGAAGAATCAAAGGCTTGCAATGCCAAGGCCACCTGTTGAAGTCCAGGAAAAGAAACATTGGAAGAAGACAAAAATGCCCATGAGGATGCAATGACAGGGCAAACCAGAAATAGAGGTTGGGGGACAGAGAGGGCCACATTCTTTTACCAGAACTACCTCAGAACCATGCCCCAAAATCTAGGCATTGCCTGCCTTCTCTTAAAAGTGCCAAAGGATAATATACATCCTCCCTTGATTGCACATCACAGAGTTTACAGCCCTATTCTGATAAAAGCAGATATCTCTATTTCCTGAGATGTTTGAGTCTAAAAAGCAGAGTGGCCTGCATGACCTGATAAGCCCTTATCTGGTATCATCTTTTGACATGGAGCACATTTTTATTCCATGTGCGTGGATTATAGAAACTATGATGTGAAGGAAAAGGCCAAGTCCTTGCCAAAAACCAGAGCCCCTTATCGGAGAGAGGACTTGAACTTATAATGAGGCAGAGTGACATAAAGAAATATCCCTTGCTCAGAATGAGTTTTCCACTGTCTATCACAGTGCTTGAAAGTCACCATCAGTGATTCATTCCTCCTTTCTCCTTACACTCCAGCTACAGAAGGAAATGTGGGTTTCTCCTTACACTCCAGCTACAGAAAGACACTTCGGGATTCTGTGTCCTGCCCCCATTCCATTTATCACTCTGTCCCTCACTCACCCTCATCCCCACCCTTGTCTTCTCTTTCATTAAAATAGGCTCAGGTGTCATTTTGATTCTTCTTCTTCTTTTTTTTTTTTTTTTTTTTTTTGAGACAAGTCTCACTCGGTCACCCAGGCTGGAGGGCAGTGGCGCGATTTCGGCTCACTGCAAGCTCCGCCTCCCGGGTTCACGTCATTCTCCTGCCTCAGCCTCCTGAGTAGCTGGGACTACAGGCGCCCGCCACCACGCCCAGCTAATTTTTTTTGTATTTTCAGTAGAAACGAGGTTTCACCGTGTTAGCCAGCATGGTCTTGATCTCTTGACTTCGTGATCCGCCCGCCTTGGCCTCCCAGAGTGTTGGGATTACAGGCGTGAACCACTGCGCCCGGCCCCAGGTGTCATTTTTAGGGAACTTCCCTTTTGATCCTACCCCACCACCCCCTTCTATGCTTCTATAATAATCAGTTCATAACATCATCATTATACCTAAGATATTTCACATCCATTCACAAATTCCAGTGGATTTCAATTGTTTAGTGTGCAAAATATTCACTTGAGGGAGTTGTTAAAATACAGATTCCCTTGCCCTGTGCAGATTTTGATTTAGCAATTGTGGGGTGGGCGCAGGAGGCAACATTTGTAAATAAAACCTTCCCCAGCGATTCCTTTTTTTAAAATGATTTGTTAATCTTTATTGAAGTATAATAACACATTTTAAAAATGTATATATTTAAGGCATTCAACGTGGTGTTTTGACATAAGCATACCTTTATAACGATTTCCACAATCAAGCTACTTTTGCGTGTATGGTGAGAACACTTGAGGTCTACTCCCTTAGCAAACTTCCAGTATCTAATACATGATTATTAACTAGAGTTACCATGCTGTACATTAGGTCTCCAAAACTTATTCATCTTATAACTGAAAGCTTGTGCCTTTTGACCAACATCTTCCCATTTCCCCCACCCCCTGGCAACTGCTATTTCTCCGTTTCTCTCAGTTCAACTTTTTAGATTTCACATATAAGTGCCATCATGCACTATTTGTCTTTCTGTGATCCCTAGTGATTCTGGTGCTGGTGTTCGTCAACCACACCGAAGAACCTGACCTTGTCTACACTCCAAGCCCCTTGACGCTCAAGGCTACAAGCCATGTTTAATTTATCTTCATATCCCTGGTGCTGGCCCAGGACCTGACACAAGGAAAGTCCATGCTCGATAATAGCTGTTGAAGGAATGGGTCCTGAAACATCTCTAACTGAAAAGGCCAATTAAGGCCAGGCATGATGGCTCATGCCTGTAATCCCAGCACTTTGGGAGGCTGAGGTGGGAAGATTGCTTAAGCTCAGGAGTTTAAGACCAATATGAGCAATATAGTGAGACTCCCCTCTTCTCTATTAAATATTTTTTAAAAATTAGCCAGGTGGGTTGGGCACAGTGGCTCACACCTGTAATCCCAGCACTTTGGGAGGCTGAGGCAGGTGGATCACGAGGTCAGGAGATCAAGACCATCCTGATTAACATGGTGAAACCCCATCTCTACTAAAAATACAAAAATCAGCTGGCTGTGGTGGTGCCAACCTGTAATCCCAGCTACTCAGGAGGCTGAGGCAGGAGAATCACCTAAACCTGGGAGGTGGAGGTTGCAGTGAGCCGAGATGGCGCCACTGCACTCCAGCCTGGCAACAGAGTGAGACTCTGTCTAAAAGAAAAAAAAATTAGCCAGGTGTGGTGGCATGCGCCTATGGACCCAGCTACTTGGGAGGCTGGGGTGGAAGGATTGCTTGACCTCAGGAGGTCAAGACTGAAGTGAGCCATGATTGCACCACTGCACTCCAGCCCAGGCAACAGACTGAGATCTTGTCTCAGAAAAAAAAAAAAAATGTTGATTGAGATGTCAAAGTCTTAAATGTGGAGTTGTTGGGAGTGTGAGAATAGGAAGGAAACTAGAAAGCAGGAGTGATGGAAAATTCCTAAAATCAAATTTCCATTTGCTTCACATTTTGTCAAGGAACACTGCACCAGTCCCTCCTTCACTTTCAGCATCAACCCACTACTGAGCTTCCCTCGGCCCACCATGCCCACAGTTACACCAGTTAGCTACCCATGAGATTTTATATCATCTTTCCACCGCAGCCTACACCCTCCTAGTATTGTAGTCAGGAAGTAGGTGCGCTTTAAGCACCCCCGTGTACTGTCTCAGCATCCTTTTTTTTTTTAGCTTTATTGAAGTATAATTGATATACCGAAGTGTGAACACATTGAATGTATACATCTTGATGAGTTTGGACATATGCGTATACCCATGATATTATCATCAAAACCAAAGCATGTAATATTTCCATCATCTCCAAAAATTTCCTTGTGTTTATTTGTTATTATTATTATTTTGTAAGAACACTTGCAATGAGATCAGTCCTATTAACATATTTTAAAGCGCACAATATAGTGTTGTTAGCTATAGTTACTAAGTTGTATAGCAGGTCTCTAGATCTTAATCATCACCCATTCTTAATAACTGGTAGTGCTCAGCCTAAGATAAAATGTTTAAGAGCTCAATTTGAAGGAAAGCAAGGAGTGGGTCTCATATCATACTATTTTTGGACAAACATAAAGGAAAGCTTGTATTCACACAACTAGTAAAATCTGGAAAAGAATATAGATCCTGGTTTGTAAATCAAAGTCTTGTGTATGCTGTTTGGCATAGATGTTAGCCAGATTAGAAAACAAAAAGGGAAGTGTGTGTGTGTGCGTGTGCGTGTGTGTGTGTGTGTGCCCGCGCGTGTGTGTGTGTGTGCGTGCGCGCATGCAGTTAAAAATAAGCTGGCCAACAATTTTCTAGTTTCCTATTGGAGCAAAAAGTTTAATTCTTTGTTCCAGTGTTCCCATCCTGGTTCATCGTGAGCTGAAACTGTTCGCCTAACCCTCAGGGTCAAAGAGTTATGTGTAATTGGATTGCTATTTTGTTTTCAGGCTGTTTGATGTTAATGGCTTGATTACCAATACAGTGGTGTAGCAAGGAGTTTCATTTTGGGAGGTCTTAGTACCATATGTCAACAAATAACAAGAAAAACATTCCTTCATGTCTCCAAAACACACACACACGCACACACACACTCCAAATCCTGATTTACTCCCCCAACAACAAATCTCTTTCTAAACATTTCATCTAAAAAGCTTTCCAATTAAATACTTTTTTAAAACCAGCTTTTTATTTTGGAATAAACTTAGATTAACAGGAAGTTGCAAGGAGAGTACAGAGAGTTTTTGTATACCCTTCATCAATTTCTCCTAATGTTAACATTTAACACAACTTTGGTTCATTTGTTCAAACCAGGGAATGACAAACTGTAGCAGCCTGTAGGCCAAATCCAGCCCACTGTCTGTTTTTGTAGGTCCTGCAAGCAAAGAGTATTAAATGTTTAATGGTTAAACAATCAAAAGATGAGTAATACTTCATGGCATGTGAAATTTATATGAAACTGAAATTTCAGTGCTCATAAATAAAATTTTAGCCAAACAAGTTGGCTCACACCTGTAATCCCACCACTTTGGGAGGCTGAGGCAGGAGGATCACCTGAGGCTGGGAGTTTGAGACCAGCCTGGGCAACATAGTGAGACTCTATCTTTACCAAAAAAAATTTTTTTTAATTAGCCAGGCAGTGAAGTGTGCCTGTAGTCCTACCTATTTTGGAGGCTGAGGCAGGAGGATTGCTGGAGCCCAGGAGTTCAAGACTGCAGTGAGCTCTGCCATTGCACTCCAGCCTGGGCAACAGAGCAAGACTCTGTCTCAAAAAAATAATAATGATAAATTTAAAAATAAACTTTTACTAAAATAGAGCCATGCTCATTACTTTATATATCTGTCTGGTTGCTTTAGCTCTACAGTGACCGAGTTGAGTAGCTGCACACAGACCATCTGGACCACAAGCCCCTGAGTATCTCCTCTGCTCCTTTACAGAAAAAGCTTCCGGACTCGTGGTCTAAACTAAGAAATTAGTTTAGTTGTTACATTACTATTAACCAAACGACAGGCTTTATAGCACCAATGTTTCCAATTTCACGATGCAATCCAGGAACCACACTACATTTAACAAATGTATTTTTGTATGGTGAGCCTCCATCTATTCATCCACCAGGTGCATGGTAGGTCCTACTTTGGAAAATTTTCCTGACTCACAAATGAATTTCAGCTGGCCACTTGAACAAGGTTTGTTTTTGTTGTTTGTCTGGGGTTATTTACGTCTTTCACACAATAGGCAGACAATGGAATACAACATCTGGGCTAGGAATGCTGTGCGAACTTGAAGACGGAGGAAGAGCTGTATTTGTTCAAGCAGTTCATGCGCTGGGCTAAAACAGGGCACCAATTCAGGGCCTTGAGAAAAGGGGGTTCCCAATGTCCCCCCTCGCACGGTGTGAGGCCTTCTCCTGATCCCACGCAATCCCTGCCTCAGCTCCCTGTCCTTTGTTTCCTGTTCCCCGGGACCGGCCTGTGAACCACGCGGCTCTGCCTTTCAACCCGGCTGCGGCTGCTTTCAGTGCGCTCTGCAGGCGCGATCGGGCGGCGTCCAGTTGCCGGGCAACGGCCTGACAGGCAGCTCACGTTGCCGCCGGGGCCAAGACACATCCGCACCAGCCAGTCTGCACCGCGAGCCTGTGGCCTGATTTCTCCCCCTCCATTGTTGTCGCTAACACAAAAGGCTACAACTCCAGTGTGGTCACCGGGCCTGCATTGAATTACACGCCAGGCCATTCTTCGGGCCAGAGCCTTTGTAGTCTGGGATGCGTTTCCTCCAAGGGCCAGAACTCTGGGCCTCGCCAGCCTTTACGAGTTGTCTGCCTCCCTCCGCCACTTCCACCCACCTACCGCCTTTGTTCCTTTCAGTTGGCGGCGAGGCCCTCGCTTGCCTTTTGGCTGGTATGAGATCACTGGCGGCGGGCTTGGACAGTCCTTCCCACCGGCTCCCCTCACTCTCAATTAAGCACTGCGCATAAAATCCCAGGCCTATTCAGTCATCTCTTCTTATCTCTTTCTCAACCATCCCCCCAACCCCCATCCCTCTCTCTCAAGTTTCTAAGGCTGCCGTTGCTAGGGAACTCAAACCTGAGGACTGAAGGGAGGTTTTCTACGATGTCTGCCAAACTCCCAAAACTCAGAAAGCGGAGGCAGCACAAAGTCTTTGGGATTCCCCAAACGCTGAAAAGAGTTACATGTAACTCAACGCCCTCTACCCCATAACCTAGTGTTCAGCAGCATGTTTGGATTCCGGGAAATTCAGCGGTGAAGTGGGAAAAGAGATTTCAAATCACACTAAGAAGCAATTGCTCCTAATGTAAAAGCTGGAAGGGATCTCCTCTCAAAGGAAAAACATCCCAAGGTATGAGTTTATTTTTCTTCAACAGTGTAACATGGACAAAGAGTGTTCTTACATCAGCTATTTCATAGAAATCCTTACTTAATGAGGGAGGAATGCATGAAGATAACAATATGCTATCTGGCTTTTTAAATACTAATACCAGGCTTTACATTGTGGCTCACGCCTGTAATCCCAACACTTTGAGAGGCCCAGGTGGGAGGATTGCTTGAGCCCAGGAGTTCGAGACCAGCCTGGGCAACAAAGTGAGACCCCTGTCTCTACAAAAAATAAAAATAAAATTAGCCAGTTATGGTGACCTGAGCCTGTAGTCCCAGCCACTATAGAGGCTGAGGCGGGAGGATGGCTTGAGCCCAGGAGTTTGAGGCTGCAGTGAGCCTTGATCTCTGCAGTGAGCCATGATCATGCACTCCAGCCTTGGTGACAGAAGACCTCTAAAAAAATAAATACTATTACCATTGTGAAATGCCTCCTCAGCTGGTCCCCAAGTGGGGGCTCCACTCACAGCGCCATCCGCAGGCCAGGGGTGGGAGTGCATGCTGGCTACAACCAGTGTGGCAATCCAGGTCTACCTGGCTCCTGCAGCCTTCTGCCATCTCTTTGTGTTTCTCCGATTATTCCCTCTACCCTCCGTATAATATTCTGTTAAAACCTAGGCATAGGGCTGGCCATGGTGGCTGACACCTGTAATCCCAGCACTTTGGGAGGCTGAGGCAGGTGGATCACCTAAAGTCAGGAGTTCGAGATCAGTCTGGCCAACATGGCAAAACCCTGCCACTACTAAAAATACAAAAATTAGCCAGGCGTGATGGTGGGCGGCTGTAATCCCAGTTACTTGGGAGGCAGAGGTGGGAGAATTGCTTGAACCCGGGAGGCAGAGGTTGCAGTGAGCCGAGATCATGCCACTGCACTCCAGCCTGGGTAACAGAGCAAGACTCTGTAAAAAAAAAAAAAAAAAAGAAAAAAAAAGAAAAAAACACCTAGTCACAATGAAGTAAGGCAGGCCATGAGAGGGATTCAAACCATACATTGTAACTTATTGTTAATACACAATTCATATTATGAGGGTGGCAGGGAGAAAGTCAAACCTGTATACCTTTCCTCTATTTTAACTTTTTTAGTTGGTCAAGGCTAAACTCCAGTTACCATAAATCAGTCAAGCAAGGGTGATGTGCAAATATTTGTCAACCAACGTGGCACAAGCACTGACCCATCAGAACAGATGCCCTACGGAGGGGCCTGGACCCTGGCTGGTAGCCGGCATGAGCACAATCCAGCTGAACAACACTCCTGATACCCACTGAGATCACAGCCCCATACTGGGCAATTGCTGGGCTTCAAAGGGAAGCCCAACAGGCAACACATTGTCTTCTCCTCAAGATATTTACCTTTTGGGTAAAAAATAACTAAAACTAGCATACATGAAATGATACCAAATATTAGAAGAAAATAAAATTTACTTCATAGCTTGGCATTTTCTCATTAATAATAATAGCTAAACTTTCACAACAACCCTATGAAATTATTAGTATTATTATTACCCCCCATTTACATATATGAAAACTGAATCACTACAGACTTCTTCCCCCAGCTTTGGTATATGTAGGATAGATGGAAAAAGAAGAGGAAGACACTTATTAACCGCTGCAGTGTTTCAGGTGCAGTTCCAGGCAAGATGGGCCATGTCTGCAAATGACCACATTGTAGAAACATAGATTTAGCAGGTATGTGTAGGACAAATAGGAGGAAGAAAAGCTGTGATCAAGAGCACTAATTAGGAGAAGATTGGAAGAGTCTAGATCAAAAATTATAGGAAGGAAACTAAGGGAATCATAGTAAACTAGTTTCAGTTATCTAGCAAACTCAAGGGAGTAAAAACAGAATGCTTTGAGGGAAAAGAGAAAAGAATGTCAGGGCTATAGGGGATCCCTGGGAGGAGGGGATCCAAGCCTCAACCACAGAGTGGCAGTTGGGTAATAAGGCCTTCCTTCAAGACAAGCAGATGAAGAAAGGAAAGAAGTGATGTAAGAGGCACTTGGGAAAGAATCTTAGCCACTGATTTGTGAGGGGGATGAGACAGAGGAGTAAAAGTGGTGGAGGTTTTAAACATGCAGAAGTTTGTTATAATCAATAGCTAAAGCGCTAACTCATCTCTGAGTAGCTTACCAGCAGAAAAACTGAACAAATGAATAAATATTAAATTACTTTATGTTATGCAAAACAGTGCTAGGCACACAGTAGTAGCCAATTGAGTATTTATTAATTGCTTAAATAAATTGAGGAACAAAGATATGTGCCAATCCTAAACTTTTCTTCAAATCGATGTGCTTTCAGCTTCTGCCCTGGGTGCAAGGCATGGAGGTACAATAGAAAGAAGCAGAAGACTTTGGTTTGTACCCTGGTTCTGGCTGTAACTTGCATGTAACACCTTAAGGTCATTTCATTCCTCTGTTCTTGGGTGTCCTTGCCTGTCGAATGCTGAGGCTGGACTAAATAATCTAAACTATGAAAATCCAAATTTTACAAACATATATCCACCCAAAGTACTTGAAGAAAAGTGAAGCATTTTGCACTGAACAGAGCTTGGCAATTTTCTCCAAAGGCAATAGAAATACATCTGACTAAATGGTGAAGGAGATGATTATAGGCTCTTTTCCTATAAGAATCCTGGCAATTTTCACACTCTTGGAGGGACTTTCCCATCAATTTTGATTCCCATGATTTCACACTCATGGAAATTTCCTCAGAGAAGTAGTTTCTTTGGCAACTTCACGCTCATGATCATCATAGCATCAATAGGAGTGACGCAGACATGTCAGCAGGAGAATAGGCCTCTTCTGAGCAATAGGAAAAGGCTCTGTCTCCTTTTGTTACCAAAAAAATAAATACAGAATACACAAAAGATTTTTACCACACTTGTCACATATGGTGCCATAAGTGGAAGGTAAAGCTAAAATAATCTCCATAAAACAAAGGCTTTGTGTGTGTTTCAAAGACATTTTATGTTGCATAACATGGAATTAACTCTAGCTCTTTGAGCATTACATATATATGAGTATTAATGCTCATATATGAGCATTATATATATATGTGTGTGTGTGTGTGTGTGTGTGTGTGTGTAATGCTCAAAGAGCTGGAGCTAATATATTCTGAAATGCAAACATATTGAATTCTTCCTTATGCTTCCCCTCCCAGGAAAACAGGATGCCACTTAAAAGACTGAAAAGAAACATTGTTTGGGGAGAGCTTATCTATAAACAATGAGTTGTCCTCAATAATAAACAGTTCCACCAAGTGGTACCCGTGGTCACATTCACTATGCCTTGGTTTGGTATATGTTGTACTAAAATCTTGACTTAGCTTTGATTTACTATTGTCTGTTTAGTTGCATGTTCTTCTGATTGTGGTCCCTGGATCAGCAGCAACAGCATCATCTGGGAGTTGGTTGAAACACAGTATCTCTAGCTCTACCCAGGCCTATTGCAGCAGAATCTGCCTTGTAAAAAGACCCCCAAGTGATTTTTACATTACTACCAGAAATAGACTGCTCTAGTCTACAACACCCCCTCTATCAGAGATAATGTTCAAAAGTGGCTTGATTATTTTGAAATGGCATTTTCCTTTCTGGGGAAAAAACTGTAGAAATCATTGGCTACATTGGTCAAAAATGGCACTAGTACTCTAGTGACAGAGAACAGTGAAATATAGCATGCTATCATTAGTATAAGAAAATGCCAACAGACACCTGTGATCAATGAGGCTTGCATTTGTGGTAATTTTGGGACTCCTCCATCCACATTCTCTTGACCCAGCCTTCCTATGACCAAATGTTCACTTTTGCAAGATGGCTGAGGTTAAGAGTGCAATCTGGCCACAGAAAGGAGAAAAGCTTGCTGACCCATGCTGACCTCTGACCTTGACCTCATTAGCTAACCAAATGAGCTAACCAGCCATGGACATCAGAGAGCATTATGTGTTGATTGAGCCAAAGCATAAGAAGGACCAGTAAAAGATCAGTCATAAAGACATTTCTACCTTGATCATCTATACTTATTAAAACGATATGAGGAGCACATATGCGATTTCTTTTCTATCTTCCTGCATTTTTCCCCATTGTACAGCAGGACTTGAAGACAACAAAAGGTTCTTTTCTTTCATAGCTCTCTACTCTTTTCCTTCAAAGTAATTAAATTGTAATTATAAATTTATTCTTGTCTTTATTCATTTGTGATAGTCTCTACCACTAAAACCTCTAAAGGCAGAGATCTTCTTCCTCTGGTTTGTCATCTATACCGAGCACTTATCAAGATCTCCAGTGCCCAGTAGGAGTTCAAGAAACATTTGCTGAGTAACGGACTAAATGAATAAATGAGTGAATAGTGGGTCAGAGCTCTAAAACCAAATCTACCAAAACTATCCTCTAACATTCAAGAAGCATTGAATATTCTATTATGCTAGGGATTGGATATACAAATTTGCCCTTCCTTTTTTCCACATTCTTGTGGAAAAGATAGATTTATAATAATATTAACAGCTAATATTGTAGTCACTGCTCCAGGCACATTACACATATTAACCTTGATCCCAACAGCAGCTCTAGGAGACATTATCTCCATTCTGTAGTCTGAGCCACAGAAAGGTTACGTAACTTGCCCAAGGCCACACATCTAGTACCTGTATGTGAATGCAGGCTGGCTGGCTCCAGAAGCCATACTCTTAATAAGGCACGTTGGTTACTTGCCTTCCAATAAGCCAGCAGCGACTGGATATCATGAGAAGCGGTCAAAGAAGTAGACACAGGATCTAACGAAGCAGAGAAGGGACAACTGGTTCCAAACCCAGCCTATGCTCTTCAAACAAATAATCAAAAGTGAGCACTTGCTGCCAAGGAAGAATTCCCTGGCACGGTCTGTGTGGTGGCTGCAATGCGCAGCATGGTGTTCCTTGGGGTTGGAGTCAGCCTGCCGGAGGGTCAATTTCATCTTTCCTCAGCTTGCTCTTTTCAGCCTTAGTAGCAACAGAGATCCCAGTCCAATAAAAACGTGTATTAACCTAACTGTGAGTTTGAGGCAGGAAGCAAGCTCTGGCTTCAACAGTTTAGTGGATTCAGAGGAAGCTGGAACAGGATATCAATGACATCCAGATTCAGAACTTAGGGCACAAGAGGATAATCACATACCCAGGCACAATGCGTATAACTGTTTTCCCTCTTGGCCATCTCTCTACCTTTATTCTTCCTTTGTCCCCCGGCCAGGGAGGGACCTGTCTCCTTCAGTCTTAACATACATTAGGGTCCTTCAAATGGAATCACTTCCTTTAATTCCTGATAGGTTATGAGCGTGACCTCTGGTTCCGCCTCATGTGTTTCAAGCTGAGATACCATCAGAAATCACATTTCCCTTCCAGGGCTTCACAAATTACTCTGGTGTGCAGATGACATAAAAATATACTCTCAGTTCCTCGAAGTAGTTTAACAGAATTTGAAATTTGGGGGAAATTATACACTGTGGCGCAATTTTTAAATAACTTGCTTAAACCAGTTAAGTTGAAAAAGGAAGATGTCATTTAATTCAAGTCTTCTCGAAGGCAACTATCTTTGAGTAGCTCCTTGGTCACTGAATCCATAACTCTGGGACCTTTTTCTAAGGAATAAGTTATAAGAAGTAAAATAAAAGAAATCTTTCACTAAATTAAAACTTACTTGAGTCCAGGCACAGTGGCTCACGTTTGTAATCTCAGGACTTTGGGAGGCCAAGGCAGGAGGATCACTTGAGCCCACGAGCTTGAGACCAGCCTGGGCAACATAGTGAGACCCCATCTCTACCAAAACAAAATTTTAAAGAAACATTTTTAAAGTTACTTGATATAGTCTTGGTCCATTTTACGTCTTTTTACCTTCTGCCTCCTTTTTTGGTTAATTGTACCTTTCAATGTGTTTTATTTGTTTATTTTCCTATTCCTTTTGTACTTAAAAGGTACTTGCATTTTTTATTCAAAAGAAAATCTCTCTTACAGCATTTCCACTTACCCTTTGGGGTTTGGTTGTACTTCCTCCTTCCCCTTCTTTTTCACCAGCCCCTCCCAAATTCTTTGCCCCTAAACTTCTCTCTATTTGCTTGCTTCTCCCACCACCAAATTTATCTTATTTCTCTCTCCCTTACATGCCTGGATGGCACAAAATGAACAGTATAAGGTGATAGTATTTTTCTATGTGCTGTTAAATTTATTTGCATTTTTTCCTGTCTGTGCATATATTATCACAGAACTTAGTCATTCCTTGGAAAACATTACCAATGACTTGCAACTCAATACTAACAATTTCTATGATTCCCATCGTTATAGAAATATACCAGCTATAGCCATATCAAGTGCAACTGATGACCAGGGTGAAGGCTAGGTAGTGGTGAGTATTCTCTCCTTCCAAGTCAGTGCGCTCCCTGTAGTGGCCTGGGTGAAGGCGGCCATTTAAGTAAGGGGCACACAGAGTGGGAATGGGGTAGGATGCAATGGTAGTAAATATTTTTATTAGAAACCATTCTGTTGGGCCAGCCACAGTGGCTCACGCCTATAACCTCAGCACTTTGAGAGGCCAAGGAGGGTGGATCACTTAAGACCAGGAGTTTGAGACCAGCCTGGCCAACATGGTGAAACCCCATCTCTACTAAAAATATAAAAATTAGTCGGGCATGGTGGCTCTTGCCTATAATCCCAGCTGCTTGGGAGGCTGAGGCAGGAGAATTGCTTGAACCCAGGAGGCGGAGGAGGTTTCAGTGAGCCGAGATCGTGCCACTGCTCTCACCCCAGCCTGGGCAATGAGCAAGACTCCATCTCAAAAAAAAAAAACAAGAAACCATTCTGTTGATCTCATTTGCCCTGCGTGGCCTGACAGAAGAAACTGAGAGCTTTAAACTTGACATGAATAACCACTTACTTATGATTTTCCAGCCATGTCTACTTTCTGAGTAACTGAAATACTTTTCTGTTCCTGATTTTGGATAGGCAGTACTTTCAATGTGCCACTGTCTGACATACACAAAAAATAATTTGAAAACTCAATACAATTAGGTAGAAGTATAAATGCAGTCATGTAATGTTTTATTATTAATACCTTATGCAGCACAGAAAGAATGGTTCAAATACTTTTTTTTTTTTTTTTTTTGAGAGGGAGTCTCACTCTGTTGCCCAGGCTGGAGTGCAGTGGCACAATCTCGGCTCACTGCAACCTCTGCCTCCCAGGTTCAAGTGATTCTCCTGCCTCAGCCTCCCAAGTAGCTGGGATTACAGGCGCCCACCACCACGCCTAGCTAATTTTTTGTATTTTTAGTAGAGATGGGGTTTCACCATGTTGTCCAGGCTGGTCTTGAACTCCTGACTTCATATGATCCACCCGCTTTGGCCTCCCAAAGTGCTAGGATTACAGGCATGAGCCACTGTGCCCAGCCGGTTCAAATGCTTTTAACATTTGGGTAACCACTTGCTAAATTTAACTTTTAACTAATGCTTGCTAGTAAGAATAATCCTAAGCTAACTGAAGTTTTCATTACCTTCCTATCTAACAGCATTCACCACAGTTTAACTCTTCAGCCCACCAAGGGAATAAGCAAGACTAGTGGGCAATTTTATTTTCATTGCATAATATCAATTTTATTTACATCCCAAGAAAATATGGATGAAAAATTACAGTTGAGCAGTTAGACTAAGGTGGTATGTAGTATTGCCTAATACATCAAGTTTTCTGTTAATAGTATTTCTAAATCTATTACCCTATTAGAATAGAATTAATAATTTGCTATGCATGTATAACAATAGAAATCAAGTTGGAAGCTTGTTTCTTCCATAGGTCTTCTGCACTGTCACTATTCAAAACAAGGTCTCTTTCAACAAAATGCCCACATCCGACGAGTGATGTTGAAATGTTAAGTGATTTGTAATTCCTAATAATAACTTTTGTTTTGTTAAGTCCCTTTTTTCTGCCCATTAGCATCCTTCAAAGCTTTAATGATCCATGTAATTAAATTACAACCCAGAATGAGACCTTTCTGGAAACATATAATACTAGAAATATAGATTTTGATTAAAATCAAAGCAATGTAACTTAAAGACAAATGTCTAAATGTCATTAAAACTGGGGGAGCCTGGGCCTAAAACAAGTGCTTCTGATAAAGAAGCGAATTGAAGATGTGTAAGAGGGCAGAGAACCACACCCCTGAGGCCAAGGTCAAGATTAATTCACTTTCTAACTAAGACAGATGAGAATCATTGCACAGGAGCCCACAGAGATGAGGGCCATGCATCAAGCCCTGATGCCTATGGATCCCAAATGCTTCAAATAGCCACTGAAAATTCATCAATTCCATTTCAGAGGAGCAGTCTTAATGAACAAGGAGCAGGGCTCAGGCAATCACATAGTTCAGACTTGGGGGAGTTTCTACCCAAGGATTAAGTGGTGTCAGATTCCTGCCAGAAACAGAGCTACAAGGCAAAAGAAAAAAAATAAAATAAAGCTGAGTTTCATCATCATAAGAGAACACTTTGCTATTTTGTCACCTGAAAAGAAATAACAACACAACTGCACAGCTGATACCTTTGGATGAGGTCCTGCTGTCTTCAGAGAAAAGAGAACATCTGAGAGAAAAGCATGGCAAGTTTCTCAATCCAGATCCTCTGCTTTCATATTTTTTAAAAGGTGAAAAAAAAATGTTAAGGTATGAAATGAACGCGAGTGCATGTATGTGTGCACATGTGTGTACTCAACCTTGCTGCTAAATATATTGTGAGATTTCTTATTGCTAGACAAAGCAAATTAGCCATGCTGTTCTAGGTGGTCAGAGGACAAAGGAAAGAGCTCATCCTCCCCTGACCTTACCCCTTGTACAGTCCAGGAGAAAATGTCTTCTGTCTATTGTAGTGCACTTTAGAGGATGATTAGCTTGGTCAGGTTCATTCTAGCATAGCATTTTAGTAGAGCACATCTGTTTGAATTTCTAGACTGATGCCTCAATGTCTACTCCCCAGACACTTAATTTAACACATCTACCAGACAGAGATCAGAATCTCTTGATATTACATGTTAGCCACAGATCAAAATAGTTGGCCACATAACAACTCTAGCTCCATCTAGCAGTTCCCACAACAGCTCAGCTCTGACCCATTATCTGCAATGATGAGAACTCACATCATCCTAGAATTGTAAAGAAGTAGCCAAAATTTATATTTGATAGAAACTGACCTTTAGGGTTCTCTTTCTACCCTTAGAGACTCACTGTATCTTTCTTACACCTTTTTAATTGCACTTTTGAAATTACAACAGTTCATAGCTCTATGACATTTTCAAAATGGTAGGGAAGAGGTTTTCCTAAACACCTTGACTGAATGTGCAGAATCCATAGAGAAGGATAAATAACAATTCACAAATACCGACTCAGTTTTGTTTGGTTTATGTTACCTTTGATTATCCGCACTTAAGCCATATGAGATTATTTCTCTTTGACTCAAAGCTTAGTGATGCTTTTTTTTTTTTTTTTTTTCTGAGACAGAGTCATTCTGTTGGCCAGGCTGGCGTGCGGTGGTGCAATCTCGGCTCACTGCAACCTCCGCCTCCCAGGCTCAAGTGATTTTCATGCCTCAGCCTTCTGAGTAGCTGGGATTACAGGTGTGTGCCACCACGCCCAGCTACTTTTTGTGTTTTTAGTAGAGACGGAGCTTTGGTTTTTTTTTGTTTGTTTGTTTTTTTTTTGAGTCAGGCTCTTGCTCTGTCACCCAGGCTCACTGCAGCCTCGACCTCCTGGGCTCAAGCAATCCTCCTGCCTCAACCTCCTGAGTAGCTGGGACCACAGGTATGAGCCACCATGCCAAGCTAATTTTTATTTTTTGTAGAGACGGGTCTTGCCTTATTGCCTAGACTGGTCTCCAACTCCGGGGCTCTCACAATCCTCCCACCTCGGCCTCCCAAAGTGCTGAGGTTACAGGTGTGAGCCACCAGGCCCAGCCTGGTGTTTTTTGTTTGTTTGTTTTTTAATGACAGTGCTGCTCCCAAAAGATCTTCCAAGATGATTTATATACTGGACTATCTAAGAATTCCTGAAAGCCAGGGCACTGAAATTCCAGACCTGCCTGTTGCCTAACCCTTTGTCCTCCAAACCTCGTGAGTGCCTTTTCCATACCTCCTAGCTGGTCTTCCCTCTCCTCAGCAGGGAGAAATTCAAAAAGAGCTGGAAAGCAGCAGAGTGGGGAGGTAGAGGGAAGCCCAACAGAATGTGCCTGAAGGAACCTGGAAAGAAAGAAAAATCTGTCAAGCAGAATGCCAGTGAAGAGCTTGCTCTGTGTGTTTGGAATACCAACTAAACAGGGTCCTAAGGAGAAGGGTTCTTAAAATAACTTTTTTGTCTTTATGTAACCACCATGTGATACTACTCAGAGCAGGGAAAAGCCAAGTGAAAGGCAATTATTCCATCTATTCCACATGCTCCATTAAATATTCCCACTGTAACTTGTTTGTCCTGTATTTTATACACAGGAATTTGGGACAATATAGTTCCTTCCTTGACAAACAAGCATTTTCCCTCCTGGCCACCACACTATAACACAATTGTAACCCTGGTGTGCCTGATGGGCCCTGTTGAGCCTGCAGCCTCTCCTTCCTTGCTGCTCTGAGAGCTTCCTCCCCACACTGTGTGTGCTCCAAGAGTTTGCTCTGCCTGAGCCTGTTTATAGCACGGGAGGAGGAAGAAACAAAGCAATTGTGAAGCTTGTTAATAGGCAGTTCATATGATATTAAAGGTGACCTTGCCATTTCCAGTTCTATTTATTCCACTTCCTTCCAAACCGGGGCAAATCCTTCCTTTCAGGGCAAGAGCACCGCTCTGTGGATACAGTCTGTGGGAACGGAGAAAAGTTCAAGCCCTCAGAGGTTATTCATTACCCATGTCTGGAAATATAGTATTTCCCATTCACTCACATGTTGGGTCTGTAAATCACTGCTACTTGGCAGGAGAGGAACCTTGGTGAAAAGTAGTTTTTGTTGTTGTTTACTGCAAAAGGTATTCATATCAGTGAGGTTTAATTTTATCACACTAGGGAACTTTAAAAAAAATAGTAATGATCTCCTTTTTGCCAATATAATATATGCATATAAGAATTTATACATACTTATGTAAGTGAAGAATCCATACTACGTAGACTCTACATATATATGTGTATATATATGTGTGTGTGTGTGTGTATGTATATATATATATATATATATGACTTTCTTTTTTGAATTTGACCTTAGCACAATCTGCAAATATTAATCACTCAAGTATCTAACCCTGTCAGAGAGAGGACAACAGTTCACAGTTTGGTGTCAGCTGGCTGGCTGTGGTGGTGTTTTGGGTTGTTTGTTGCATTCTTCAGGAAGCAAAGGTATTTCCTGAAGGGCCGAGAAAGCCAGCAGGTGTATTGTGAAGTACAATAGGACATGTAGGTATGAGTTGTACTCAGTGGGGACAGAAAATTCCTTAGCAACACTTAGGCTTGACTATTCTGAACAGTAGTTCGGCTGTTCAGCTTAACTTCCTCATTGACAGTCTCCAGGCATTTGCACCATCAACATAAATGTAGTTTTTGCTGTATATTGACTCTGGGAGGGTAGAAATCAATGTGCGTCATTAAAATGCTTTCAAATTCCTTTTTCTCCACTGAGAACACTTTGTTTCTATTTTTATTTTGCCCCTCAACTATATGGATAGTCCTCATCTCTTCATTTTGTGGACAAATGTGCTGTCGTTGAGGCGGTAAAAGAGCTGATAACTTAACCATAAGCGATTACCTCGTTGCAATGTCTTCATCAGTTCTCCCTTGGTAAAAATTCCAATTTATCCCTCTTCCACTAAGTATTGGGGTGACAGGGGTTGAGAGTGGGAAAGACTGCAGTTTGGTTTACCATTCTGGTCTCCCCCTCTCGGTGGAGAGATGAGAGGCTCCCCTCAATGGCTCAGATGAGAAGTTTCAGCCTGAGGTCTCATGCCACACAAAAATCAAAGAGCATCTTTAGCATTTGTCAAGTTTATTCCATGTCTGCAGAGAATATGAGCATTTGGCTCCAAGTGTACTTTTGCATTCACTCACTCGCTTATTCAGTCAACAATCATTTTCCCAGCATGCTTTATAACTCTGGGGGGGTATAAATCTGAACAAGATTGGCCCCTGCCCTCAAGTTGTTCAAAATCTAACAGGAACAAAACAAGACAAAAAATATATACACACACATATACATATATTTCGGTAATTCTAACACAGGACAAGGGTGAGTAGAATAGAAAATGAACAAATTGCTATGAGCATACAGAGAAGGAAGTAAATCCTTCTGGCTGGGTGAGGAAGGGGGACATCATAATAACATTATGTAAGGTGGCTTACACAATTGGGTCTTGAAGAGATGAGACCTCAGAGATTAAGGAAAGCCATTGAGACAGTGGGAAAGCACGAGCAAAGGCAGAGAGGCAAGAAAGTGTATAAGGTCAGTTCAGGACACAAATAGCAAGTTGTCCTATTTGGCAGAAGCACAGAATATCTGAAGAGGAGGAAATGGAGGGGAGGGGATTGACCTTGGGTAGAATTATTAATACTAACTTACCTAAAACACTTGGAAGATTTTTTTTTCTAAGTCACTAGGCTTGGTTTCTAGGCATAGTGGACCACTACTATTCCCTTCCTAGCGTAATACTTTTAAATTTATTAACCTATTTTGGGGCATTTCTTTCTTTCTTTCTTTCCTTCCTTCCTTCCCTCCTTCCTTCCTTCCTTCCTTCCTTTCTTTCTTTCTTTTTAGACGAAGTTTCGCTCTTGTCACCCAGGCTGCAGTGCAATGATGCAATCTCGGCCCACTGCAACTTCTGCCTCCCAGGTTCAAGAGATTCTCCTGCCTCAGCCTCCTGAGTAGCTGGGATTACAGGTGCCTGCCACCACGCCCAGCTAATTTTTGTATTTTTAGTAGAGAAGGGGGTTTCACCATGTTGGCCAGTCTGGTCTCGAACTTCTGACTTCAGGTGATCCACCCGCCTTGGCCTCCCAAAGTGCTGAGACTACAGGCATGAGCCACCGCGCCTGACCGGGCATTTGTTTCTCTACTCATTCTTCCCAATAATAAGCAAAGCTCTGAGGAATAATTTTGTGCACAAGTTTTTGCATAGGTCTGTACTATTCCTCTGGAATACATTCCTGGAAGTAGACTTGATGAGCTATAGGATGTGGATTGTTCTCCAGCCATGGTGAGCCAAGGAATATTCCACAGGTAGAAGGAGAAAGCCTGTCACTCCTAACCTCCCCAATGCTTGGTGGCCATTTTAAGTCTTTACCAATTTGATAAACCAAAAACAATGATTGACTTTTTATTCTAGTTTTCATTCCTTTGATTACTAATGAGGCTAAACACCTTAATCAAATACTAACGGCCATAGAGCCAACATATAAAATCCTTCAGGTTGGATTTTATTAGTGTGAAATGAACTAAAAAGAACGCTTCAGATTCATTTTCATTTTGCTTCCCGAAATGAGATTATAAAACTATTGATCATGAAACTGCATCTATGGGAAAATAGGAGAGGGTGGCCTGATTTTCCCATTGATTGCACCTGCCCTCAGCTTCCGTCTTCGTTTGACTGGGAACAGCTGGCCTTTGAAAATTGGCCATGCTGTAATGCATTGTACCAGAACCCCAGTTCTGTGCCTTATCTTAGGCTCTTTGAACCTTGACCTCTTCTTCCAGCTCTTTGAAGCCTCATTAAAATTTATTCCTCTCTAAAGATATGTATCATATCATATTTTGCTTGGAATAGGCACTTAACTTTCCCTTCTACAAAGTGGTAAGTTTTTTGAGAGCAGCTTTGTCATATTCATGTTATCCCCTGCAATTGCTAACATGATGCCTCCAGCATTTTTTGAAAATAAATAAATATAACAGTTTAAAATGTATTTATCTCCTTCTCTTAAAAACAATGACTTTTGTTGTCATTGGGATTTCTTATTCTTAGAAAAACTACCCCCCCAACATGAAAACAAAATCTCAAAAAAAAAAAGATATAACCAAATTAAATAAAACAATGAATTAAATAATACACTTAATACCTAAGTAACACCCAAAGAGGGTATTTCCTCCTTTCTAGAAACTCTCCCCTTCATGGGCCAGCTGTCATTGAATCATTAAATTATATTGTATTCTAGTGGATGCAAATAAGAACGTGTTTTCAAGCTAAATATGGTTCGGTTTTTGGACCCAGCTGTTTTTTCCCTTCAATTCTAAAATAATTTCAGATTTTTATACATATTTAAGGACTGTTTATTTAAAACCCCAGATTGAAGTATTTTCTAAACATAATTCATGTTGTATTTCTCCACTGGAAAGGTTCACCTCCATTGAGCACAGGGACTTCTGAAACAGAACCTTAATAGCATACTTAGCCAAGGAATAGTCACCAGCTGACTAGCTATTGATTTAATGTTCCATCATTTCCATGGTTCAATCACACCTACCATGGTGAATCAGTTGGAACATCCTCAATGAACCAATAAATGAGCAATTTCCCCCACCAAGGGGATACGTTTCATGTGCGGCAGAGGCATACATAACTTATCTCAAACAATGTGAGGATCAAGTGCAGCATTGATTTACCCTGAATCATCCAGCCTTCTGTTTTCAGTAATGGTTTAGTCCTCTAATTGGCACAAACCCCACACACCAGCTTTTTGTTTAA
Source organism: Pongo pygmaeus (assembly GCF_028885625.2). Taxonomy (NCBI): domain Eukaryota; kingdom Metazoa; phylum Chordata; class Mammalia; order Primates; family Hominidae; genus Pongo; species Pongo pygmaeus. Next base: position 35,302,861 of record NC_072384.2, on the reverse strand, counting down.
ATATTTGGGCATGTGATGTATCTCTGCTTGAGGTCAGGGACCATTTCTTACATACTTTATCATTTTCAAGGCATATATTAGGTGGTCAATTTTTATTTGTCAAATGAGAATCATATGTTAAGGTAGAATAGGGCCAGAGTTTGCTATATGCCTGTGGTTCTCAACCCTCGGTATCCATTAGAATCACCTGGGGATCTTTCTGAACAATACCCAAGCCTCATCCTCAAAGCTGTGGGCTTAATTGGGTCTAAGATAAGGTCTGAGCATTCCATCCAAACCTTATGTTTTAAAAGCTTCACAGGTAATTCTAATGAATTGCTAGGCCTGAGAAGCGCGGCTATATTGTGACACAATTAGGCAGGCAGGAAGTATGGTAAATGGTCTCGTAAGTACCGCACAGTACCATACTTCTCAAAGTGTGGTCCCTGGACCAGCAGCAGCAGCAGCAGCAGCAGCAGCAGCATCCTGCCACTTGTTAGAAGTGAAAATTATTGGGCCCCTTTCCAGACCTAGAGAATCAGAAACAGGCCAGGCATGGTGGCTCACGCCTGTAATCCCAGGGCTTTGGGAGGCCGAGGCGGGTGGATCACTTGAGGTCAGGGGTTCAAGACCAACCTGGACAACATGACAAAACCCCATATCTACTAAAATATAAAAATTAGCCGGGTGTGGTGGCGTAAACCTGTAATCCCAGCTACTCAGGAGGCTGAGGCAGGAGAAGCACTTGAACCCAGGAGGCGGAGGTTGAAGTGAGCCGAAATCACACCACTGTGCTCCAGCCTGGGCAACAGAGCAAGACTCCATCTCAAAAAAAAAAAAAGAGAGAGAGAGAGAGAATTAGGAACTGTGGGTGACATCCGTAAATTTGTGTTTTTGTGCCCTCCAGATGACTCTGATGCCTCCTAAAGTTTGGGAACCACTGTAATAGAGAAATCTATGTTGAACTGAAAATGGCAAGGCTGGCACTGTCTTAGAGAAACTGATTTCAAGTTATATTAAACTCAAAACATAAAGCAGGTTATGCTTCATAAAACAACACTCTGAATCATAGTTTTTTCTTTTAAAGAGACAGGATCTCACTCTGTCACTCACACTGGAGTGCAGTGGTGCAATCATAGCTCACTGCAGCCTCAAACTCCTAGGCTCAAGCTATCCACCCACCTTGGTCTCTCGAGTAGCTGAGTAGCTGGGACTATAGGCACGTGCCACCATGCCCAGCTAATTTTAAAAAAAATTTTTTTAGACACAGGGTCTTGCTTTGTTTCCCAGGCTGGTCTTGAACTCCTGGTTTCAAGTGCTGGGATTATAGGCATGTTGGCCATTCACTGCCCCCACCCGTAGTTTTCCTTGGTATTATCCTTTTAGCACATGAAAACAAAAACAAATTTCAGTATGTATAAGATAATCCACTAATACCAAACCGTGAAGATGGCCATGTCGGCCTTCCCTATACAAAGATACTTGGCCTAGAGGGGGAACCAACCACATGTCATCAGCTCGTGCCTTCATTGCTCTATGCTTCGTGATGGCCCTCAATACTTGGGCAAGAGACCTGTTACTCAACCTCAATTTCCACTCATTGTAAAATCAAAGGCAGCAGGAACCTCAAACCACAGGCCCAACTTTCTAGCCAGGTTTGCAGAGCTTCTTCAGAAGCCAGGGTCAGAATTAGGTGTGCTTCTGCTCCCAGCTGTGGCCTTGTGAATGTAGAATGGGAACACCCTCATCCCGCCTTCCACAGTGGCTTCTTCCTCAAGTGCCCAGTGCTGGATCTGACTCAGCTATGGAGGGTGAGGAGCAGAGGGACAGTGGCCGTTGGTGGTGGCAAGGGGGAAGTGACAAAGGGAAACGTGGGGGGTTGGTGGCAACAGCAGAAGTGATGACTGGCAGCACATGATGTGGTGAAGGGGTGATGCCGTGACTGTCACACCCCACCATGACAGGAGGCTTGTTTGCCACACCTGTATCCGGATCCATTCAAGGGACAGGCAGATTAGGGTTGCTGGTTTAAAAGTGATTAAAAAGCCGGGCGCAGTGGCTCACACCTGTAATCCCAGCACTTTGGGAGGCCGAGGCAGGCAGATTGCTTGAGCTCAGGAGTTCGAGACCAGCCTGTCTCTAAAAAAATTTTAAAAATTAGTTGGGCATAATGGAGCATGTCTGTGGTCCCAGCTACTCAGGAGGCCGAGGCAGAGAGGATCGCTTGAACCCAGGATACAGAGATTGCAGTGGGCCAAGACCGTGCCACTGTACTCCAGCCTGGGTGATAGAGCAAGACCCTGTCTCAGAAAAAAAAAAAAAAAAAAAGTGATTAAAGGCCTAACAGAAAGTAACGTTGGTGATGCAGAGCTGTGAACAAATCTCTCCAAGTTTGGCTGCTGTGCTACCTGTGTCAAAATCACCAGAGGTAATTGTTAAGGCTGCAGCCTCTTGAACCCCCACCCCAAACTCCTGAATGAGCATTTCTTTTTTATTATTATTTTATATTTTACTTTAAGTTTTGGGATACATGTGCTGAACATGCAAGTTTGTTACATAGGTAAACATGTCCATGGTGGTTTGCTGCACCCATCAACCCATCATCTGGGTTTTAAGCCCCACATGCATTAGGTATTTCTCCTAATCCTCTCCCTCCCCTTGCCTCCCACCCCCCGACAGGCCCTGGTGTGTGATGTTCCCCTCCCTGTGTCCATGGGTTCTCATTGTTCAACTCCCACTTTTGAGTGAGAACATGCAGTGTTTGGTTTTCTGTTCCTGTGTTAGTTTGCTGAGGATGATGGTTTCCAGCTTCATCCACATCCCTGCAAAGGACATGAACTCCTGAATGAGCATTTCTGAGGGGGGACAATCTGGAAATTTGCACACTAAACAAGCTCTTCATGGGATTCTGATACGGGTGGTTCTTAAGATCTCGCTTTCAGAAAACCACCCGAACATAATTTTGTTGCTTGGAAATTTGAAGTTGCTTGTCCTTCAACATTGACTCTATGCAAAGAACTGCAGAAGACACACAGTCCTAAGATATAGTCCCTTAAAAAGAAATTAACCATAAGTATTATTAGGAGGAGGAGCAGTAGTCGTGATAAATAAACAAATAAACACTAAACTGCAACAAGGTAGAATGAGGGAGGAAAAATAGCAATGAAAGTTTATGGGCATTAAAATGAGAAAAGTTAAAACTCGGGGTTTAGGAAAGGGATTGGGAAGGAGGTGACAGTTCAGACTTCTTAAATAACTTTTTTCCTTAAAACAGTATGTGTGTAACAGGGGTTTATGTTCCTTGAAGACATCTGAGATCATTCTTGGAGGAATGAAGAGAGGATTTCAACAGGTGGAGCAGGAAGGGGAAAGCAAAGGATTCCAGGAGGAGGGAAAAACATAGGCATTGATGTGTGTTGACTAGTATTTCTGTCATCTCGGGAATTTGCTCTTAGTAAGAATCCTCAAGTGCCTTAAAGTTAGGACCTTAGGAAACTGGGTTCTCTTTCAGGCTAGCCAAGGCTAATTTACATTTTTGGGGTCCAGTGATTTCTTATAATGTTTCCTGGTTCCACAATGTATATAAAATTGAGGTATTAAATTATTAAATGATGATAAAACACTATGCTGCTTTAGGGGAAGGAGTACAGATGTCTGCAATTCACTTAGAAAGGCATCCAGGAAATAAGGTGATAGAAGGATGGATAGAGGGATAGTTAGAAAATAAACAAGTTTAATAAAATATTAACAGTAGAATCCAGGAAATGCATATACAGCTGTGCCTTGTAAAAATCCTTTCAACTTTGCTGTGTGTTTGAATTTTTTCACAATAAAATGGGGGTGGGGATGTTCTGCTTCTACAGGTCATGTGATTCTGAGCAAATCTCTGCTTAGCTCCCCTCAGCTTCACTTTGCCATTATTTTTAAGGACAAAAACTGCAATTACTTTTGCACCAACCTAATGGTTAATCTGCAAGGTCCTGTCCAGTTCCCAAATTCTCTCTTATTCCCTCTTCTCAGACAGGGAACACAGGGGTTACTACCACAGAGAAGCAGTCCTCTAACCTACCATGACTTAGCTCTGCTAATAAAGTTAGTTAATCTTCCTTATGGTGTGGCAGGGAGGACCTAACTTGGACCCAGACAGTGTCAAACTGCTGTCTGTGGTTCTAGAGCAGGTGCCAGGCGAGTCAGACCTTGAAATTTGTTTTGAAACTGACCACCTGTTACTGTAATTGTGTGGCTGTTTTCCTGGCTTATGGGATTTTACTTCAGCTGTTGTTCTCAGGCGAGAGTTTATTTCCTCTAGCAATCACTCAGTTCACTTGCCCTAAACTTAGAATTTGAGTGTAGGGATCTTCCGGAGACTGAGTCAACTATGCAAATCTGAATCTTCTGTCAAAAATCCTGAAGTTACCTACAGACTTGAGTAACAAATTTTAAGGAAAAAAGTGAGAATCCTCTTTCAAGTCTTTTGTTACAGATAAAACATCTTCTGAATTTTGCAGGGAGAAGGAGCTAAAGGATTAAATTTATGGTTGCCCCTCATTTTTGTTCCTGGCTAACAGACAGCATTGTGCTGAGTCAGCACTTTCCTCGCACTCACCACCTCGCTGAAAATTCTCACGCCCATAAAACTTTACTGCAAGCTACAACTTAACAAAGAATAAGTCAATTTTTCCCTGATAGTTAGAAGGGAATGCCACAATTATGGAACTAGAGTGGACCTTAGTGATTAACTAGTTCAATCCTTCATATTAGAATTGAAACAAGTAAAGTTCTGTGACATTATTATAAAGAGACTTGATCAAGATCATAAATCTTGTTCAGGGCTGAGATGGAAATCTCCTTATGTTGCAGAATGTGCTCGTATAAAGGGAAAAATAATAAAAGCAGCTTAAAAAGCTCTGCTTATGAATATCAAGTTATTTTCTAAAAAAAAAAAAAAAAAAAGCTATGGTGTTCTAGTTTCCTATTGCCACCTAACAAACCACCACAAAACAGAGTGGCTTCAAACAACAATTTATTATTCCCTGCCATGGTTCTGTCAGAGAGAATAATACTAGGCTCCTGTAGGCAGTTCTCGCTCAGGGTGAGCAGTGTAGTTGCATCAGATGGTAGCTGGGGCTGGGCATCTAGGATGGCTTCTTCACCACATGTCTGGTACCTGAACTGGGGATGGCTGGAACAACGGGGGGCTGGCCAGATGTCTCTCCATGTGGACAGCTTGGGCTTCATACAGGAAAGAACACTTGAGCAGAATCATGAAATACAAGTGGGAGTTTGCCATACACGGGAGATGGGAAAAGGAAAATCAATAGAACAGACACAGCATGTACAAAGGCATGGAAACAGAAAACATCACCGAGAAGGGAAAGCAGCTTTAGACTGGGAGTGAGAATGCAGTGCCTCCTCCCTCAAAAAGAGCCCAAAATGGAGGTAATCCTAATGGGGAAAAGAAAGTCGTTGAGGCCGGGCGCGGTGGCTCACGCCTGTAATCCCAGCACTTTGAGAGGCCCAGGCAGGCAGATCACCTGAGGTCAGGAGTTCAAGACCAGCCTGGCTAACATGGTGAAACTCTGTCTCTACTAAAAATACAAAAATTAGCCATGCGTGGTGGTGCATGCCTGTAGTCCCAGCTACTAGAGAGGCTGAGGCAGGAGAATCGCTTGAACCTGGGAGGCAGAGGTTGCAGTGAGCCAAGATTGTGCCACTGCCCTCCAGCCTGGGCAACAGAGCAAGACCCTGTCTCGAAAAAAAAAAAGCTGTTGAATATTTCAAGGGAAATATTCAAGGGAAAGCTGAAGGAAAATAATGTTCCTAAGTGAGTACCATCTTGGGGTGAAGTTCCCCTTCATTATTTGAAACTTCACAGTTTTGTTAGAAATTGAAGCTTCTGCTGGGTAGCAACTGAACTCCCTGAAGCTCTCTTCTTTTGAGTTTTTCACTGCCGGAGAGAAGGGTCCTTTCTGCCTTGTGAAGGTAATAGAAACTTTCCCAGATCTAACATTGACATAGATGTGTCATGTGTCTCAGAAATTAAAATGCAAAACTCTTTTTTAAAAAAGTGAAAGCAGTTTGATAGCACTGAAGCATAGAGCCAAAAGGAAGGAAGAGGAGAAATGAGGTCAACTAGAAGCACCGACAAAGGGACCATTTTGGAAGCCATCATGACAACCCAAGCAAGAGATGATGAGGGCTTGAACTGGAGTTGAGTAGAGATGAAGGAAGGGGTGGTGATTTGAGAGCAATCTAAGGAGTACAATGAAATGACTGGTTAGCTATCCAGAGACAGGATAGAAGGAATCCAGAAACTGCCTGGATTCCTGGCTAAGATGAAACAGTGGGTGATATATATAGTCATTAGCTGATAGAGTGTAGCCAGGAAGAAGAATGGATGGGGTGGGAAAGAAAGTAATGAATTTGGACATACTAAGATGAAGATGCCCACAGGTCATCTAGAAGAGAACTGTTCCATATGCAGTTCAATGTATGGGCCTGGAGCTGGGGGAGCTGGGGCAGGAGAAGAGATTTGGGAGTTACTTGCCCATTTGGAGAAGTATTTTTAAAAGTTACTGTTTTTAGGCCGGGCACAGTGGCTCATGCCTGTAATTCCAGCACTTTCAGAGGCCAAGGCAAGTGGACCCCTTGAGCCCAGGAGTTTGAGACCAGCCTGGGCAACGTGGCAAGACTCAGTCTGTACAAAAAAATGTTTTTTAAAAATTAGCCAGGACTGGGCATGATGGCTCACACCCGTAATCCCAGCACTTTGGGAGGCTGAGGCAGGTGGATCACCTGAGGTCAGGAGTTTGAGACAAGCCTGGCCAACATGGTGGAATCCCGTCTCTACTAAAAATACAAAAATTAGCATGGCATGGTGGCACGTACCTGTAATCCCAGCTACTTGGGAGGCTGAGGCAGGAGAATCACTTGAACCTGGGAGGCAGAGGTTGCAGTGAGCCGAGATCACACCATTGCACTCCAGCCTGGGTGACAAGAGTGAGACTCCATCTCAAAAAAAAAAAAAAATTACCCGGGTGTGGTGGTGCACTCCTGTAGTTCTAGCTACTCAGGAGGCTGAGGTGGGAAGATCGCCCCTAGTGGGATGCAGTGAGCCAAGATGGTGCCATCGCACTCCAGCCTGGGCAACAGAGTGAGGCTGTGTCTCAAAAAAAATTTTTTTAATAACAAATAAAAATTCCTGTATCACAAACTAATCAGGAAAACCTGCCACCCCTTAGTTGATGTCCATTTAGTTGGTTCTATACACAACTAAATTATATACAAAGAAACAGTCCATTGTCATGGAGTTTGATTCTCCCTGGTTTACAACAGTATCAAGTAGGGTTAGGGTCTAATAAAGGTGAAAGAATTACTGCCAGTTTGTTTCAACTATTTTCACTAAAAGATACTAAAGATCATTATCATTCTTTATCATTACTTACTCTTCTCAAGACTCTCTAAGAGCATGCCTTAGGAATGAGGGGCTATAAGTTCTGATATCTATTCCACTGTTTCCTGTTACAATTGGTTCTCAAACTTTTAGCTTTAGAATGTCCTAGCAGCTTCTTTTTTTTTTCATCTAGATTCCAGAGCCCCAGCCCCAATGATTCTGATTCAGTAGGTCTAGGGTAGAGCCCAGGTATCTGCAATTTTAACAAGCATTCTAAGTGATTCTGATAAAGCAAGTATTACCAACACAAATGGAATAAGTTCCTAGGGCTCAATTTCTTTATCTATAAAGGGGAAATAATGACACCTGCCATGCCTATTCTCAGGGCTTTTATGAAGTCCAGAACAACAGTAATATATGTAAGAGAGCTTTGAACACTGTGGGTTCTCCACACTGGTAAGATGTTGGTATTGTGTGGGGCAGTGCATCAGAATTACCTGGCAGCCTCCTTAAAACATAGAATGGTGAACCCTATTTCCAAGATTTCTGATTCAGTAGGTCTGTGGTGAGGCCCAAGAATTTGCCTTTCTATCAAGTTCCTAGGAGATATTGATGCAACTGCTCAGGGGACCAGGCTTTGATATGCTCATCTGGGCACCCAAAAGCACTGGTCTTAGGTCAATCAACTGAAAGCTGTCGAGTTGGTTCAGAGGGTGACATATTTTACCTTAGAATTGTCTGGGCCTGGGTTCTCAATGCTCATGATTCCCAAAACTGTATTCACTTACCCAATAAACATTAACTCAGCACCTTTGATGTGCCAGGCACTCTTCTGAACACTGGACACACAATCCTGAATAAAATAGACCCAAAAATGAATGAATAAAATTACTTCAGATAACAGTAAGTGCCATGAAAATATAAAACAGGGTAATGGAATAGAGAGTAGCTGAGTTGGAGGTAGTTCTTCATATAGAGGGGTCAGGAAAGCATCGTCAAAGGAAGTAACTTTTTTTTTTTTTTTTTTGAGAGAGGGTCTCACTCTGTCACCCAGGCTGGAGTACAGTGGTGCAATCTTGGCTCACTGCAACCTCAGCCTCCCAGGCTCAAGCCTCCCGAGTAGCTGGGACCACAGCTGTGTGCCACCACACCTGACTAATTTTTGTATTTTCTGTAGAGACGGGGTTTCGCCATGTTGCCCAGGCTGGTCTCAAACTCCTGGGCTCAAGTGATCTGCCCACCTCGGCCTCCCAAAGTGCTGGGATTGCAAGTGTGAGCCACCGCTCCCAGCCAGAAGTAACAGTTAAGCTGACATAAAAGAGTCAGCCATACTAGATGGGGCAACAGCACTCCAGGCAGAGAGAACAGCAAGTACAAAGGCTTCGAGGCCAGAACGAGAAAGTCTAGTGGGACTGGAACTAGTGAATGAGAGGTAGAGTGACATGGGATGAGACTAGAGAAGTATACAGGGCCAGAAACATAGGATCTTGCAGGCTTTGGGGAGTGTGGGATATGAGTCAGGCCTATAGGGCAGATCTGTACAGATCAGCCCTTTCCAAACTAACATGCATGCAAATCACCAAGGATCTTGTTAAAATGCTGATTCTGATTCAGTAGTCATAGGATGGTGCCTGAGATTCTGCACTTCTCATAAGCAAGATGCTGCCGTTCTGCTGCTGGAATCACACTTTCAGTAGCAAGAGCCATAGAAGAAGATGCTAGGAAGCAAATAGACTCTGTCTTCTTTCAATCAGGGAAAAGTATGGATAAAAGGTAAAGGGAATGGCAGAAGATAGGGACCAAAGAAAAAAATCATCATATTGGGGAACCGTGGATACTAAAAATTATCTTTCAGGAGGATCTATAATGTCCTTTTCAGCATACAGCTCAAAGGATTAAAAGATTGTCACCGAAATGAGGAACCTAAATAAAATAATAATTCTCTTGGTAGTTTACTTAGAAGTGGCTGCATAGGTTTCCAAAGTGAGTTTGTCTGCTCACAGTTGAGTGCTGCTGCTTTCTCAAACCCCACCAGAACTGCTTGCAAAACAAATGACTGTTTCCACAACCTCTTTAACCTTCTATGACTCTCTATGGCTATTGCCTGCCACTGCCTTCCTCGACATTCTCTATTCCTGTTAACCAATGTTGCTGGCCCTTCTCCCTCCCTCTGCCATGTAAGGGCCCAGAACTTGGGTGGAGTAAGAGGGAAACATAGGCCTGAGGATAGCAGGGGGAAGAAGGCATCTCAGAGCCTGCCTGTTGCCTCTGCAGTACTGCCTGGAGTGCAGCCATAAAAATATAGCCAGAGTCTGCTTCCCTTCCTCCATACTCTTCTGGGGGTTGGGGTGGGAACTGAGTAATCTTACCTTATAAGCCATATGGCTATTTCTTTTAAGGAATGATCTTCCTAGAATGCAGCCAGAAGCCCAGAACGGTAAAAAAAATAAATAAATAAATAAACTTAAAATCGGATGCCTCTTTGTGTAAACTTCTATACCACATGATAGAGCCCTTGTTTGTTATCATAAGCATGTTTCCCCAAAATTTCCTGTTTTTTAGATGATTTGTGAATTGAAAATTCTGTCTGTGGAAGGAAAGCCACATTATTGAAGCCCCAAACAATAGAATGACTATGGCTTTAATCCTTTGAATAAGGCTTTGTTTCCCATTGACTGAAAACTTCCGAAAGGAAGAAAAGCTAGGAACATTCAGGAAGGATTTGTATTTCATTTTACAACAGTTTTGTGAAAGGGGAAAATCATCTGGAGGCCTTAGACTCCCTTTCCTGGTTGATGGGTATCCGAACATACAGCCGTGCTGGGAGCTGGCTGCAGATGGTGGCTCCCGCCCACCAAACACTTCCCCACCCTACTGGCAACTTTGTCTCATTATTGTTGTGCTGACACCAACAGACGTTCATCCTGAGCCAGAGTTTCACATATTCCCCGGGCATGACTAGGAACAGGTGCACCCAGTCTATCTCAATTTACTTGCATGGATCAAAAATGTTTCTTTAATATATTCCACAAGGCTTATATTGCATACTCCTTAATTTATGAATTTCCTGTTAATAAAGAGATATCATAATAATTGAAAAAATAGTCATCAACCATTGAACTCTTACATTACTTTGAATTACACTACCCCTTGACTGTGTTTTCATTTACTTTACACATCAATAATTATTTTCTTTTAAAATAAAGTAAAATCAATGAGCTGAATCCTCCTTACAATTTGGGGAAGAGGTCTGTGGATAAAAGAAGCTGCTTTAGCTGGGCATGGTGGCTCACGCCTGTAATCCCAGCACTTTGGGAGGCCGAAGAGGGTGGATCACCTGAGGTTGGGAATTTGAGACCAGCCTGACCAACATGGAGAAACCAGTCTCCACTAAAAATACAAAATTAGCTGGGCGTGGTGGTTCATGCCTGTAATCCCATCTACTCAGGAGGCTGAGGCAGGAGAATCGCTTGAACCCGGGAGTCGGAGGTAGTAGTGAGCCGAGATTGTGTCATTGCACTCCAGCCTGGGCAACAAGAGCAAAACTTCATCTCAAAAAAAAAAAAAAAAAAAAGCTGCTTTAAATCCCCAAATGCTGATACGGCCATTCCTGCTTTGCACAGATTCTATGCCAGAGGCATAAATTATGGAGCTCAGTTCACGGGCTGTCAGGCCCCACTGCAGAAGTCAAAAGGGCCTCTTGGACACCTGCCCCTTCTGAGTGATATCATCCTCATTTATAAATCCCCACTGAATGTAGAATACCACACACACCTTCTTACGGCCAACAGCCCTTAGGGTTTTGTCTCAGGTATGTCTCTGGGGACATAATTTAGAGATTCATCATCCTGAGAATTATGTTTCAGGTACCAAATCCTAATTATAGGTCTACTCCATAAGTGACTTCCCAGAGACAGAAGGTGCAGTTGAGGTTAGGCCTGGGTCTTTGTTATCTGTAAATAGAGAAGGCAATACCTCTTCGTCCACATGGTCCTATCTTTACCGCATTACCTGTACTGGTGGAACAGCCAGACTCCCACTCTGTTAGGAACATACTGGAGAAAAGAGACCAGTCCTTGGCTGAGAAAGACAGGATCCATTTTTCCGGTGCTTTCCAAAGCAGCATCCACTTTAAGTCAGGGAAAGCCTTCAAATTACTTTCCATAGAAGAAGATTTAAAAGAATGTTTCTGTTTAGGGTTTTTCAGTCTTCTGTCCAAGGACTCTTCCATCTTTTGTCCAACCACAGAATCCTTTGAGAGTCTGCTGACAATTATGAATCATTTCCCCTCAAAAATGCACATATGTGTAGACACAAACAATGTTGCATGCAATTTCAAAAAGTTCACGGACCCCTGGAAACCCATAAGCCTCAGATTAAGAGCATTTAATCAAGATTTAGACACTTTTTAAATTTATAGAAGTTGTGAATTTATAGAAGTTGAAAGCAGAAGAGCTATTAAATGCTCCAAAGCATTTAAAGGACAAAACTAAAATAAGAAAATAAAAAGAGAAGCGATTAAAAGATAGCATTTTTCTAAAATAGATCACGGTGATTGTCTTTTTTCCTCTGCAAACATTGTACAGCAGGGCATGAAACACCAGCTTTACCCTTTGCAGCTTACATGCTAAGACTGCATGGTATGTTAATGGTCTCATAGATCCACAATATATTCTATGTTTGTAATTAATAGCTACCCTGATGGTTGCCTGGTATATATGAGGCCAAGGGTTCTGACTATAGGATTACTTATTGCTCACAACAAGCACACAGGGTAAATATCACTAACCCATTCTACAGCCAAGAACATGGAGAATCTGAGAAGAAAACAGCTTTCCCAAAGCCACACAGCAATTAAGCAGCAGAGATGGAACTCTGACCCAGGGCTGTCTGTCTCCAAAGGCCTCATTCTTAATACAATGTAAGAATGCAGGCCTACTGAATTTTATAATTAGCGTTTAAAATGTTCCTTCAGAGTCCTTGGGGCAGTTATCAGGCAAATAGGAAGCAGGAGAACTTCAAGGGCTGCTTGAAGCAAAATCACACGCTTTGCAGTGACAGCTCCAGGATGTCTGCCTGGGAGGGATCTGAAGGCCCTGGGGAGCTTGCCTTAAGGCTGCAATTGCAATTGCGTAGCAAGCAAGGAGACTTTCCTCCCCTTCAAGTCAGATGGCACAGTTTTGGCAGCCATAGCCCTTGCTATTGGAAGAAGAAGCTGCCCTCTCCGTCAGTGGGTGGTTGGTGAGAGTTAGGGCTGAGCTCCCACCTAGCTCTCACACCTGAGATGTGCAAATAGCTCCGCCCACCCCTGCCCTGCCTGGGCCCTCCATCAGTTCTGCTTCTCTGCCCCCTCTGCACCCTCAGCCTGTCACTCTGCTGCCCTCTGCGGTGGCCACACAGGGATGAGAAACCTGGGAAAACCAAGCAAACACTCTATCCTACCCTGAACTGTGAATGTAGGAATAGTCAATTTAGACTTCTCTAACATTAGAGTTTTCTAAATGTAACTGCCAGCATGAGACACAGCCTGGAACCTAGAATAAATGAAGGAGGGAATCAAAGCTTTAGAGGATTTTCTTAACTCAAGTAGGGCCAGGCATGGTGGCTCACCTGTATAATCCCAGCACTTTGGGAGGCCAAGGGAGGAGGATCTTTTGAGCCCAGGAGTTCAAGTTTACAGAGATCCATGATCATACCACTGCACTCCAGCTTGTGTGACAAAGTAAGATCCTGACTCAAAAAGGTTTCTTAAAAAAATAAAAATAAGCTTGAGATATTATTTATGGGAGGCAGGACATCGCAGTAGCTAAGCATGTGGCTCTGGGGGCCGATGCTTGGGTTCTGATGGTGATTCGACCCACTTACTGTCTTACAAGTTACTTTGCCTCTCTGTGCCTTAGTTGTTTTATCATAAAATGGAAATAATAATAGTGCCTAGCTCAAAAAAGTTGTTCTAAAAATTGTTTAGACTGAAAAACCCTAAACAAAAATATTCCTTTAAATCTTCTTCTAATGAAAGTAATTTGAAGGCCTTCCCTGACTTAAGACAAAGAGAATGCTGCTTTGGAAAGCACTGGAAGTGAATCCTGTCTTTCTCAGCCAAAAAGTTGTTTTAAAAATTAAATATATGAATAAATATATTATACTTAAAACAGTGCCTGGCACATCATAAGCATTCAAAAAGTCTTAATTAGTATTGTGATCATTATTTGGCCACTTTCATAGTCACTGATGAGTGAACCACTTTGTCCATAGAGCTAAAATGATTGTGAAAACCCAGAAAGTAAGTTGTATTTCCCTGCAGAGGTTTGAGGGTGATGAGGTGAGCAGGTGAACGTAGTGCAAGGCCTCAAAACCAAGCTGAGCAAAGGAGCCCCAGTGTTTCAGTCAGGTATTGCTGCATAACAAACCACCTCCCAATGTACTGGCTTAAAACAGCAGTTTATTATTTCTTATGATTCTGCGGGTCGATCAGGCAGTTCTAGTTTGTAGAGTGTTGGCTAGGGCTCCAATAGGCTGGAACACTCAAAATGGCCTCATTCACATTCCAACTGGGAGCTCAGCTGGGGTTGTTGGCCAGAGTCCTCGGTTATCCTCCATCAGGTCTTGTCATATGGCTCTGGAGCTTCCTCACAGCTTGGCAGATGGTTCCAAGAAAGAACACTCTAAGACATGAAGACAGAAGCTGAAGACTTCTTAAGGCCCAGCCTTGGAGATTATATTATATTTGTCAAAATAGGTCATAGGCCAGTCTAGATTCAAAGGGAGTGAATCTAGACTCTACTTCTTGATGAGGGAGTGACACAGTCACATTGCAAAAGAACATATGGGATGAAAGATATTGTGGCAGCCGTCTTTGGAAACACGATCCACCACAGCTACAGGAAGAGAGAGGAACCAGATTTTCCTACCAAGGTTTGGATTGAGTGACTCGAATAGGAAGACCAATCCAAGTTTGGATCACAAAGTTACCTACTAAAATGAAGAAGTAAATGGAACTAAATGTTTTTAATTTAGCACAACTTGTTTATACGTGACTTAAATAGGATTATTCTTCAGAATATTAAAAATAGTTCCTTTAGGTCAAAAATCACATGGAGAGGTCGGGCGTGGTGGCTCACACCTGTAATCCCAGCACTTTGGGAGGCCAAGACGGGTGGATCACCTGATGTCAGGAGCTCGAGACCAGCCTGGCCAACATGGTGACACCCCATCTCTACCAAAAACACAAAATTAGCCGGGAGTAGGGGCACACACCTGTAGTCCCAGCTACTCAGGAGGCTAAAACAGGAGAATCACTTGAACCCAGGAGGCAGAGGCTGCAGTGAGCCTAGATCATGCCACTGCACTCCAGCCTGGGCAAGACAGAGTGAAACTCCGTCTCAACATACATACATACATACATACATACATACATACATACATACATAAAACCAGAACCATAAATGAAAATAGAAAAAAAGACATTAGGTTGGAGAAAATAATTATCAGTAATGTGCCTTTCTAAAAGTAAAAACTTTTCCTTAAAAGGTAGATGATAAAACCACATACTCCCTGATAGTGACAATGGTGAGCTTGTAGTGAACACTGAAGGGTACTGTGTTAAAGTGAGCAAAGCAGAAAACCATAAAAAGGAGGCTGGCTGATGAATAGGAAGAGTCAGACAAGAGCCCCAGGAGAGTCTTGAAATTGCTATTGCTGAGATTTTGATTTTTCCCTACCTCCTTGCATATATAGAATTCTTTTTAAAGTGTGATATACTTTATATTTGTATTTTACATTATAATTTATTGGGGTTGGGGGTTAACACCCTTTTTAAAATTTCTGGATATGGCTGCAGTCATACATGGATTTACAAAATAAGACTGGAGATAATCTCACCAAATGAATTATGATTTACCTTGAATGTTCCAGTTCTCCACAATTACAAAAGGTCCGGTCTTTAAGATTCATTAGAGATGGATAATGTTAAAAAAGGAAAAAGCAGAAAGACTTTGACAGATTTTTGAATGGTGGGGAGAAGAGAAAGCAACAAGAAATGGCACCAAGATTTTGGGCCTCGGTGATAAATGAATGGTTATGTTTCCTAGAGTGATTGAGAAGATGAGTAGAAGGAAAGAGAATTGCATATTGCAGGGCAGAATTACAAAAACAACAAGTCTGGGACTGAAAGACTATATGAAGGGAAAGTAGCAGACATCCAGCATTTTCATAACATCCTGATGTCCCTGGCTTACTTCTATTTGGGAGGGGGCCCCACTCGTTCTCATTTTATGTGACTATAACTTTTTAGTATTCATTTTACTGTTTGTCATTTATTGAGTTGTTTCCACCCAGTGTGTTTACAACTCACATAAAATACTGAAGACAATCAAATATACAGAAACAAGGCTGGGAAATGCAACTTGCCTGGCGAAAATGTCGTTAGTATCTAGCAGCAGCTGTGTACTGTAAAATCATTGGCATCGCCTCAGATAAAAGGCAGATGAAAAACAAGGGAAATTACTATCTAGATGCCCTGATGGAAAACTGTTTTTAATAGAAGGTGGTTTTAAATAGGCTGTCAGAGAAAGAGGATAAGTTGTCCAAGTGAGAAACTAGACAATCCATCAAGAACAGAATGCAAAGAGGAGAAAAAGGTAAAGTTCTCATGGGAACAGGATATAAAGTTGATGACAAAAGACCTTCACAGGGAATGAAGAGCAACACAACAATGTGTGCCATGTATTATTTGCATAAACTCCAAAGAACTTGGCACAATTTATATTTCCTACATCACAATCATAAACCAGGAAGTAAGAAAAAAGAGTGTTAAGCAGCCAAAATAGGTGGAGTATTCAACTTCACTCAAGGGAGTTAAGGGAGTTCTCAGGTCCTCACTTTAACAGTAATTCCAACAAGCTTGACTATCTGTTTCTCCAAACCCAACCATTTCAAGTGAGATGCAGATTCAACACTTACATGTTATGTATCTCAACAGTAGCTCACCCTTGTTGAGCATTAACTACGCATCAGGTACCATTCTAAATTCTATCTAGATGGACCTATTTATTACCATAGCAACCTAAGAGGTAGGGATTAGAATTATCCCCATTTTACAGATGAGGAAGCTGAAACACAGAAAAGTTTTTAAAACTACCCACCAATCACATAGCTAGTAAGTGGTAGAGTCAGGATGTGAACCCAGGCTAGGCAGATTCCTATATCCTTAACAACTAGGCCAGCCCTGCCCATAACAATCACCTGTTGGGCTTTTAAAACAGTTTGCTAGGCTTCACTCTGAGAGTTTCGGATTCAGTAGGTCTGGGATGGGGCCAGAGACTTTACATTTCTAACAAGTTCCCAGGTATATTCGTTTGCTTGGACTGCCATAACAAAGTACCATATACTGGGTGGTTTTAAATAACAAAATTTATTTTCTCACAGTTCCAGAGGCTGAAAGTCTGATATCAAGATGTTGGCAGGGTTGATTTTTTTTCCGAGGCCTCTCTTCTTGGCTTGTAAATGGCCCTCTTCTCCCTGTGTCTTCACATAGCCTTCCCTCTTGTCTGTGTGTGTCTGCGTCCTATTTCCCTCTTCTACAGACACCAGTCATACTGGATTAGGGCTTATCCCAATTACCTCATTCTAATTTAATTGCCTCTTTTAAGACCCTATCTCCAAACACAGTCATCTTCTGAGATATTGGGGGACTCCAACATATGAATTGGGAAGGTGGAGGTGGGACTACACCTTCAGCCCGTAACACCAGGTGATGCTGATGTTGACATGCTGGTCCGGGGACCACAATTTGAAAATCACTGAAATTAGCAAAAGTAGGTGTCATGGACTGTTTTCTCTTTCAATTATTTTTTTTTGCTTTTATTTTTATTTATTTATTTTTATTATACTTTAAGTTCTAGGGTACATGTGCACAACATGCAGATTTGTTACATATGTATACATGTGCCATGTTGGTGTGCTGCACCCATTAACTGGTCATTTAACATTAGGTATATCTCCTAATGCTAGCCCTCCCCCCTCCCCCCACCCCACAACAGGCCCCGGTGTGTGATGTTCCCCTTCCTGTGTCCATGTGTTCTCATTGTTCAATTCCCACCTATGAGTGAGAATATGCGGTGTTTGGTTTTTTGTCCTTGCGATAGTTTGCTGAGAATGATGGTTTCCAGCTTCATCCATGTCCCTACAAAGGACATGAACTTTAATCCTTACATGAGAAAACACCATGACTCTTATTTTCTTGACAAAACTGAGGATCCAAGATGTCAAATGACTCTCTTCAGATCACACAGCTAATGTAATGGACACAGCTGGCTATCCATTCAGCATCCATTCTTATCCTTCCTCCATCCTAACAGAATCTGGTTTTATTTAGATGTCCACCCCTCTCCCAGGTATACATGTGCTCCAGTGGAGGCAACACTCCCAACCCACCCCCAAAATTCGGAGGTAGGCTTGATTGCCTATTGATCACATTTCCCTTACCAGTAACTGGTTTGAACACAAGCATGTTGATCCAATTCTGGCCTATCAGGTGTGAAGGAAAGCTGGCTGCAGAAATTTTAAGGAACGGTTTCTACATTTGAGGGAGAGGCACGGGAAAGTACGAGGTCTGTCTCATTCCCTGATGTTGTCACAACTGAACGTGATGCCTGAACTTGCCGCAGTTGTCTTGCTACCAACCTGAGGGTGAAGCCTCCAGAGCAGCAAGAAGGAAAGAACTGCTCGGTCCTTGATGACATTGCTGAATACATGGATCAACCAAACCTGTACTCTCCTCTTTCCCCAACTTCCTACTGGATGAGCAATATATTACTGTTTGAAACAGTCTGAGTCAGGGTTTCTCTTATTCGCAGCCAAAAGCTTCCCACCTGATTCAGCTGGTAAACAGGGGTGTTAAGATTTGAATTACATCCAGGCGTGAGAGAAGTAATAGCTAAATTCAACATGACAGCAAGGCTGGAGCCAGAAGGAATTTGCAATACAAGAACTCAAAAAGTTTGGCAATATACAACAGGACAAATACTATATGATTCCACTTATCTGAGATATCTAAAATAGTCAAAAATCATGAAATTAGAAAGTCGAATATTGGTTGCCCAGGACTTGGGGGAGGGGAAATGCCAAACTGTTACTCCATAGGTGCAGGATTTCAGTTTTGCAAGATGAACAATTTCTAGAGATTTATTACACAATGTGAATATAGTTAACATTACTGAACTGTATACTTTTAAAAGGTTAGAAAGATAAATTTTATGTGTTTTGTCACAATTTTTTAAAAAGATTGGCAAACTAGAGTCATTCAGGATAAAGAATCCTACATACTTCAGAGGCCTTAAAGATGTTACCCTAGGTATAGAACATTGGCCTCCTTGCTCCTCCCATCTTAAAGCCCTTACACTGGTTGTCCTCTTGCCTGGAATGCTCTTTCCCCAAATATGTACACAGGCACATCTCTCAGTGCCTTCAAATCTTCGAATGTCACTTTCTCACTGAAGCCTACCCTGACCACCATATTTAAAACTGCAACCTCACCTCCCCAGAACTCCTGTTCCTCTTAACTTGCTCAATTTTTTTCATTTTCTCACGTTACATAATTTACTTATTATGTTACTTATTTCGTTATTTATTATCTGCCTCCATCCTCTAAAACATAAGATCCACAGGAACAGGGACCTTTATCTACTTTATTCTCTGATGTATCCCAAATGTCTAGACTAATGCCTGACACATAGTCGACTCTCAAGAAACACTTGCCGAAAGAATGTATGAGCACTGGGACCGGATGTGGTGGCTCACACCTGTAATCCCAGCACTCTGGGCGGCTGAGGCAGGTGGATCATTTGAGGTCAGGAGTTCAAGACCAGCCTGGCCAACATGGTGAGATCCCATCTCTACTAAAAATACAAAACTTAGCCGGGCATACTGGTGCTCACCTATAATCCCAGCTACTTGGGAGGCTGAGGCAGGAGAATCTCTTGAACCCAGGAGACGGAAGCTGCAGTAAGCCAAGATCGTGCCACTGCACTCCACTCCAGCTGAGACAGAGTGAGACTCTGTCTCCAAAAAAAAAAAAAAAGTATAAGCATAAGCATTGGTATAAATTTTGGTAACTACAGTCATCAGCCAGAAACTTTGTATACACTGAGGTTATAAAACATGAAAAGTGACTTCTGCACTAAGATGGCAGATCTAATCTTGCTCCTGCCCTTAATGCCACAAAAACTATAATCGAGAGGATGGGAGAACAGGAGAGGAGACAATCCCCCCAAAATTGCAGTAAGCCAAAAAGCAGCCAGTGGGCCAGTGGTAACCTACTTAGCAGATATGAAAAGCTGAATCCTAAGGGAGCAGTCAAGAAAGCTGAGAAGTGACCTCACTCATACCACAGAAATCACAAAAGACTCAAGACAAGCAGCACCAAATACCTCTGGAAACGGAGATGGGGAGTGGGAATGATAATGACAATTTGGGGAAAGCTACACGAGAAGTCTGATCCCTGCAGCCCTCCATACTCTACTCTTTTGGCAAGAGTCCTCTCCTACTCTGACATGATGGATTCTCTAGAGAAGGTAAAAGATGGGTCTTTGACTTCAGGAACTGGGTACTGTACCCAACTAGGGGAATTCAGTGACCAAATACATGTGGGATGCCAGATATTCCCAGAACACTAGCAGTCAGACCTTTATTCTTCATGCAGCAGATCAGAAGAGCTTTGTCCCTGAACAATCTCACCAGCCAAAGGGAAAGATCTAAAGATACTGACACCCATCAAATGGCCCAACCAGACCATCATACAGTAAAACCCACAATGGACAAACCCCATGGAAGTGCTCAGAGAGCTTCTAATCAGCTTTTTAGTCTCCACTTTTTTTTTTTTTTTTTTGAGACGGAGTCTCGCTCTGTCACCCAGGTTGGAGTGCAGTGGTGCGATCTCGGCTCACTGCAAGCTCCACCTCCCGGGTTCACACCATTCTCCTGCCTCAGCCTCCCTAGTAGCTGGGACTACAGGCACCTGCCACCACGCCCGGCTAATTTTTTGTATTTTTAGTAGAGACAGGTTTTCACCGTGTTAGCCAGGATGGTCTCGATCCCCTGACCTCGTGATTCGCCCGCCTCGGCCTCCCAAAGTGCTGGGATTACAGGCGTGAGCCACCACGCCCGGCCTAGTCCCCACTTTTAACATAAGCAGACAATCAAGGATTCACTGAACGCCTGAGGTAGGTCTCTAACATGGAAGACAGAGGCCAAAAATAAACAAATAGAAAAGCAACTTGTAAGAAAGGGGTTATGTAGAGAGAACACTTCTAAAAATTCCCCAAAAAATCACTTTATTAATATGCTCAGTAAGATGAGAAGATATTATATACATTTTAAAAGATCAGGATTCTATTATTTTAAAGGACCGTTCAAATAACAAAAAGAGTGCTTTAGGAAATTATTAAATGATGGCAATAATGGGAAAAACGCAACTGAAAGACTATATGATAAAGTTGAAAAAATCTCCCAAAAGCACATCAAAATACAGTAAGATGGAAAAATGGAGAGAAATTATAAGGAAATTAGACCAGCTCAGAAAGTCCAATACTTAATAAGAATTCAGGAAACAGAGAAGAGAAGAAATGGAAGGTAGAGAATCATCAAAGACATTTTTCAAGGAAATGCCCCAGAACTAATGAGCTTCCAAGATGGAATGGCCCAATGTCCAGCACAATGATGAATTTAAACCCACAGGCTGATAAATATTATGAAATTCCTGAGCATTAGGAACAAAGAAGGACCCATGTAGTCTACTTAGCAGATGTCCTGTGAGCTTCTTTCTTTTCCAGGGGGAAAAGAACCACATACAAAGGACCAAGAATCAAAGTGGTGGTTGGGTACAACGGCTCACACCTGTAATCCCAGCATTTTGGGAAGCCTAGGCGGATGGATCACTTGAGACCCGAGTTCGAGATCAGCCTGGGCAACATGGGGAAACCCCATGTCTACTAAAAAACAAAAAAATTAGCTAGTCTCATAACCCAGTCTTGAAAAAAATAAAGAAATAAAAGAACCACAATGGCACTTCAACCCTCTTAACAGCAACAACTGGGTCCATGGACCTACCCAAAAGTCATTTTCCAGCTCCCTAAATGTATAGTTTGGGATGGATATCGTATTGGAAATTGGCAGAGTCCCACGCTGATTGCTGTCAAGACAGTAACACACAGGACAAGCAAGGAAAGATCAAGGCCTGAATGATTCCATCAGTAAAGCTGTAACATGCTGCTTTTAGATTTAGATGGTTTATTACTTACATAGACAGCAAAAACAAGAAAAAGCCCCCAGCCTGGACAACATGGTGAATCCCCATCTCTACAAAAAATACAAAAATTAGCTGAGCATGGTGGTGCACACCCGTACTCTCAGCTACTCCAAAGGCTGAGGTGGGAGGACCCCTTGAGCCCGGGAGGTCAGGGCTGCAATGAGCCTTGATTGCACCACTGCATTCCAACCTGGGCAACGGAGTGGGACCCTGCCTCAGAAAAAAAAAAAAAAAAAAAAAGGCTAGGTGTGGTGGTTCACGACTGTAATCCCAGCACTTTGAGAGGCTGAGGCAGGCAGATCACCTGAGGTCAGGAGTTTGAGACCAGCCTGGCCAACATGACGAAACCATGTCTACTAAAAATACAAAAATTAGCCAGGCATGGTGGCGGGCACCTGTAATCCCAGCTACTCGGGAGGCTGAGGCAGGAGAATCACTTGAACTTGGGAGGTGGAGGTTGCAGTGAGCCAAGATCATGCCACTTCACACCAGCCTGGGAGACAAAGCGACACTCTGTCTCAAAAAATAATAATAATAAATTAAATTTAAAAAAAAAAGAGACAAAGAAGAATAAGCCAAAGGTGCCAGCTCCCTGTGATTCTTGTCCCATTAAGGACATCACTGAAACAAAAGGCACCAAATGACTGCAACATGAGTAGTGGGACACTCTGTTGCTTAAGAGCCACTTCTAGACTCCACTTAAGCAGTAAGTTATTATATACATTTTTGTATTCTGCATTTCCCTTGAGGGAAGGGGGCAAGAAGTCCCACACCTCATCAGAATCTAGGAGGTAATAAAAAACCATCCCATGACAGCCTCTCAGGGAGACAGGGAAGTGAGTGGGAGATGGCCTTCCACCCTCTCATGTTCCAGCAGGATCACAAGGTGTTTTTCCAAGATTCAGGTTAGCTGCAGTTCACGCCCTTGCCTACATGGCTTATGTGGATCTTGCAAAGCAGCCAGAGCACCATGGCAGAGCTGTTTCCCTATTCCTTGGTCTGTGGAATAGGCTACCATACTGGATAAAGCTAAGAGGAAATCTCTAAAAGTCACTTTCCCAGCCCCCAACTAGGATAGTAAATCATAAACAATAACATGTCCCCAAGAGGAATAGTGGAGATCAGTGCAACCCTTAAAGACCTGATGGTTGGTAGTCTCCATCACATTCCTATTGTCACCAGTGTGGCTCCAGCAAAAACCAGACAAATTCAGGAAATTGACAGTAGACTACTGCAAGTTCAACCAAGTCACAGCCTCAGTTGCAGCTGTGGTATCTTTACTACAACAGATTCTTAAAACCTCAGGCATATGACATGTGGCCATTGATCTGGCAAATGCTTCTTTTCTATCACTATCAGGAAAGGAGGCCAGAAACAAGAATATATATTTACAGTCTTATTCCAGGACTAAATAAGAATACTTTTATCAAGGCAACGGGGCCAAAGTAAGAAAGAAGTACATGGATAGGCCTCATGGACAGATGGAAAGGTAAGATCGCTACCCTAGCAAAGGGATAATAGATGGGATTTGTATTCAGATTTCTGATAACCAGTCCATACATTAGGACTATACCTGATTGAGGCAATCCAAGTTTTAAAAAAAAATTCCAGGATGAAGCAACTTCACAGACCCCCTTCTGTATTCGAATCCCATGAGTATAATGGGATGCCTTTTTTAACGGAATGTGATATTGATCATGAATATTCAGTGCTGCTCCCCAAGGAATGAGTAAATTCTCCTGCCCCCATGAACTCAGGAATGACTATGTGACTTGTTTTGGCCAATAAACTAGGAGAATGTGAAATGTGTCACTTCCAGGCAGCCATTTTAAGAGCTAAATTCTCTTCCTGACACTGTAATCATGGAAGCATGTATCAAGATGGCGCATCTATCAGCCTAGGTACCTGTGTAATATTAAGAACAGGAACTAGGACTTATCTTTTTATTGCCAGCACCTGATAGAATGCCTGGCACAAAGTAGATGTTTGTAAATAATCTTTGATCAATTAAATAGGGAATAAAATTTCATACCACCTGCAATTAGAAGGAAAGCTACAGGCGAGCAAGGACCATGGCTGTCTTCTCACTACTCCATGGGGGAGCCTCCAGAGAGAGCCTTTCACTTGGGCTGGGATCTATGTGCACCCCTTAACACTTTGTGCCAGACTAAGACACTACCAAGTCAGTTTAAAAAATCAGTTTTTTAAAAAAGCCTAACTTGGGGATATTCGCCCATCGGGCAACCAACACTATGCACTGTCCCTAACACTGCAACAGATCCAGGCAATCAGTGCAATTGTATGGGTTTCTTGTTGTCGTTGCCACTGTATTTACACCTCACTTACACAGGGACTGGTACCCCATGCTGCCTTGGCAAGACAATTGCACTCCTCTGTCCCAACAAGCAGGGCAATGGATTGCGAAGAGGCCTCCTCCGTCCCCAAGCAGCTACGTCGCCCAGGGGAAGAGAGAAGGCTGGGAAGTCCAAGAGAGGAGAAACCAAGGCCCGCGCTTAGGTGGGTGTTTTAGTGACGAGTCTGCCGTTACAGTCGAGCGGAGTTGAAAGGGCTGTTAGAAGAATGGAGCAGAAGTCGCAGTTGGGACGAAGCTGAAGAGAGCTGGCATTCGCCCAGGTCTACAGCCAGCCACCTGGTAACCCCAGACCCCGCCCCCAGAGCCAATCCAGCGAAACTACCGCGAATTCCCGGGAATTCCCTCCAACTCCGGGAAAACTCCCGGAGGGGCGGGGCAAGAGTGGGAGGACACCCCGCGCGCGGCCGCCAGCGCTCCGGGATCTCGAGATAGCCGCAGCTCTCGCGATCTTTCTGGAGCCGCACCTCCACGCGGAGTCCGAGCGCGTGTGCTGAGACCCGAGGGTCGGGAGGGCGGAGACTGGGAGGGAGGGAGAAGCCCCTTTGGCCTGCCTTACGGAAGCCTGCGAGGGAGGGTGGTGTCCACTGCCCAGTTCCGTGTCCCGATGCCCAGCGCCAGCGCCAGCCGCAAGAGTCAGGAGAAGCCGCGGGAGATCATGGACGCGGCGGAAGTGGGTTTCCTCCTTTCCCGGGCCTGGGAGGACAGACCCCTGGGCCGGGCTGCGCCGAGGGAGGGAGGAGGGAGAGCGGGGCCCTCTAGGTCCTTGTCGGCACGTTCTCCGCAGGCTGCGGGCGTGGGGTCCGGGCGCCTAGAGCCCTTGCCCCAGCAGTGGGGCCATACCTTCTCCGGACCGCGTTTCTTGCGGGGGTCACCTGGGAGTTTGGCCTACTAGAAACGTGTCCCCGGGGTGGGGAGGACGGGAAAAACCAGCCGCCCCGGAAGTAGGAGCGCGGCCTCACACTTGAGTCTCTCTGGGTTAGGCACGTCCTGCACGTAATGCACAATCCCTGGGAAAATTTTAATAAGCACTAGTAATCGATATGTACTCAGCCCTCGTGTTCCTAATGCTTTAGCAAGTAATGACAGTACTTAGCAAAGCCATCTGCCAATATGTTTAATGACCATTTCCCATGTGACAGCTTTAAAGAACACATGTCATTTTTATTTACTTTCTCTCTCTCAGTGACCCGGTAAGGTAGGTAATAGGAGTTACCGAGAATGCATTTGAGGTGAAGTGACCCCACATCACGTGGATAATTCATAACAGCCAGTGATCCTTCGGTGCTTTTCAGAAATCAGAGTTTGAAACCATCCTACAAGTTGTGTGTGCTGTAGTACTGTTAAGCCTTAATTTCCGTCTGGCTCCCTAATTTTTCTATGAGGAGTTCTGAGTTTGTGGTAAGCAACATGAGAAATAGGTCATCTTAGAATACTAAATGAGGAAGAGTCACTGAAATATTAATAGTACTAATTATGAATGCAACTTTTTTGTCCTTCACACAATTTAATCTCCTTCTGTTGCCCTCAGGCTTCATTGTGTGACTGTATCTCTCTACTCTGGCCAGGGTTATCTTTTTCTTTAAATTGTTCAGTAAGCGCCTTAAACATGTCTGGTTTTATTTTGGTGTAAACACAAAATCCAGCACCCTCCTGCTCTAAAGGAGAATTCCAACAGGTAGCTGTAAAGTGACAAACTTAATTGTTTCATACAGATCTTAAGTTACCTTGTAAAAATCTAGGGCAATTATTTTTGTGTACTCTTAATCTGCTTAATTGCATAAACTATCAGTGTACCCTTACAGATAGTATAGGTTTAGATACAAGGTAGACATTGTGGCAGAGTTATGCCATTTTATAGCTAGAAGAATCTTAGATCATTTTAGGGGTAAAGTAAGATTGAAATAAAGGCCACTTACCTATTTAATAAGTATATTTTGTTAACAGATTGGACCCTAGGTCTCCTGTTTCCTGTTCCTAACTCTAATCTGTAACAAGAAATTTGATATTATTATATTGTCAGTGTCAAACTCCTGTAACCTGGTATCCTGAAGCTGGTTTTTAGAAACAGGAAGCTGGTGAATTTTTTGATGATGTTTTACAAAAGGAAAGTTGTAGTTAGCTTATACCCAGCATCTCCAGTTTCTAAAAACTGTGGACATCTGGTGCTCAGAAAGCTTACCCAAAACGTTGGTTCTCTTTGAACATTTCTTCCTGTAATAGGAAGTTAATAAAACTGTGGTACTTCATCCTACTCCCTTCACAGAGGAAATTTATGTCCCTGCTTTGAAGTAGTTTCATCTTTTTGAAGAAGATAGTTAAGATGTGTTGTACATATGTGTAAATTTTCTGAGAATGTTATTAAGTATGGTAAATCCATCTAGGAGTGGTGGTCTTCAAAACAAACTAACCAGAAACAGTACTTTTCTGTAGAGTACATATGTAAATGAATGACAGATTTCCACATTATGAAACTACTGACTTTCTGAATTAATAAAATGATCCTGAAAGTTAAATTCATTTTTATATTCTATTATTAGTATTTATGTGTTTACTGTGCTCTTAGTGTTTACATAAAAAGTCACAATGCAAAAACTTCTTTTGTAGGATTATGCTAAAGAGAGATATGGAATATCTTCAATGATACAATCACAAGAAAAACCAGGTTAGTAGCTATGTGACAATAAATAAAGCTTTTTTGCTTTCTAATTCCAGGAAAGCTCTTCATGAAGTTTTAAGTAAGGTTGGCATAAATCTGAAGGTATAATTCTGAAAAGCTTAAACGACGTTAATAATCCAAGTAGATGTCATAACCCTGTGTAAACATTGTCAGTTTAGAGTTCCGACTCTAGAAAAGGAAAAAAAAAAAATGTTATTAGGTATTGTAGGTTAAATGGTATGTTTTAAATGGTAGATTATATTTTTTAAATATTCCTAAATTATTAGGTAAGATTCAGCCGTTGTCTAGGAGATAGGAGAATGGCTAATAATAACTGCCTTCATCACATGTAGCCTTTTTGCATGCTTTAATAAAGCTACCTCTTTTACTTCCCCCAACCCCCACAACTTTACTTCTCTGACTGTTTTTAGCTATTATTTATTCCTATTTTGCTTAACTCTTCCCAAACATTTATATTTTCACTTATTCTCTACAGCATCCTTGAAAACTAAAGAACCAAAGTTGAAAGATAAGAAACTTGACTTACACAGTCTGCCAGACCTGGGATTAGAACCAAAGGCCATCTGACCCTAGAGTCCATGGGTCCTTCCATCTTACATCTTCTCTGGCTTCTTTGGCAGTACTATGATTTGAGTTTTAAAGCCTCCAACTCCACTCCATTTTGTTTACTCTTAGCTTCAGTGTCTGGGAATGAAATTAATTATTCTTAGACCCCAGTCTATCTTTTCTCATAACCACTCTTTTTTGTTAGCGTATGTTGGCATCTTTATATTTTTTTTTTTTTTTTTTTTTTTTGGAGACGGAGGCTCGCTGTGTTGCCCAGGCTGGAGTGCAGTGGCATAATCTCGGCTCACTTCAACTTCCGCCTCCCAAGTTCCTACAATTCTCCTGCCTCAGCTCCTGAGCAGCTGGGACTACAGGCGCACACCGCCACACCTCGCTTTTTTTTTGTATTTTAGTAGAGATGGGGTTTCACTGTGTTGCCCAGGCTAATCTCGAACTCCTGAACTCAAGGCAGTCCACCCACCTCGGCCTCCCAAAGTGCTAGGATTACAGGTGTGAGCCACCGTGCCCGGCCTTATATTTCTTTGAAATTCACCTGACTCATGTTGTTTCTCTCAGACCTGTAGATTTTTTATTTATAAATGTTTGCCTTTCTTTTACTTCTATTTTGTATATGTAATTTCAACAGATTTATCTTACTCAACTATTTGACAGTCTTTTTTCTTTTGGTAGACACTTCAAATTACGTCTCTCACTCTTTGGTGCAGTAATTGTAGACCTTTACATTCTCGCCCATTGGAAGCACTGCTTCAAGTTCAGAGGGCTGCCTATGAATATTATGCTTTGGAAATAAAACACCTCTAGGTTAATTTTATTGTTATATTTGATTTACCACATGATCACAAAATCACTTTTCTTTCCCAGCCTTGTTGGGAAAGAATACAGTAAAAGACCAAAATTCAGAGACTGAGTTGGGAGGATCACTTGAGCCCAGGAATTTGAAACTAGCCTGGGAAACATAGTGAGACCCCATCTCTACAGAAAGTAAAAAAATTAGCTAGGCATGGTGGCATACACCTTTTATCCCAGCTACTCAGGAGGCTGATGGGAGGATCACTTGAGCCTGTGAGGTCAAGGCTGCAGTGAGCCACGATCACACCACTGGACTTCAGCCTGGGCAACAGAGTGAGACCCTGTCTCAAAAAAAAAAAAAAACCCAAAACCAAAATTTCTGAAAATCATTTCCAAAACATAAAGATGAAATAAAGTAGTTGAGTACAGGTTGAGTATCCCTTAGCCAAAATGCTTGAGACCACAAAAGTGTTTTGGACTTTATTTATTTATTTTTTTGGACTTTGGAATATTTGCATTATATTTACCACTTGAGCATCCCTAATCTGAAAATCCAAAATCCTCCAATGAGCATCTCCCTTGAACATCATGTCAGCACTCAAAAAGTTTTGGATTTGGGAGCGTTTCGGGTTTTCGGGTTAGGAATGCTCAACCTACGGAAAATGGAGTATGGGGGATGATATTCCTCTGCCAGGGCAAGCAGGAGGAGACACTTGAGACTTTGTTTTCAGGTTAGGTGTCTTTCTCAACTGTACTTCCTTGAGCTGTAACACAAAGAAGTTCACTGGAGTTTAAGTCTTTAACATAGGTCCAAAGCAGCCATTAACATAATTGCTGTTCTTCTTTTGCTGGCAAATCCACAGACTGTTGCATTCTTCCACTTAGAGAGAAAGATAACCTATGTATGTAATATGGTTATAGTAATATAACAATAAAATTCTACCTTTGGTTTTACCTCTGCAAAAATCCCAATTCTTTGCTCAAGGTGGTTTCCTTTCTCATCTGCTTCCATTTCTCCACATTAATCACTCTGATGCCCATGACTCTTAAAAGTGCAGTTTTCAAACGGAAATCCTGCTACCTTGGTTGTTACTGGTTAGCCAGTCATACTGGTGTGAGTATGGCATGGGCTTCAGGTATGTTCGGGTGTATTAAAGGTTGAGAACCCCTATGCTAGTTAATTGCCATGCCACAAGAAAGAAGAGCCATTACCCTTTTTCTTTTCCAAAATGCTAGTAAAATTATCCTAATTATCACATATCTCTTAGACTTATGCTTTTCTGTTTTGTGTGGTTTTGAGTTGTGATTGCTTGGTTAGCCATTGCTTTTTCAGTCTTGGCATTTTCAAATCTGCCTTTTAAAATCTTCTGCTGATGTGTCTGTCTTTTCTCTTTCACACTTTCTTTTGCCTGAGTTTACACAGCAGACTTGGAAGTTGGCTTAACTCATAAAGTCTGTTGGCAGTGTTTTGCAGAAATCCTCTTATGATGCCAGTGGCTTTAAAATTCCTCTTTCATTCTCTTTGCTTTTGGCTATGAGAACCATGTTATTTATTCTCCTATAAATCAGATTCTCTCTGCAGCTGCATCTTTTCTTCAATAGGCAAATTATAAATACATTTAGACAAATTCGGTAAGACATACAGTATTTATAATTTGACTTCATTTTATGTCTCAAAAGGTATTCTTGATATTGTAATGTCATGTCTATTGCTATGTTTAATTTAACTAATACTTAAATGTTTTTCTCTAATCAAATGATTGCATTTAGAAGAGTAGCAAAAATGATTGTTGAATGTTGCATTGTATACATATCTTTACATAATAGTTGTTTTGTAGCTGTTTTCCTGTTTAGGAACTCTAGATGAATGTAGTATTTTGTTTAGTATTAGGAGCATAATATTTGGGGCTCACTTACAGCCAAAAGGCTCGATAGGGAAATGTATGAGATGACATCAAGCATGATTGGATCTTGGGGCTCAGGAAGCATCTACAGGCCTTTCTCTCTCCACCTTTTGGCTCTGTTTCCTTTAGGATATTGGCCTCCTTCTCGAATCCTGCAAACATAGCAGGAAAGGTGAAAGCTGCAGCCCTGGGCCTGCACCGTGTCAGCGCAGCAATCCCAGGAAAGAGAGCTTCATTCCCAGCATCTGTATATTTAGTCCCAGAGAAAGACTTTTATTAGCTCAGTTAGAGTTACTGCGTCCTGGGGAATAGGGTACTGCGACTGTCCAGACTTGGCAGAGACTAGCTGACTTAGGTACTGTGGCAGGCAGGCAAAAGTTCCATGTCCTAGGCAAGATAGGCTGTGTTTGGCCTTACAAGTCATTGAAGTGTTCAGATTTGCATTTTGAAACTGTCTGACTTCAAAGGAGACTGAATTAGAA
The DNA here is from genome assembly GCF_028885625.2 of Pongo pygmaeus. Taxonomy (NCBI): domain Eukaryota; kingdom Metazoa; phylum Chordata; class Mammalia; order Primates; family Hominidae; genus Pongo; species Pongo pygmaeus. The sequence continues at coordinate 35,272,391 of NC_072384.2, read as the reverse complement.
GGGGACACAGGGATTGCAGTTAGGAAGCTATTGCTGTGGTTTAGGTAGGAGACAATAGCTTGGTTTAGTATGGCGGCAGTGAAGATGGTAGAGAAATAGATGGATTTTAAACATATGTTTAGAAAGCACAGTTCACAAAACTTGAGGCAAATTGCATATGGAACGTGATAGAGAAGACAGTGTTGTCAAAGATTGAGAATTATTCAAGATGGTTCCAAGTACTTATGCTAGCTGTCAAAAATAATTATGATCTCTTTGTAAATTCTGAATTTAAAAATTATTTTACTATATAAAAATTGTTTACTTTTATTACAGATCGAGTTTTGGTTCGGGTTAGAGACTTGACAATACAAAAAGCTGATGAAGTTGTTTGGGTGCGTGCAAGAGTTCATACAAGCAGAGCTAAAGGTAGGATTGATTTCATTATTAAAGCTCTTTCGGTAAGGACTCCGAATTTTTTGTCTTACATGTTCCTCACAGACCAAAGTAAATCTTTAAAAACAAAACAAAAACATGTAACTTTTCTTTCTTAAAAGTCACTGTAAAGTATTAACCCATAGTTAATCAACTTTAGATTCCTGTAAGACATCCTTACAAATAATTTGACCCTAAAGACTGATGAAATCTAAGACTTCAAGCTACTTTTCTAGCATCGCTCTAAAGTTTTAATTATTTTCAGCTGGAGAAGGAGTAGCTTAAAAAAATTGAAAAAAAGTAAAGTTTAATTATAAAGTGAAGAGTGTTTTTGAGAAACTTCCCGTTTGTTAATATTTTTATATTTGTAATTATCTAGATGAGGAGAGAAGTGAACAAAAGATAAGACTGGGCAATTCAGTACAGTAACCACTGACCACATGCAGCTATTTACATTTAAATTCAGTAATTCCGTCACACTAGCTGTATTTCAAGAGCTTAATGACCACATGTGGCTAACGGCTCCCATTTTGGACAGACAGCACAAATACAGAATATTCTCATCATAGAAAGTTCTTTCAGACAGTGCTAAAAATGTAGCCTCAACAGAAAAGAAACATTAGGATCATTTAGACAGACCTCTGTTTCTTATAGGAAATTGGCCTACTATAGTGTTCAGAATTGTCTAAAAATATTAATTGACACATTAGTTTATAACTTTATACTTTTCATACTTTTTCACATTTGATCATCCCTGCAAGTTTGTGAAGTAGGCAGAACAAGCATTCCTGTTCCACTTTATAAATGAGGAAACACGTTCAGAATGAAGCTACTTACCCAAAGTCTCATAGTAGTTGGTGGAGTATAAACAGAAGCTAGAAGCTTTCTAAGACACCTCCTTCTCTTTAGCAGAGTTCTTTGCTTCTGTAGTATTTAATATGTCCCATGATAATAGCATTTTTAATTGTGTTTCATAATATTTTTATTGTAGAATTAATACATGCCCATTATTTTAAAAATTCTACTTTGCTTCTATAGTATTTAATATGTCCCATGATATATAGCATTTCTTTTCTTTTCTTTTTTTTCTTTTTTTTTTTTGAGACAGAGTCTTGCTCTGTCACCCAGGCTGGAGTGCTGGGTTGTGATCTCAGCTCACTGCAACCTCTGCCTCCAGGGTTCGAGTGATGAGTGATTCTCCTGTCTCAGCCTCCCAAGTAGCTGGGATTACAGGCATGCACCAGTATGCCTGGTGAAGTTTTGTATTTTTAGTAGAGACAGAGTTTCACCATGTTGGCCAGGCTGGTCTTGAACTCCCGACCTCAGGTGATCCTCTCACCTTGGCCTCCCAAAGTGCTGGGATTACAGGCATGAGTCACACCACCCAGCCGATAGAGCATTTCTTAATTGTGTTTTATAATTTTTTTATTGTAGAATTAATACATGCCCATTATTTTTAAAATTCCAGCACTTTATACATATATTTCACTTTTAGGGCCACCATTGTTAAGAGTTTGTCTATTCTTTCAGTGTCCTCCCCTGATGAATACTGACAGACTTTGAGAGGAGTACTGGTGGAGTTTTAAATTTTCGAATAATGTTGATATGCCTTCCTGAAAGGTTGGGCCATTTATTCTGCCAATAGTCCGTCACATTGTATTATAATCCTTCATTTACTCATCTCTCTCCCGTTATACTGAGAGCCTTTGTTCTGTCCAAATGGGGCACTTTTTCCTAAACATAGTAATTTAGCAAATTAAAAGATAGAATGCATACTACAAGTAAGCCTGAACCAAGAACATTTCTCTTCACACCCATCCCTTTATTTTATGACTGCCGTGTCTGTTTCTTCTTAACAGTTAAAACTCATGAGTGATACTTCCCAGTGGTTGTGAATAAGACCTTTTCAGTGAGACAGATGTGTGTTTGAATCCTGGATTTGTGCTTACAATCTGTTTACTCTAGGCAAATTGCATAACCTTTCCAATCCTCAGTGTCTTCTCTTAAGACAAGTATATATTAATACCTAGCTTATAAGATGTTATGTAGTAATATTTATAAAGTATTTAGCTCTATGTTTGGTGCAGTGTAAGCCTTCGATAATTGAGTCATGTTAATGAGCATGACAGTTACTTGCCTTCCATTGTAGTTTTTTATGTGTCTTATTTCCTGTTGTCAGCTCTTGGAAGGTGCTACTGCTTATTTTCTTGCTTTGTTTGGTACACAACACATAATAAGAACCCTACCGAATAATAGATGAATAAAATAGGTGTTTTATACACATATAATAGAGCATTGTCTTCTGGGTCTTGTTCTTGCTGTCCAGTAGCTCACTCTAATTGAGATCAGCATGTAAGTATGAAGCATCACGTAAGTGAAAAAATATACAGGTTGAGTATCCCTTATCCAGAATACTTGGGACTGGTGTTTTGGATTTTGGATTTTCTTTTTTTTTTTTTGGAATATTTGCATTACTGGCTGAGCATCCCAAATCTGAAATCCAAAATGCTCCAATGAGCATTTTTTTTGAGAGTCATGTGGGCACTCAAAAAGTTTTTGGATTTTGAAACATTGCAGATTTTCGGATTTGAGAATGTTCTTCCTGTACCATCTGCTAGTGTTTTTTTTTTTCCATTTGTGACAAATTATTTGTGTCTCTTAATTGATAGTGCCTCCTGCCTCAAAACCTGAAACAAATTGCAAGGTGTAAGGACTTTATTGATGATATGAGCTAATCATGGTGGGCGGATAGGGAGAGTTTATGAGTGTCAATGTTATGAACAGACTGAACGGTTTAAAACTTTCTTGAGTTTTTAATTTAGGAATTTCATAGCACTTTTTATTAGTATATTAACTAACTGTTATTCTATCTCAAAAAAATAAATTATTTATGGGTATTGGGGAATTTTGGAGGGGCTAAATGCTAATGCACTATTTTAAAACTCAAACAGCACAAAAACTAAAGAATAAAGCAGAAAGTGTAATTCACTTGTTCTGCTCCCAAGAGAATAAAAACACTGTGAAAGTTTGAAATGATAGAAATTGCTTTAAACAAAGATTGATACTTTTTCTTTTACAAAAATGAGTTCATATGCTATATCAGTGTTTTATGTAGCTCTACATGATCATTTACAATATTTTTAATTTGCAAAATAGAAAAATTTGTTCTAGATTATAAAAGTAATAACCATTTTTGTGAAATACTCAAGCATTATAGAATTAAATCAGGTATAAAGTGGAAAACTGACTGTAATCCTTCTTTACAGATTTGTGGGGTTTTTTTGGTTTGTTTGTTTGAGGTGGAGTCTTGCTCTGTCACTCAGGCTGGAGTGCAGTGAGGCGATCTCAGCTCATTGCAACGTCCGCCTCCTGGGTTGAAGCAATTCTCGTACCTCAGCCTCCCAAGTAGCTGGGATTACAGGCACCTGCCACCACATCCAGCTAATTTTTGTATTTCTAGTAGAGATGAGGGCTTTTTTTTTTTTTTTTTTTTTTTGAGTCAGGGTCTTGCCCTGTCACCGAGGCTGGAGTGCAGTGGTGTGGTCTCGGTTCACTGCAACCTCCTTAGTTAGGACTACAGGCATGCGCCACCATGCCCAGCTGATCTTTGTATTTTTAGTAGAGACGAGGGTCTCACCATGTTGGCCAGGGTGGTCTCAAACTCCTGACCTTAGGTAATCTGCCTACCTCGACCTCCCAAAGTGCTGGGATTACAGGCTTCAGCCACTGCGCTCGGCCTCAGATTTGTTTTTATGGGGAGGTTGAGGGTCAATGTGAGTGTATATGTGTGTTTGAGCTAAAATTTTTATAATATTCTGTATTATTTTATAACCTGCACTTTTCTTTATCTTTTGGATATCTTTTCATGTCTGTGCGTATAGTCCTGCTGCATCATTGTGTTTATTTATTTATTTATTTATTTATTTTTTCGAGACAGAGTCTTGCTCTGTCGCCCAGGCTGGAGTGCAGTGGCACAGTCTCCGCTCACTGCAAACTCCGCCTCTTGGGTTCACATCATTCTCCTGCCTCAGCCTCCCAAGTAGCTGGGACTACAGACACCCGCCACCACGCCCGGCTAATTTTTTTGTATTTTTAGTAGAGATGGGGTTTCACTGTATTAGCCAGGATGGTCTCGATCTCCTGACCTCGTGATCCACCCACCTCAGCCTCCCAAAGTGCTGGGATTACAGGCATGAGCCACCACGCCCGGCCGCATCATTGTTTTTTAATGGTTTCATAGTATTTCATAGTGTGGCTATATTTATTTACATATATTTTTCCCATTTGTATAAAGTTCAGGTTTATCCATTGTTGCTTTGATTTGTGTTTCAGTCATTGGTTAAACTTCTTTTCCTGATATGTTAACTATTTTGAACTTCTTTGATATATTGTTTGTTCTTGCCCTGTTCGTATTTTATTAAAAAAGAATAATTTTCTCCAAGTCTGTTTGCATTTCAGTTTTTTGAGGTGAAGAGAGGCATTACAAATAATGATCATTATGTCCTTTTCTTTCAGATGTTTGTATCTCATTTCTTGTTTCTCTTTGCAATACTAGTAGGTTCTCTAGTACCTCAGGGATTCACACAGTGAAGAATTTTTGAAAGAGCAGAAATTCCAGTTCTAAATGAATGATTTTGAGTTTAAGGTTCTACATAAAATGTCATTAGAAAACAAATGGCAAAGTTTTAAAAAGTAGATTAAAAGTAGTTTCCCAGCCAAGTTTTCTGTTTGTCAGGAGGAGATGTTGAATTTTATCAGACCTTTTTCTAGCATTTTTTCCCTTCAAAATATAAGTGTGTTATGTAATGTATATGTAGAGAGGTTCATTATACTATTCACTCTGCTTTTGTGTTTGTTGGAAATTTTCTGTGTAATAAAATAAATTTTAATGTAGTTGATCCTCATTATTCGTGGACTGCATATTCACAAATTCACCTACTGGCTAAAATGTGTTTATAACCCCAGAACACTTGCAGCACTTTTGTGGTCATTCTCAGTCATGCCAGACCTGTACACGTGCAGAGTGGCAGAGTATTTGCGTCATCCAGTACACACATTCCCAATTAAAGTCAAACACAGTAATGCTCTGCCTTCTTGTTTCAGCTCTCATACTGTAAATAAGCGTCACTTTCACAGTCTCTTTAATGCCACATTTATGCCTTTTAAAAAAGGACTTTTAAAAACTGTGTGTGAGTACATAGTAGGTGTATATATTTATGAGGTACATGAAATATTTTGAAACAGGCATGCAATGTGTAATAATCACATCATAGAAAATTGGGTATGCATCTCCTCAAGCATTTATTCTTTGTGTTACATACAATCCAGTTATATTCTTTTGATTATTTTTATTTTTTAAATTTTATTTATTTTTTGAGACAAGGTCTGGCTCTATGGCCCAGGCTGGCGTGCAGCCGTGTGATCTCAACTCACTGCACCTGTGGCTCCCAGGCTCAAGCCATCCTCCCACAGCCTCCTGAGTAGCTGGGACTACAGGCACATGTCACCACGCCCGGCTAATTTTTATTTTTTATCTTTTCATTTTTTTTGTAAAGATGGAGTTTTGCCATGTTGCCCAGGCTGGTCTGAAACTCATGAGCTCAAGCTATCTATCCACCTCAGCCTCCCAAAGTGCTTGGATTACAGGTGTGAGCCACCACGACACCCAGTCATTCTTTCAGTTGTTTTTAAATGTACAGTTATTATTGGCTATAGTCCCCCTGTTCTGCTATCAAATACTAGGTCTTATTCATTCTATTTTTTTTGTTGGTACCCATTAATTTCCCCAGGACCCCCCGCCTTCAACCCCTTTTACCCATCCCAGCCTCTGGTAACTATCTTTCTATTCTCTATATCCATGAGTTCAATTGTTTTGATTTTTAGATCCCACAAATAAGTGAGAATATGCGATGTTTGTCTTTCTGTGCCTGGCTTATTTCACTTAAAATGACCTCCAGTTCCATCTATGTTGTTGCAGATGATAGGATCTCATTGTTTTTTATGGCTGAATAGTACTCCATTGTGTATATGTAGCACATTTTCTTTATCCATTCATCTGTTGATGGATGCTTAGGTTGCTTCCAAATCTTGGCTGTTGTGAATGCTGCTGCAGTAAACATGAGAGTGCAGATATCTCTTCGATACACTGATTTCCTTTCTTTTGGGTATATACCCAACAGTGGGATTGCTGGATCATGTGGTAGCTCTATTTTTAGTTTTTTGAGGAGCCTCCAAACTGTTCTACATAGTGATTGTACTAATTTACATTCCCACCAGCAGTGTACCAGGGTTCCCCTTCCTCCACATCCTCACCAGCATTTGTTATTTGACTTTTTGATATAAGCCTTTTTAACTGGAGGGAGATGATACCTCATTGTAGTTTTGATTTGCATTGCTCTCAAGATCAGTGATGATGAGCACTTTTTCATATGCCTATTTGTCATTTGTATGTCTTCTTTTGAGAAATGTCTATTTAAATCTTTTGCCCATTTTAAGATTGTATTAGATTTTTTTCCTGTGGAGTTGCTTGAGCTCCTTATGTATTCTGGTTAGTAATTCCTCATCAGATGGATAGTTTGTAAATACTTTCTCCCATTCTGTGGGTTGTCTCTTCACTTTGTTGATTGTTACCTTTACTGTGCAGAAGCTTTTTAACTTGATGTGATCCCATTTGTCCATTTCTACTTCAGTTGCCTGTGCTTGTGGAGTATTACTCAAGAAATTTTTGCCCAGACCGGTGTCCTAGAGAGTTTCCCCAATGTTTTCTTGTAGTAGTTTTATAGTTTGAAGTCTTAGATTTAAGTCTTCAATTCATTGTGATTTGGTTTTTATATAAGGTAAGAGATGGGATCAAGTTTTAGTCTTTTGCATATGGATATCCAGTTTTCCTAGCACCGTTTGTTGAAAAGACTGTATTTTCCCCCATGTGTGTTATTGGCACCTTTGTCAAAAATGAGTTTACTGTAGATGTGTGGATCTGCTTCTGGATTCTCTCTTCTGTTCCACTGGTCTGTGTGTCTGTTTTTATGCCAGTACCATGTTGTTTTTGGTTACTAGAGCTCCGTAGTATAATTTGAAGGTAAGTAGTGTGATTCCTCCAGTTTTATTATTTTTGCTCAGCATAGCTTTGTCTATTCTAGGTCTTTTGTGATTTCACGTAAATTTTAGGTTTTTTTTTTTCTATTTCTGTGGAGAATGTCATTGGCATTTTGATAGGGATTGCACTGAATATGTAGATTACTTTGAGTAGTATTTAACAATATTGATTATTCCCATCCATGAACATGGAATATCTTTCCATTTTTTGTGTTTCCTCTTCAATTTCTTTCAGTAGTGTTCTATAGTTTTCAGAGATCTTTCACTGCTTTGGTTAATTCCTAGGTGTTTAATTTTCTTTGTGGTTATTGTATATGGGATTACTTTTTTTTATTTCTTTTTCACATTGTTCACTATTGGCATATAGAAATCCTACTGACGTTTATATGTTGATTTTGTATCCTTCAACTTTACTGATTACTGAATTTATCAGTTCTGATAGGTTTTGCTGGAGTCTTTAGGTTTTTCCGAATATAAGATCATAGCATCCACAAAAAAGGATTATTTTACTTCTTCCTTTCCAATTTGGATGCCCTTTATTTCTTTCTCTTATCTGATGGCTCTAGCTAAGATTTCTAGTCCTGTGTTGAATAACAGTGGTGAAAGTGAGCATCCTTGTCGTGTTCCAGATCTAAGAGAAAAGGATTTCAGTTTTTCCCCATTCAGTACAATACTAGCTGTGTGTCTGTCATATATGGCTTTTATTATGTTAAGGTATGTTCCTTCTATGCCCAGTTTTTGGGGGGTTTTTATCATGAAGGGATTTGAACTTTATCAACTGCTTTTTTAGCATCAGTTGGAAATGATCATATGGCTTTTGTCCTTCATCCTGTTGTTACAATGTATTACATTGATTGATTTGTATTTTTTGAACCATCCTTGCATCCCTGAGATAAATCCCACTTGGTCATGATGAATGATCTTTTTACCGTATTGTTGAATTTGGTGTGCTAGTATTTTGTTGAGGATTTTTGCATCAGTATTTATCAGAGATGGTGGTCTGTAGTTTTCTTTTTCTGATGTATCTTTGGTTTTGGTTCCAGGGTAATACTGGCCTCTTAGAATGAGTTTGGAAGTATTTTCTCTTGCTCTGTTTTTTGGAACAGTTTGAGTAGGATTGGCGTGAGTCCTTTAAATGTTTAGTAGAATTCAGCAGTAAAGCCATCAGGTCCTGGGCTTTTCTTTATTGGGAGACTTTTTATTACAGCTTTAATCTTGTTATTTGTTACTGGTCTGCTCAGATTTTGGATTTCTTCATGGTTCAATCTTGGTAGGTTGTATGTGTCTAGAAATGTCCATTTCTTCTAGATTTTCCGACTTATTGGCATATAGTTGCTCATAGTAGCCACTAATCTTTTGAATTGCTATGGTATCAGTTGTAGTGTCTCCTTTTTCATCTCTAATTTTATTTATTTAGATCTTTTCTCTTTTTTCCTTAGTCTGGCTAAAAGCTTGTCATTTTTGTTTATCTTTTCAAAAAACCAACTTTTTGTTTCATTGATCTTTTATATTGTTTCCTTTATTTCAAATTCATTTATTTCTGCTCTGATCTTTATTAGTTCTTCTAATTTTGGGTTCAGTTTATACTTTTCTAGTTCTTTAAGATGCATTGTTAGGTTATTTGAGGTTCTTTTTTTAGGTAGATACTTATAGGTATAATTTTCCTCTTAGTACAGCTTTCACTGTATCCCATATGTTTTGGCATGTTGTTGTTTCCGTTATCATTTGTTTCAAGAAATTTTTTTATTTCCTTAATTTCTTCATTGACCCACTGGTCATCCCAGAGCATATTGTTTAATTTCCGTGTGTTTATATAGTTTCCAGAATTTCTCATTATTGATTTGTAGTGTTATTCTGTTGTGGTCCAAGAAGATGCTTAATGGGCTCTTTTTTTTTTTTGAGACAGGGTCTCACTATGTTGCCCAGGCTAGAGTACAGTGGTTATTCACAGGTATGATTGTAGCACACTGCAGCCTCCAACTCTTGGCCTCATACAATCCTCCTGCCTCACCCTCCCAAGTAGCTGCGACTATAGTTATGCACCACTGTGCCCAGCTTGCTTTTGCCTTTTAAAATGGCCCCAAGTATGGTTCTCAAATGTTTCTAAAGTTCACAAGCACAAGAAGACTGTGCTGTTCCCTTAAGAAGAAAATACCTGTGTTTAGATATGCTCTGTTTAGGCATGAGTTATAGTGCCCTTGGCCATGAGTTAAGTGTTAATGACTCAACAATATATATTAAGGTATCTTTAAACAGAAACACACACAAAAGAAGGTTATGTATTAATCAGCTGGCAAAAATATTGTGACCATAAGCGTGAAGAAACCTAACCCTAAACTTCCCTCAGGAGCAAGGATTCAGTATGCCCTAATTCAGTATTATGGCAGCTTTACAGAGCATAACTTCTATAAATAACAAGAATCAACTTTATGTAATTGTAGTGAGTGACAATAATGTATTTTATAATGTTGAACCATTTTTAGATTCTTTGAATAAACTCAATTTGGCAAAGGTGCGGGTGGCTTTTTTTTTAGTATAGTGCTTGTTTAACTTACTTTTTATGGAATTTTGCATTTATAATCTGGTCTTCATTTTTAACTGGAAAATTCTATTCTATTTTTAAGTTATAATACTTAATGTAAATTACTCAAATAATACATTAATACTTGCAACATGAATCTTTAAAAGAATACAGAAATAATGATACTCCCTTTTTTCTTCTATACTACCTATCCTCTGCCTGGGATTACACGCTTGTAATCCCAGCTACTCGAGAGACTGAGGCAGGAGAATCACTTGAACCCAAGTTGCAGTGATCGTGCCATTACTCTCCAGCCTGGACAACAGAGCAAGACTCTGTCTCAACAAAACAAAACAAAAACAAATAAAATATGAAAAGATAGTTCATTCAGCTGTTTTGAACACTGACTTTGTTTTCTATGAACTGTCTTTTGTGTTGGAAAGTTCCAAGAAGAAAGATTAATAATATTTAGCAGTTGATTAATCTGCCCTCTAAAGTTCATATACCAGCTTTTGAAGTGAGAACTTTTTACTAAACTGAGGAATTATATATTTGCTTCTTAAAATAGAAAGTAATTTATGGGTATGGTAAAAATAAAAATTCCAGTAGTAGAAAAAGATATGGAAATAGAGGTTTCACAGTTCTCCTCCATCTCACCACAGTCTCTTCCCTGCAAAATAGCCACTGTTTTTTCTTGTGTGTTCTTGCAGAAAAAAAAATATACATTTACAGACAGACAAAATATACATACAGACATGACCATATTTTTTGTTTTTTAAATTTGCACAAAAAGGATCATGTACACACTGCTCCTATTTATCTCTCAGCATGTGGAAGGTAGTGCCTTGTAAAACATGGAACTAAGCTAATCATGCAGTATAGTGTGTCACCAACCAGAGCCAAAGAAAGAACAATTTTGTTTCCTAATACATGACAAGAACTTGGTCTCAAAAGTACTTCATAGAGAAGTAGTCTGAGTGGACAGTTCTATTTACCAGGAAGCCAGTACTGGTTGTTTGTTTGTTTGAGTCCTTTAAAAATCATTTTAAGTGGACCATCAAGGTTCTTGTATTTGAAAGTGCTTTGAACGTAGAAAGCTTGGGGACCATAGCATTAGTCACAAGTAGTTCTGTTTTGATTTCCTTAACATGTATTCTAAGAAATGTATTTATTGAGTCAAAGATAACGTTTTTAAGCCTTTTAATGCTTATTGCCAAATTGTTCTCCAGAAGCATTACGCAAGTTTACCCTGCCTTCAACAAGTTATAAAGGAACAGTTTTATGATTTTAATTCTCCCAAGCATTGAGTAATAATTCGATTTTATATTTTGTATTTTTTTAATCTTTGCTCATTTGAGAGGTAAATAATCTGTCGTCGTCGTTTGCTTCAACTTGCATTACTTGCATTACCAGTAACATTTTTTTCCTTATACGGTATTTACTTACTATGGTTTTTTTCTTTCTCCTTCAGATTATCTGTTTTGGTCTATTGCCTGTTTATGTGTTGGGATCTCAGTGTTCTTTTCTCATAAATCTTTAAGATCCTTATGTATTAAAAAGATCAACTTATATAGGTTATATGCTGTTCAGCACTTATTTTTTCTCAGTGTTATTGTTCCTTTGATTTATTTTGTATATAGATGTTCTTTCATTCTTAAACTTAGAAAGTTCTCCCTTCCTCCGTGATATAGTTTAATATTCGGTTCCATTTTTTACTCTGTTCTTGTATTCGTTGGGGTGTTTATTTAAATTTTGTAATCTCCTGAATTCTGTTTAGAATTAGGATCTCCTTTATCTAATAGGGTCTATTATCAATTTTTTCTTATGTTCTATTGATCTGGTTATTTTTGTACTGGCACACTTTTACATACTATATAGGTTTTTGTAAAACAATATGCTCATAGACTGTTCTCACTACTTCATTCCCTTCCTCCCCCATCTGTTGCCTTTTTTTAATATGAAAAAATTTTTAGAATTAAATCTAATAAGCACAGTAAACATTTAAAGGGTATAGTGAACATTCTTCACTTTTTTTTTTTTTGAGATGGAGTCTTGCTCTGTTACCCAGGCTGGAGTGCAGTGACACAATCTCAGCTCATTGCAACCTCCGCCTGCTGGGTTCAAGCAATTCTCCTGCCTCAACCTCCCAAGTAGTTGGGATTACAGGCACCTGCCACCACGCCCAGCTAATTTTTGTATTTTTAGTAGAGATGGGGTTTCACCACGTTGGCCAACCTAGTCTCGAACTCCTGACTTCAAGTGATCCGCCCACCTCAGCCTCCCAAAGTGCTGGGATTACAGGCGTGAGCCACCATGACTGGCCTTCACTTCACTTACAACCATTGATTTTATTTCTTTTCTCTAGCAGGCATGCAAATCTTAGGAGGTACATTTGCTCTTATGTTTAGCTGCCTAAAACCTCCAAGGTTCTACTTAACTGCTTCTGTTTAATTTTGAACTTGGCCAAAATTTCCTTTCAGCCCTTACCTTTCTTCTGTACCTACCTCTGAGTGTATAGTTCTCTTAAAAAATTTTTATTCTGATGAGAAAAGGAGTGCATATTTATTGTAGAAAGTTCAGAAAATACAGAAAAATAAGGGACAGAACAATTTCCTATAATTTCACCATTCATTGGTAGCCACATTTTGGTGGTTTTTTTCCCTATATGATCAATCTTAATATAATTCTTACACAAACAAAATTGGGATTACACATTACATACGGTTTTATCACTTTTTCCTCATGTAAGAGTCTATCATGATTTTCTAACAAATATTTACGTTTGTGTTCCCAGCGCCCTGCATACTTTTTGTATATAGTCATCCAGCTGCGAAATAGGAATGATAATCAGTCATCAAATAAGTAGTCAGTGGTAGTGGTGTTACTAATAATAGTCATTAAGGCCAGGCACAGTGGCTCACGCCTGTAATCCCAGCACTTTGGGAGGCCAAGGCGGGTGGATCACCTGAGGTCACGAGTTCGAGACCAGCCTGACCAATATGGTGAAGCCCCCATCTCTACTATAAATACAAAAATTAGCCAGGTGTGGTGGCGGGCACTTGTAGTCCCAGCTACTCAGGAGGCTGAGACAGGAGAATTGCTTGAACCCAGGAGGTGGAGGTTGCAGTGAGCCGAGATTATGCCATTGCATTCCAGCCTGGGCAACAGAGGGAGATGCCATCTCAAAAAAAAAACAAAAGTCATTAATAGGCCGGGCGCGATGGCTTACACCTGTAATCCTAGCACTTTGGGAGGCCGAGGCAGGTGGATCACCTGAGGTCAGGAGTTCGAGACCAGCCTGGCCAACATGGTGAAACCCCATCTCTGCTGAAAATACAAAAATTAGTTAGGCCTGGTGGCACGTGCCTGTAATCCCAGCTACGCAAGAGGCTGAGGCAGGAGAATCGCTTGAACCTGGGAGGCGGAGGTTGCAGTGAGCTGAGATAGCACTATTGGATTCCAGCCTGGACAACAAGAGCAAAACTCCATCTCAAAAAAAAAAAAAGTCATTAATAGTTAACATTAATTGGGCTCCGTCTCAACTTTAAACATATTATAAAATCCTTATGATTATGGAAGAAAACCCCATGACTATTACCGTCTCCATTTTCCAGATGAAGAACTGAGATATAAAGTGGTTTAATAATTTTCCCACAGGCCCCTTCATAGGAAGCGACAGGATATGATACCAGGCCTTTTGATTTCAAAGCTTTTACTTTTTTTTCTACCAGACACACTAATTGTTACCCCCTGGTGCTGACCCATAGACTTATCCTGTGCTCACCCTTTGTAAGTCCTTTAGAGTTCTTCATTCTTTCTCCAGGGTCTTTGTGTAGCACTGAAATTCATCACTGGACAGCTTTGTGAGGCAGCTAGGTTGGTGCTGCTTCTGTCTGGACTATTAGAGTAGCTAATACACTCTGACTACATTATGGCTTAGCCTAGCACTGTCGTGTGCGCATTACCTTCCATTTCACAGTAACATACTTTTCTAAGTGGGGTAACATGTGGCTGTGGTTTCAGTAGTAGTTCCTAGGAAAATGTTATTTTTATTCATCTGCAAGTTTCTCTGTGGTTATAACCTTTGTCCATCCAATATTTTAAAATTCCTTTGAATTTGTTTCATGTATTAATACAACTTCGTTTTTTGGGATTTTACTTTGTGACTGGGTCATCCTCCAAAGGAAAAGGGAAAATTAAGAGTGTTTTTTAGTGGTTAAAAACCTGCCAATCAAATATGACTCTAAAGTCAATAGATTATATCTGTGTTGACACTTTGTTTGCAACCTGTCTTTTTTAACTTGTGATTGCTATCTGATTTGCATTTCAAAATACTGTATGTTAAAAGTAGTAACTGTAAGTCTGCTTGCATTTTTTGCTTTCCTCTTTCTTTCTTTTTTTGGTTAAGGCCCATTCTAAATGTAAAATATAATGCTCAGTTTAAAAAACAAAATCTTCTTGTGATGTTTTATAAAACAATCTGTTGTGAAAAGTGGTCTTGGAGAGATTAACCCCTTTTTTATGAAGAAGTAATTTCCCAGAATTTGATCAGAGACTTAAGAAGGATCTGCTTTGGAGGAAAAAGGGATATCACAAGGATACATAATAACTGAAATATATTATGAATAATGTTTTTCAGAAGGTTAAGAATAAGGAGTGACAGTTCTTTATCAAAGAAGAAGGAATAAAGAGGCCCAGGATATGTAAAAATAAAACTGGTTATAGGGCTTGAAGAAAATGATCTTTAATAGACAATATAAGTTATTTGGAGTAAGAAAAATGCGAGACTCATAAAATATGAAGGACTAGGAAGGTGATAAAGGAAAAATGAAGAACATAGAACATGAAAGGCACTACCCTGTCAATTTAAATGCTCTTTAAAATGTACTTTGGTAGGAAGAAACTCTGTAGATGGGCCACCCCCACAGAGTGTTTGTGTCCTTGTTTTTAAGCACTGTGTTAGCACTTTTGTGGTTGCAGTATTGAAACTTCCGTAGTAGTACAGTGCCTTTGCATGTAGAATATACTAACTATTGAATGAATGTTGAAAGTGATCTCAAGTTACTTGAAATTTGTTTAATAAATCAATGCAATGACAAAATAATTTTCTTGATTTAGAAGTTTTTTTGAAATTGGTGATTTGCCTGTGTTCTTATAACAAACAAGTTGAAAGCATTTCTTGTCACTCATCATAGGAACTTGAGTTTCTTTAAGGGTTGTCAATTGAGTGTGAGTATTTTGTCTGTGGAAGCCAAATGGATAGTTTACACATGTGTGCGTGCCTGATGAGTATAGTAAATTTTGGCCCACTTTTAAAGTAGAGAGCATTTTCCTTCTTTGTAAAACCTGAAGTTGCATGTCCTTAATACATTTGTGTTCTTTCTGTCTTTTTCAGGGAAACAGTGCTTCTTAGTCCTACGTCAGCAGCAGTTTAATGTCCAGGCTCTTGTGGCGGTGGGAGACCATGCAAGCAAGCAGATGGTTAAATTTGCTGCCAAGTAAGTAAGCAATTATATCCTGTTGTCAGAATAAACAATGGTGGGAACCAAGACTCCCAGGGGTTTGGACCATTTTCATACATTAACATCAATGCTTCGTTTGTTTAAAAATGTAGTTATTTAAATTGTCAGTTCAGTGTTGCTGAATACATTAAACTTACAAAAGAGAAAATATGGAGCACAGGCTTAAAATTCATTTGGAACTGCTGAAGCAGCACTCTCTACAGACAAGTCACATTTACTTTCAAGTAGAGTAACAAAAAGCCTGGCAGCCTCAACATAGCAGAGCAACTTTATTTTGTTGTGTTTGTCGAGCTTCATTTCCTCCCTTCCTCCCTCCCCCAGTTTGAGATTTGCATATTGAGCAACAAGTTTTCTAACCAAAAAATAAAAGTATATAAAATAAAAGAATGTCGTTTGGCAAATGATTGCCCCCAGAAGGAAGTAAAACAAATGTTCTACAACTTTTAGCCTTGACACCAAAAGGGTTTAGGAGAAAAAAGGTAAAACTTGCTTTTTCCTCCTGTAAAAGTCTGGGCTGTCTGGCTCAGAGTTCCCATAGAAGCAGCACGTTGTTTTGTTCAGCTTGCAGGAGGCGGATATAGAGATAGAAGTGTGGTTGTGTGTGCAGTGGCTCTAAGGTGATGAGAGCTGTTTTACTTGGTAGTGGTGATGTGGCTAATTTTGTTTCATGTTTTTTTCAATTTCATCAGAATTTTATTTCCATGATAATGATCTCAGAAAACATGAGAAAATGGATGGTCTTTGTGTTTGAAGTAATAAAGTAATTTCATAGGTGTAAGTGTTTTTTAAAAGAAAGAATTCAATCAGAGTAAATGATATATTTTTCTATTGATTTTTTTAAATGTTTGCTTTTTAGATGCATGCTTTCTAAGAATGAGTTAATACAGATGGACTTATGAATTTTAGAATTGGAAAGAAACTTAAAAATTATCTAATTCAATATCCTAATTTAGCTTTCAGCCCTCCCTGACCCTCTAGCACAATGTTATACATATAAAGGATGCTCAGCAGCTGGTTTTGGTTTAGATATTTATCAAATTACATCATAGTAATACCTGCACTCGGATTTAAGAACTTAAGTGCCATGAATTATATCAATTCATTGATGAGATCAGTAGTATTTTAATACTACTAGTACAGTAGCCCCACCCCTCCCTATCTCCCAGTGCTGCCCAGAGATGACCACTTTTCTTCTACATGTGTCTTCTGGTAATTAGGTTTGCTTGTTTCGTCTCCTGGTTAGAGTGTGTGCTTGTGAGGTGCATTTGTTTTCCAGCCTTTTAAGGCTAGTGTGTATCCTATGAAGTCAAAAATAAATGAGCTTGGTCCCTAGAAATTTTATCTGCACAGAGAACCTTCTATAAAAGAAAAAATGATGGTCCTGGAAACCGCAGACGTAGATGCTAAGTTCTATTAAATATACTGAAAAATACTGGAAAAAAGTCAACCTCAAATCAACAAACAACTTTTGTCTTTTGTATAATAATTTGGTTTTGAAAACTAATACGTGAAGCCGACAGTTACATAGAGAATATATTTTTCCATTAAACTGCATTATAACCTCGGTGTTACATTCCTAAAGCTTCCAGTGGAAAAGCCTTTTGAAAATCTCACTTACCCATAATATTCAGTGAGAGGCATTCTACTGACAAGTGGACAGTTAATCCATGTGATGTGTTTAGAAGCAGACACATTAAAGTACTCCACAAATAAGTTATTCCTATTATTTTGGATCTTCTCAGAAACCCCCGGGACTTGACTAAATAACAGCGATTGACTACATCAGATGTCAACCATAGCTTAGTAGCTAAAAGAGCTACCTTCAAATGCTCCCAAACAGAACTTAGTTCACTAATGCCCTCATAAAATTAAAGAACATCTTTTTATCATTATTTTATTAAAGGCTTTCATCCAAATGGGATGATATATGGGCGATCTTTTTTTTTTTTTTTTTTTTTTGTGAGATGGAGTTTCTCTCTTGTTGCCCAGGCTGGAGTGCAATGGCGTGGTCTCTGCTCATTGCAACCTCCTCCTACCCGGTTCAAGCAATTCTCCTGCCTCAGCCTCCCCAGTAGCTGGGATTACAGGCATGTGCCACCATGCCCAGCTACTTTTGTATTTTTAGTAGAGACGAGGTTTCTCTATGTTGGTCAGGCTGGTCTCGAACTCCCGACCTCAGGTGATCCGCCCACCTCGGCCGCCCAAAGTGCTGGGATTACAGGCATGAGCCACCGCGCCCGGCCATGGGTGATCTTTCTTTTAGACAAGGGAAGAATATAGGTAATTTAGCCTAGATTTTTTAATTCCTGAAGTGGAACTCCATAAAGATCTAGATGCAGTTCAGGCTTAACTAAATTGTGACTTGATTTTTTTTTTTTTAAGCAAAGAACATGCAGCTATTTTTAGTCCCTTTAAAAAATGGACTTTATATAAAGTAGCAATGTGTGGGAAAAGGTTGAGCTGTTCCAAATTATAAACCTTGTCACTGGTTATATGTAGGTAAATGGAGCCAATTTTATACAATAGGTTCAACATGTGGTACATAGATAACTATTATTAAACTTTTGGCACTAGTATGTTAAGGAATCGAGCCTGAATAATTACCAGTAGGTGGGTTAATGGCTTTTGCTATCTTGTGAAAAAGGAAAATTCTTATGGCTAAGACTCGTTGGCAAAAAATGATGAGTTTTTAGGTTTTGTAGTTGGTTAAGATAATCTTCTTAGGAACATGATTTTATGTTCCAGATGGGTCAGTCAGTTTGTCCTTTCTGTGTGATGTAACCTATACTTCTAAGATAGTTCAGAAATCCTGATCCTTCTTGGTAGGAGAAGTCCACTTTTAGACTTCAGCAAGAACTTTTTAGAACTTTTTTAGGGAAAAGATGTGCGGGGTTTTTTTTCGTCTTTTAAAATCCTTTTCCTAAAAATTGTTAACTGTGTTTTATCTAAAATGGGTATGCGCTAAAATTGTGAAAGCGAAAATTAAGGTAGCTTTCATACATTTATCTCTGAGGTCACTTGTTTAGGCAGTACTGTTTGGTGAACTGATACTTCTAAAAACAAAAATCTAAGGTGTAAGGTTATTATTGAATCATAAATAGCAATAAAAAGAAATTCCTCTATTTGTTAACAGATTAAAAGGAAGAAATTTTATAACCTGATGTTGTCTAACTCTATTCACTGTGGTTATTATTATTGTTATTCACTAACTGTATTCATTATTGTTGTACCAAACTGCAGAAACCTTAAGTTCACTTGGACTTTCTGTGTTGTTGTTGTTGTTGTTGTTGTTTTGAGTTGGAGTTTTGCTCATTTCCCAGGCTGGAGTGCAGTGGTGTGGTCTCGGCTCATTGCGACTTCCGCCTCCTGGGTTCAAGTGATTCTCCTGCTTCTCAGCCTCCTAAGTAACTGGGATTACAGGCGCCCGCCACCATGCCTGGCTAATTTTTTGTATTTTTAGTAGAGACAGGGTTTCACCATATTGGTTGGTACCAAACTGGTCTTGAACTCCTGACCTCAGGTGATCCCACCCGCCTCAGCGTCCCAAAGTGTTGGGATTACAGGCGTGACTTTCTGTGTTTTTAAGCATGGGAGATAATTGAATTTTCTGATATGACACCAGAATGAAAGCAGTACTAAAATCTCTAAAACATTTGAGAGTAAAGTCTTAACATTTGTCTCTCCACATGAGATTTTAAAGATATTTGGCTTCAATTTTTCTTGTCTCCTTTTAGTGTCGTTCTTTATATTTTCTGCCATGTTATTTGGTTTAGGACAAAATAGTCCAATCATTTATTAAACTAATATTTATTGAAGGATATATGCCCTTTTTGCCCCCTCTTTAAGTTCACACTTGCCAGAAGTTTTATTTTCAGTGCTAGTTTATCTAAAATCTTTAATGGCTTCCTACTTCCAACCATGTCCAAGATTAATCCTGCCTGGTGGTTCCCTCACTGCAATGTTATTTCCCACTACTTCCCAGTACATACTCTTCAGATTGGGCAGACACTCCATGCCTGCAGTGACCTCTCTTACTTCCCTTCTCATTTTAAAGGCATTGGCTTTATTCATTAATCCTCATTCTTTGTCATTTAGCTTAACCCCATATCCTTCACTATCCTCATTGTTTGGTTTCTCTGTTCATTTCTTAGGGATCCACATATATATTCTTAGGAGGCTGAGAATTATATATATTTAAATATATGTATTATATATATTTAAAATTTTTAGTATACATTTTGATGATAATCTTAGAGCTACATTATTCCATATCATCTTAAAGACAGATTTATAACTGAAAACTGCCATGTGAATTTAGTGCTCCATTAGCATTACTGTCTTATTTACAATTGCATTCATGCCAGCTGAAGCCAAATGATGTTCATATTCTGTAGAAATGAAGGTTTCACAGTAGTTTGAATAGAGACACATGCTGAACGAGTTGGGTTACCAAGTAGTACTTGGTAATTTAGAGGAATTCTGAACTCAGAAAAGCCTGTACCATTCAAGCAGATATATTAAATTCTCTTTTTGTCTGTATAGGAGCAGCAGATCACTAATAGTATAACAGTTTGATGCAAGGAAAAATGTTTCTATTTCTAGTTCCAGTTAAGTTTCAGATACTTGATAATTCATTTGATACAAATTTTAACTAACAATGCCACATTAACTTTCACATAAGTAAGACAGTTTTATAAAATGATTGACTGATACTTTATTTAAGTTGTCATTCTTAGATTACACTTTGCAGAATTTTGGTTAATTGTGAAGCTGAAATATCCTGACTACCTCAAAGTTAATGTTTTAGGTAACTGAACAGGTATTCTTCCCATTACTAGTATTGAAGTCAGAATACAGAAACAAATTAATTATGGAACTGGCTCTGAGGCTACAAGCTTTATACAGTAAACCAAATGTCAGCAATTTAGTTTTAGTGAAACTAAAAATTAATATTACTTATTAATTTGAATTTTGTTTTTATTTAAAAATTTATTTCTGTTTTAAAGTTAAGGGCTATAAGCATAAGCATTTACACTAGTTTGGTATTTGTAGGTCTTTAAGTAACATGACAGAGCTTATTTAAGTGATTAATGGGGTTTGCTGACATTTTTTGTTCCGCTAAAGAGAACCCATATAGTAGTTTTAGAACTGCTGGTCTGTGCCTTATTGAGTAGTGCATACTTCTCACCACGCTTATTTTGGACCCAAAATTCTTGTGATTTTGATGAGGAAAAGTGAGTTCATAAAATAAGTTATCAGCTGGGCATGGTGGCTCATGCCTGTAATCCCAGCAATTTGGGAGGCCAAAATGGGCCGTTCACTTGAACCCAGAAGTTTGAGACCAGCCTGGCCAACATGGCAAAACCCCATCTCTACCAAAAAAAAATTTTTTAAATTAGTCGGCCGGGCGTGGTGGCTCATGCCTGTAATCCCAGTACTTTGGGAGGCCAAGGCGGGCAGATCACGAGGTCAGGAGATCAAGACCATCCTGGCTAACACCCGTCTCTACTAAAAATACAAAAAATTAGCCGGGCATGGTGGCCGGCACATGTAGTCCCAGCTACTCGGGGGGCTGAGGCAGGAGAATCGGTTGAACCCGGGAGGCGAAGGTTGCAGTGAGCCACTGCACTCCAGCCTGGGCGACAGAGCGAGACTCTGTCTCAAAAAAAAAAAAAAATTAGTAGCACATGGCTGCAGGCACCTGTAGTCGCATCTACTCTGGAGGCTGAGGTGGGAGAATCACCTGAGCCCAGGAGATCCGGGCTGCAGTGAGCTGTGATTGTGCCACCGCAGTCCAGCTTGGGCAACAGAGCAAGACTCTGGCTTAAAAAATAAGTATCACAGGCCCGGCGCGGTTGGTCACACCCCAGCGCTATGGAAGGCCAAGGTGAGTGTATCATCTGAGGTCAGGAGTTCAAGACCAACCTGGCCAACATGGTGAAACCCCGTCTCTACTAAAAATAAAAAAAATTAGCCAGGTGTGGTGGTAGGCGCCTGTAATCCCAGCTACTCGGGAAGCTGAGGCAGGAGAATTGCTGGAATCTGGGGGATGGAGGTTGCAGTGAGCTGAGATCACACCATTGCATTCCAGACTGGGCGACAGAGTAGGACTCCATCTCAAAAAAAATAATAAGTTATCATGATTTAAAGAATGATTTAAATCTTTAATTTTTGCAAAGCACCAGTGGACAGATGGGTGTAATAGAGGTACAGAGAACACAAGGATTTAGTTCCCTACTAACTAGTGACAAAGAGTCCCTCATTGACCAAACTCTCCTCAGATTCCTTTGAAAGAACTTTCTGCTCCAGTAAGCCTCGACTTTTTTACTTCATGTTTATGCCTGCATTGTTCAGTTTTAGTAAGAATCCTGCTGAGTTGCTTTAACTATAACCCCTGTCATCCCCCCTCAGTATCTGATCACCCGCCATAGCTAATTGGGTTCCTTCTCCTCCACCATCCCTCAGGTGATGTCTGATCACCCTCGCCTGCCTTCAACAAGAATCCTGTTAGGTCACTTTAGCCAGAATCTTCCCTTTCTCCTGATGGCTCCTCTTAGTAATTTTCCATCCACTGACTCTATATTCCCATCTTTGGCTCTAAGTTTCCACTTGCCAATGGTGTATTCAAAGTTGAGCCCAGTTCTATACTCAGATCTCTTTTCCCCTATTGCAATAATCTTGAATAAAATTTGTTTTTACCACTTTAAGTATTGTCCATCTCTGGTTTTCCCTGACACAGCCATGTGACTTCTTATATTGTTTATTGTTTGGTTATTTTAACTCATTCTTCAAAGCTAAGATGCTTATTCAAACACTTATTTCTGCTTGCCTGAGAAATATAAAAGTCTGAGATCTAGTGTGGTACTAATTCACTATAATTGAAAGAAGTGCTTGACCTATAAATGAAGCTTATACTTACCTTAGAATTGAAACATATGGCTGGGCGCGGTGGCTCACACTTAAAATCCCAGCACTTTGGGAAGCCAAAGCGGGCAGATCACTTGAGCCCAGAAGTTCAAGACCAGCCTGGGCAATATGGCGAAACATCATCTCTACAAAAAAAAGTCAAAATAATTAGCCAGGCGTGGTGATGTGAGCCTATAGTCCCCAGCTACCTGGGAGGTGAAGGTTGCAGTGAGCCAAGATTGTGCCACAGCACTCCAGCTTGTGTGACAGAGCGAGACCCTGTCTAAAAAAAAACAAAAAAGAAAAAAAAAGATTTTTATTTTCAAAAGGTGGTTTTATTATTTTTTGAAGTACTTACCTAATTTATTTTTGTTCTTTTGATGCTGTTTTAATTAGCAAATACGTGGTTTCTTGTGTTTGGGCATTTTGTACTTCTTTGCCTCAGTGAATTGTACATTTAATTTATAACATTGAAGCATTTTATGTTGGTGCATTATTTGAAGAACTGGTGTGTGACAACTTTATGGCATGCCTCTTTTCTAACTAATCTTTTTTTACTCCCCTTGCAAAGATTTAAAAATTACTCATTTGAGTGTGGGTGGTTATGTAGATCTGTAAAGTATATTTATCATTGAGTATATAGTAAGATTTAACACATTATTTCTGACAACCAGAAAGCTAAAAAATGTATCAGTTTTGCTGAAAATCTTTAATAGTCAAGTTTCTGTGTTAAAAATTTTAGTAGTTTTTGTTGATGTAAGGATATATAAATATGCAAATGGAAAAACTGTTAATGTACATAGTGTCTCTTTCACCATTATTGATTTTTGTGTGTGTGTGTGGTGGTGGTAATCAGTGGAACTAGTTCAGAAAAATATGAGCCGATGACTATCCAAAAATAAAACTTGGTCATCCCCCAGCCTCTACCAACTCCCAAGTTTATCCCTACTATTAACAACACAATCAGAATACATCAATATATAGGATTTCTGTTATATTTTAGGCATTTATTGAGACTATCTAGTATAATGAAATACTTCAAGGTGCTTAAATCTGTGGTACCTAGAATGATGAGAAATAAAAGGTAACACTATTTGTGTAAAGGTTATGCTGCCCATCTTCTGTCATCTTGGGTTTATTGATAGATTATATGAATAATGATGGGCTACTCTTCCTCGACCTCCGTAGCAGATGTCATGTATTTTTTAGATGAAAGGTCATGGAAAACCCATCCCCCCCCCCACATACCAGACTCATTGCATGTGAAATATTTTTAATATTTAAGAAGCTTAATCTGAAATTAAAACTCGGTATAGTAACTACACTTGCTTTTTTTTTGCCACCTTTCCAGTGTCTAGCATGGATTTTTATGCTTATTTGGATGCCTCTTCTCTGTTAGTCCCTGTACCATACCCAAAAGTTACAGTACAGTGGTCACCAGCATCTTCCCCAGTTGATGTACAGGGGAAATAACAGGTTCCCTTATAATAATAGCAATAATAACTGACTATTATTATATACTAAGCGTGGAGCCACAAAGTGCCAGACTTTTTTCTCACTTGATCCACACAACAGCCCCATGAGGTGTAAATACTGTTTTTGTCTTTTTTTGTTTTGGGACGGGGAGGAGGTTGGTTCTGTTCTCTCTCTTTTTTTTTGGTTTTGTTTTTTTGGTTTTGTTTTTGTTTTCAGATGAGAAAATCGAGATGTGAAATATTAAGTGTCTTGACTAAGGTGTCTTAGATTCTGGACTCACACTCTAGTCTCTGTGTCATCCTGCCTCTCTGAAATAGTGTGTAATGGTGTTAGATCAAAACCCTCCACATTATACCTCCACTTAGAATACAGTTTGTTAGCTAGACACTGCTCCCAAGCTATTACAAGTCAAAACTAAAGGGAAAAAAGTTTAGTTTAAAAAATAGAACTGGGCCAGGCGTGGTGACTCATGCCTGTAATCCCAGCACTTTAGGAGGCTGAGGTAGCAGGATCACTTGAGCCCAAGAGTTCAAGACCAACCTGGGCAACATGGCAAAACCCTGTCTCTACAAAAAAATAATTAAATAAATAAAAATTAAAAATAAATAAAAAGTGGATCTGATTATAAAGTAATAAAAAATATTTTTATGTTTGAGTGATAAATTCCTGCTAAAAATTCCAAAGGAGGAATTTATTTTTAACCATTAGTAACACTAATGAGTTTGTCTCTTCCAGTATAAAGCAGTAGCTGCCTTCTAAGGAATCACCCTATTGCTAAAAAGCATGCTCTAAAAATAAGGGGAAGGGACAGGGAGTTGGAACCTAGAGAGTTTCATGTTTTCAGTGACAGTTATTCTTCCTGAATAATCTCAATAATAAAAATTTTGATAGTTATAAACATGAAACCTAACACCACTAGAGGCAAATCTAATAATTAATTGCATCTACTTTTGCTTAGGCTTTGGGCTTTTTTTTCTTATCAGCACTGCCATTAACACAACACAATACATTTTGCACCTTTGTATCACTCTCTTGAGAAGTAAGGCACAAAGTCACTCAAAAAAGCATCTGTGTGGTGTATGCCACTGATGTTGAAAATAAAACCACAGACTCAGAATTTAAAATAAGAATTTATCTTTTACTAAGATTGTGGATGCAGGAAAGAATTGAAAGAATTTGGCTGGATAACTAATACTGTTCCTTAACACATCTAATTGCAGGCGCTTTGTTAGACACTTGTACCAACTAAAGTCCTTTCCTAGAATTGCTCCGTCAACAGCAAGGGAGAAGAGATCTTGGAACATTTAGGTATGGGTGTCCTTTTAGATTAGCTTTTTGTAGAGTGTGCTAATGTACTGTCCGTTCTGCTGTGTGACATACGCATTCCTAAAAATAACCGTCCTATGCAAAATTGTGCAATAAAAACCACGGTGTTTATGGAGAAAATGGGGTTAATGGCATAACACTCAAAAACTTGATGTGGAGAAAGGGAACCCCTCATACACTATTGGTGGGAATGTAAATTAGTATAGCCTCTATGGAAAACGGTATGGCGGCTCATGAGAAATTAAAAATAGACTACCATATGATCCAGTAATCCCATTATGGGGTAATTATTCAAAGGAAATGAAATGATTATGTCAAAGAGAGATACCTATTTGCACTCCAATATTTATTGCAGCACCATTCACCATAGCCGAGATACCAATTCAACATAAGTTTCCTTCAACAGATGAATGGATAAAGTGGGGATATATACACTCTGGAATACTATTCAGCCATAAAAAGTGAAATCTTGTCATTTGTGGCAACATAGATGAACCTGCAGAGCATTATGTTAAGTGGAATAAGCTGGACACAGAGAAATACTGGATGATCTCATGTGCTAAAGATGTTGATCACATAGATGTAGAGAGAATAGTTGGTGGGGGGCGGAGGGGGATGACGGAGAGATTGGTCAGTCTGTTCAAAATTACAGATAGGAAGAAGAGTAAGTTCTGGTGTTCTCTTGCACAGTAGGGTAACTATGGTTAACAATATTGCATATTTCAAAACAGCTGGAAGAGAGGATTTAGGAAGTTCTAACCACAAAGAAGTGATAAATGTTTGAAGTGATAGATATGCCAAATGCTCTGATTTGATTTTTACATAATGTGTACATATATGGAGACATCACACTGTACCTCATAAATATGTACAATTATGTGTCAATTAAAAAAAAAACTTCATTAATGGCATACTTTTTGAAAAGATGAGATGGAGTCTCACTCTTGTTGCCAAGGCTGGAGTGCAGTGGTGCAATCTCGGCTTACTGCAACCTCTGCCTCCCGGGTTCAAGCGATTCTCCTGTCTCAGCCTCCTGGGTAGCTGGGTACATTACAGGCACCCACCACCATGCCCAGCTAATTTTTGTATTTTTAGTAGAGACAGGGTTTCACCATGTTGGCCAGCCTGGTCTTGAACTCCTGACCTCAGGTGATCCACCCGCCTCAGCCTCCCAAAGTGCAGGGACTACCGGCATGAGCCACCACGCCCGGCCAGTAACCTAACTTCTTAAAGGTAACAGTTTTATACTCGTTGAATGGTTAAGAAATACATAAATACTACAATAAATATAGCATTTTACCTTGAAAAAAATGTGCAGTTTGCTTGTGGAAGTGGGTATCAAAAGAAAGGCAGTTTGTAAGTTATTGCGAAGTGATAGAAGGAACAGTGTCTGAAATCAGAGGGAAAGTTGTAACACCAGATGTGGATGGGTATGGCTCATAACATGAGTTACAAGTAGATGTTGAAGGTGTGTGCATTTTGTGTATTCCTGCATGGCCGAGTGCACCCAAGTATTGTTGTCTGCATTGACCGAGTGTTCTCACTGATGAAATCTGGCATAGGCAAAAGCAAAATTATCATTGTACTCAAATTGTTCCCTAATGTGTCAACGATGTTGAAACAAATTCACATTTTCAAAACAAGCTTTATAGCAAAACTGTACTCTTGAAAGTGACAACAGGGTTTGTTAGTGAATCGATAAAACATGAATCTTATCTGTTTGCTTACTGCTTATGTGTGGGGGTAAGGAAAATAATGAATTAGAAAATCACCGGTTTGAGAAACTAAGTGGAAATGACACCATTAATCTGGAATAAATTGCCAACATGGACTGAGAGTACACATGACCCACTCTTTGGAACTGAGATAGGCTCATCTTCCCATATAGCACTTGGCCAAATAAAGAGGAGACACCGAAGAGGAGTGAAGCTAGCCCCTTTAGCAAAGAAGAAAGGAAGTCCATTGGGTAGGCAGCCAGTAGTGTTTCCTAAGCTTAACTATATCGAGAATTGAAGAGAAGTTCCAGGCTTTTGAGTTTATAAAAAGCCCAACAGGTTGTTTTACCCAATAATCCTCTGATTATAATTTCCACCAGTCTGCCTCCCCCAGGCCACCTCATTTTCTGTTGGACCTCATCAAGACCTCTAGTCTTTTTATCCATTTCCACATTCTCCCCCAGTCTTTTCAGCCTCCTTCTGACCTCATGTGGCCCCATGCTCCATTCCTGAAACTACTCTCTGCACCTTTATCCACTGTTCCCTGCCCCTTTGTTTCTCTTGCCCCACAAACACCCTACAAACTCCCCTGTCCCAAAGACTCCTGATTCCATCATCTAACACCAGGCTAGAGTATCCTGTGTGTTCATGGCATGACAACTGATTCCTATTCCTCAGCTGGGCCCACTAGTGTATATTCTACTTTATACTGAAAATAGAGGTTTATGGGCTGTGCCTGTATTTTCGTTGTTTCACTGACCTCTTCAGGGTCTCATTCCTCTTTATCTCTTAGTTTGTAAGTATAATTGGAAAGGCAAAATTTGGAAAGCACTGTGAGTTCCATTGCTTAGTATTCTACCACCCTTCTGTTATTATTAAAAACAGTACATCACCAACATCTAAACCAATTCTAGTGGATTCTGTTGCTTAAATAAAACAAAAATCTTTACTTAGAAACTTGAGGATCAGTGAAGCATGAGATAATTCAGAAGAATATTTACTTAGTAACACATTCTCTTCGGGAAGCTAGCAGCTCAGTTAGTGGACGACCTAACTATTCTGCCAGAATCTGGCTTGGAAAATAGTATGGATAGAAATATGTCTGTGAGGAAAAGGCCATTTCTAATCTCCATTTAATTTTAATTCTGTCTTAGATCAGTTGTTATATATAAAATGCTTGGAGCTAGAGCTAGAGGAGTGCCTAAGGACTATTTGTTTATTTTCAAGATGTTTCGTTTCCATTTTGAATGTTACTGCCCAAAGAGACTGGACATTAAAGCATGTGAACTCATACACAACAAAGTGGGAGAAATAATGGTATTTATATGTTAATTCCATGAAGCCCTATATTTAACTCTATTCCCTCTGGCCATATACCAGGTGGAAAAAAGCAAGATCTCTGCTATTAAAAATATCAAATCAGATAGTTCCAGCTGGGGTTTCTTAATCATTTAAAAGGCAAAATATGAGGTCACTTTTAATATCTTAAGTAGATAACGATCTTAGCATTTACTTTAGATATTAAATCTGAAGTGCTTATCTTTTGCCTCACTGGCTAGACAATACTACTAGCAGTTTCTAGCTCTGGAGTATTTTCCTTAAAAGAAACATTGGAATTTAATACGGAGCCAACTATTTTGCCTCAAATTGTCTGTCTTAGGAATATCCAATTCATCAATAGAGTAATCTAAAAAGTTGATTCACTAATTGGATTTAAGTGCCACAGGACTCTTCACACATTTTTTAATCAATTTGTTGGAAAGATCAATTTTCTCATGGCTGAATGCATATAAAAATGAAGCAACTGAATGAGTTACATAGGAAGGTTGGCACATCTAATTCCCTAGAGGTTCTAGGAACAGGTTCTTAATTATATATCTGAAATGGTTTGAGGTTTTTAAATGAAATTTGTCTAGAAGCAGGAAGATGCAATACCTATCTATCCAGGCCTGTATTTCTGGATCCCCATCTTATCTAATATTTAATAGTTGATCCTGAAGTTGAGATATTATCCCTTTATTCTTTTAAAAAAAATTTTTTTTGTATGTGTGCCATTTTAAAGTATAACAGAGTAGTTTGTGTTAGTTTTGGTTAAGTGTTATAAAGCCAGTTTTTTTTTAAAGGAAGTCCTGGAGGCCTTTTTGTATTGACTGTTAGAGAGGACAGTGAGTGTAAACACAAGTTTTTAAAGTTTAAAGTTACAGTGCCCACTATAAAGGACTACAATTAATGTGAAAAGTAGTTTTAAAGTTAAAATTTATATATCGCTGTTTGTGCTTACATAATACTTCCCACTCTCCCCAAACATAGAGGTATTCTGATTCTGAAAATAAGCCTTTTTTAGTACCATTATGTGTATACATATATATTTTATTTTATTTTTCTTCATATTAGTCATTGTGGTTAAATGATTTATTGGTAGCTGATGAGTCACAAGTATGTTTCTCATTCTCTAATGAGTCACCTAGCTACATACAAGTTTATTTATTTTCTTTCCTTTCTAGATCTTTCACCTAAAATAGGTGTTTTACTAGTTGGTAGGTTAAAATTTCAGTTTGCTACATTAACTTTTTTTTTTTTGGAGACGGGAGACGGAGTCTCGCTTTGTCACCTTGGTTGGACTGCAGTGGCGCAATCTTGACTCTATGCAGCCTCTGCCTCCCAGGTTAAAGCGATTCTCTGCCTCAGCCTCCCGAGTATCTAGGACTACAGGCACACGCCACCATGCCTAGCTAAATTTTTTTTGTGTACTTTTAGTGGAGACGGGGTTTCACCATGTTAGCCAGGCTGCTCTCTAACTCCTGACCTCAAGTGATCCACCCGCCCTGGCCTCTCAAAGTGCTGAGATTACAGGCATGAGCCACTGCACCCAGCCTACATTAACTGTTAGATCTGGAAAATACCAAAATAATACTCAGAAGAAGTCTCATTGATTTTTACAAACTTGTATTTAGCACCTGCTCTGGTCCAGGTACTCTGCTGGGCTTGAGTATGCAAAGATTTATGTGTGTCATATATATCTTAGGAGAAGCTTAATTTTGGGAGAAGGCAAGGGAGATAAACAACTGCATGCAGAGGCAGGGTATACAGGTGCTGCGGTAGGAGTGTATATTGTCTGTAGTTGAGGCCCAGAGAGAGGTGTGCATGTGGATACCCCTTGAGCATCTATGTGGATAAGTTGGTGAACGTAGGCAAGGCCATTATACTGTTGTGTATTGCAACTCCTTGAACAGTTGCACCTACATTTTATACCTCTTTGTTGGAACAGGGTATTTATCTGTTAGAGGAAAAACAGCTTCTGTTTTCAGTCCTGTCCACTGCAACATCTGTATTGAAAATTTGGATAATGCTAAAGATGTGCTAAGAAAAAAAACAGGTCTAAAATCTGTCAGAAATTTTCAGATCGTTTGTGGGATTAATTTTCCTGGGCTAAATATAACTTTGTATAAAACAATATGAAATTATTATTTAAAGATTTTGCTGAATTTCTACTAAGGTTGGCAGCAACAGCAAAACATCAAGATACATCAGCGTTACTGGGGAAGGTAGTATGATTCCTGGACATTTGGGAAACTATTACTAAAGGGCCTATTATTTTCAGTTGGTTTTTTTTTTTTTTTTTTTCACAGAAACTATAAAGCAATCTAGCAGCTCATGAGCTTCTAAGAATGAAAATGTATTATTTCAGAGTGAGCTGATGATGCATTCTGAGATATTTAAATTTAGTTCTAATTTGTCAGTCTGTAACAGAACTGTCTAGTGCAATAATCATTAAATGATCTTATTAGCTATGTGATGGTAGTCTAATTACTTAACCTTGTAGAGTCTCAGTTTTCTCATCTGTAAAATGTTGATAATACCTACCGTGTAGGCCTTTGTGAAGCTCAAATGAGATAGTGTGTACCTAAAGCACTTCACACAGAACCTGGAACATAAAAGGGAATTGCTAAAGAAATAATAGAAATAGTACTTTAGGGATTTAGTTGTTAAATCTCTTTTCTTTTTTCTGTTTTTTCTTTCTTTCTTTCTTTCTTTCTTTTTTCTGAGATGGAGTCTCATTCTGTCACCCAGGCAGGAGTGCAGTGGCACCATCTCTGCTCACTGTAACCTCTGTCTCCTGGGTTCAAGCAGTTCTTCTGCCTCAGCCTCCAGAGTAGCTGGGGCTACGGGGCCGTGTCACCACACCCAGCTAATTTTTTTGTATTTTTAGTAGAGACTGGGTTTCACCATGTTGGCCAGGCTGGTCTTAAACTCCTGACCTCAGGTCATCCACCCACCCCGACCTCCCAAAAATGCTGGGATTACAGGCATGAGTCACCATGCCTGGCCTAAAATCACTTTCATTTGAGCTATAAAAATAAAAGTGTGTTTGCCAGGCATGGTGGCTCACGCCTGTAATCCCACCACTTTGGGAAGCAGAGGCAGATGGATCACTTGAGCCCAGGAGTTCAAGACCATCCTGGGCAACATGATGAAACCCTGTCTCTACATAAAATACAGAAATTAGCCGGGCGTTGTGGTTCCTACCTGTAGTCCCAGCTTCTCAGGAGGCTGAGGTGGGAGGGTCACTTGAACCTAAGAGACGAGTTTGCAGTGAGTCGATCCCAGTGATTCTTCTCTGTACTCTCAGGAGGACTCGTCAGAGTCAAAACCTGACACTGGGACCCAGCAGCAAGAGATAAACTGCTTTTTCTCCAGATTTATGTCTCCATTTATTTGCAAGATGGTGACCTCTTTGACTGGAGTTGTGTGCTGTTAAATATTTTTTCACGTATCTCCTATACAGAAATTATACCTTCACCCTTGATTTTCAGATCATCTACAGTAGCCATTTCTCAGGGTTTATGATTCTTGTTCTCTACCCCAGTGCTCTCCAAAGTGTGATATGCTCAAGATTACCCATTGAGGGAAAGAAAATAATTCAACTTTCTTCATTCTGCCTACCCTTTCTTCCCTGCTTTTTTCTTTTATCTAAAAGAATGAGAATGAATTTGAGTTTTTCCAATAGTTAATTTATACATAAACACTGGACCCATAACTTGGATTGCTTCTCAGAAGGTTACATATCACCTATAGCATGTGAGGTTTCTGAAGGAAGATTGTGGGATTCCAGTAATGAAAAGAAGCTAGCAGTGGTACCCTCATTCTCCTCTCTCCTCCCCTCTTTCTTCCCCTCCCCTCCTTTCCTCTCCTGTAGATATTATGCCATCTTAATTTACAATGTCAGTTAAAATCATATAATTAGACTGTTTCTACAATCAGTAGAATTTTATTCTTCTACTGGCAGTAATGAACGCAAGTATTCCTGTCTCTTGTTTTGACTCTTATTTTATATATACACATAAAACCCTCGGATAGTCTGACCCTTTTTCACAAATGGCACCTTTTTGATTTTAATGTTTTTTCTTCTGAATTCACTCATGTCTACAGTAAGATAAAAATAGATGTAGATACAGATGTAGCTGTATAGAGATAATAGGGCTAAATTGTCCAAAATCATGTAATAGTTTTACTAA
Organism: Pongo pygmaeus; assembly: GCF_028885625.2. Taxonomy (NCBI): domain Eukaryota; kingdom Metazoa; phylum Chordata; class Mammalia; order Primates; family Hominidae; genus Pongo; species Pongo pygmaeus. The sequence goes on along the minus strand of NC_072384.2, from coordinate 35,239,900 downwards.
TGTCTAAATAGGTTATGATTTTTAACAGCTGCATATAATAAGGGGAAATACTGAGATTGGAAGGGTTAAAAAAAATTAACTGTTCTCTATCTCTAATTAATCCTGCCTTCTTTCCTGTTGATTCAGTAGAACAATTTGTAACTGCAAAAATTTATAATAGCTTTGGCCCTAGCTTAAGAAATAGTTTGTGGTTTCAGAAGTTAACTTGTAAGTTGTTTAGTCCTGGAAACAATGTTCTAAGTGGTAGTTGTTTTCTAGACTACCTGATCTAATATTTTAGCACTCAGTACTACGAAATTAAAGTACTAAAGGTAGGTATAGTTCCAGGTTTCAGGTCCTGGGTTAAAAGAGTCATCTGGTACTTTTGAATGAGAAAGAAGAGGGAATTTTTGTTTGCTTTAATTGGACCTGCAGCCAGCCCTGGGCAGATATCTTTAACTACATTCCACCTTCTTTCTAGAAGGATACTAGCATGATGCTCAATCCTTAAAAGTAGATGTGTTTGGGCCGGGCGCGATGGCTCATGCCTGTAATCCCAGCAGTTTGGGAGGCCGAGACGGGTGGATCACCTGAGGTCAGGAGTTCAAGACCACCCTGGCCAACATGGTGAAACCCTGTCTCTGCTAAAAATACAAAAATTAGCCAGGCATGGTGGCACATGCCTGTAATCCCAGCTACTCGGGAGGCTGAGACAGGAGAATCACTTGAACCCAGAAGGCGGAGGTTGCAATGAGTCGAGATGAAGCCACTGCACTCCAGCCTAGGTGACAGAGACAAGACTCTGTCTCAAAAAAAAAAAAAGTAGATGTGTTTGACTTGAGTTGGCTTGAAGAAGACTGTCTGATAATGGAAGGTGCAGAGGGCCAGCAAATGCCGTCTAATAGGAGTCAAAGGAGGTGAGATGAGGGGACCAAGGGGTCAGGGATATAGAAGAAAGGTAGCAGAGTGGACCTCTACTTGGGACAGGTCAGGTTGCTTGATGAAGCAGTACATTGATCGATACAGAGGAGAAAACCTTCCTTGTGAAGATGTGTGAGATAAGCAATAGAATTCTCACCAGGCCTGAATATACACTCAGTTACCACATTACTGATAGGTGGCAGTCACATTGAAGATAGATTCGTTCAGTGACACTAGATTGCAAGTATTAGAAAACCTTATAACAGTCCACTGGAGCTTCTTGATCCCTTCAAGCCTCAGAAGAGCCTTATCTTAGTTCACCAACTACTTCTTTTGCCATAATAAATTCTGAGTTTCTTCAGTAGTCAAGATTTTAGCTAGGTGTTAGGTGATAGCCCCAGTGCAGAAGACTTATGAGAGTACAAGAGATTTGCATGCTGTTGATTTTTTTTTTTTAAGTTAGTTGGTAACAGACATACAGATTTCTAGGCAGTGTAGCCAAGTGACATAAACAATTTTCTTTCTTAACTACTCTTACCTATTATCCTCATTTTGATCCTTTTTCATTGAAATGGATTCTGGTGTTCTCTTGTATAAAGTACTGTCTGGTTTCTGGAATGTCTAATTGCACCACAACTACTAAAGACCCAAATCCTCATCAGAATGAATAGAATTTTTCCATGAAAATTAAATCTTATCCTTTTCATCAACTATCTTGTGATATACTTTGTCAGTACAAGAATATACACAAAAGAAAAACTGGTACATTTTGTATGGGAATCACCATTTTGGATTATACATTTTCTTCCTTGGTTATGTACTAGTGATTAAAAAAATAATCATTGTGTTCAATAAGCTACTTTATAAATTTTGTATTTTAGAATTTCAGTGTCTGGTGTTCAGAATTCAAGTTATAAAAATAAGCTGTCCAGGAGATGCATTTATTTTACACTCATCATATATTAAACTTCATATAGGCATCCTTTTAAATGGGAGTACACAATCCAATAATCATAAATCCGATGATGGGTATACTCAGAAACTAAAGGTAGTGAGGATTTAATTGCAAAACAGCACCCTAATGTCCTCTTATTACCTTAAAATCTTTTCAGTTGACCTTCTTCTATTATTTAATTCCATCACATACCAGTAATTGCATTTATTGAAGCCAGTATTTCTCATTATAGGAAATGCTGATCTTAGTGATTCTCAAAAATAGGAAGGGAAATGTTCTTTAATAAATAATTAAAAGACTTTTTACTACTTTTCCCAATTTGGTACTGGTTTTATTACCTTTTATGTGCAGAGTATTTTATAAGTGGTAACTAAATTTTGGCATCTAAAAAATCATCTCTTCAAGGAATCTCACAAGGTATGATACATAATAGCTTATTCTAAGTAGGTTAAATAGACTGGGTTTATCTCAAGTGGCTTACTGTATTAAAAAAGAGTTTAACATATTCAGCTTTACTGCTGAAACACCAGATGAGTTCTGGCACCTCTGTTGAGATGATTAAAGTTGGGAATTTTTTCTCTTGACAGCATCAACAAAGAGAGCATTGTGGATGTAGAAGGTGTTGTGAGAAAAGTGAATCAGAAAATTGAAAGCTGTACACAGCAAGATGTTGAGTTACATGTTCAGAAGGTAACTTTTTTCAAAATATAAAATCGCATATAGAAATAGATTTGGGTTCTAATAGTTTTCATGTCAAATTTATATGTTCTTACTAATTAAAATTAATGTAAAATACTGAGGTTTATAAATTAGTTACTGAATCAATTAGCTTTTGTTATATAACAAATCACCCCAGTACTTAGTGACTTGAAACAACAAACGTTTATTTGCTTACAATTCTGTGATGCACCCAGCTGAGATAGCTCATCTGCTCCATGCGACATTGGCTGGGCTCACTGATAAATCTGGCGCATCTCTTTCTGTGGCTTCCTCTCATCCAGCAGGCTAGCCCAGATATGTTGATATTCAGGTACCAGGAGGGTTCCCAAAGGCAAGACAGCAAAACCCTAAGAACAGATACTTTTCAAGCTTCTACTTGTGTCACATCTGCTAAATATTCCACTCGTCAAAGTCACACAGCAAAACTTAGATTTAAGGGGTAGAGAAATAGATTCTAGCCCTTGATGGGAGGAAAGGCAACATGATTGCAAGGGAATATACATGCAGGAGCAAGAGGAAGTATTGCAGCCATTTTTGCAAACAGTCTACCACAGCCACATAGGGAAAAATACAAAACACATCTGAAAAACTACTCGCCAATATAAGTGAATAATAATGGACCTATCTTGCTATAAGTTTTCTGATGATGTACTTTTATTTTTCAGTTTCTATTTTTTATTTTTTCTTTATTTTTATACTTTAAGTTCTAGGATACATGTGCACAATGTGCAGGTTTGTTACGTATGTATACATGTTCCATGTTGGTGTGCTGCACCCATTAACTCGTCATTTACATTAGGTATATCTCCTGATGCTATCCCTCCCCCCTCCCCCCACCCCACTACAGGCCCTGGTGTGTGATGTTCCCCTTCCTATGTCCAAGTGATCTCATTGTTCAATTCCCACCTATGAGTGAGAACATGCAGTGTTTGGTTTTCTGCCCTTGTGATAGTTTGCTCAGAATGATGGTTTCCAGCTTCATCCACATCCCTACAAAGGACATGAACTCATCCTTTTTTATGGCTGCATAGTATTCCATGGTGTATATGTGCCACATTTTCTAAATCCAGTCTATCATTGATGGACATTTGGGTTGGTTCCAAGTCTTTGCTACTGTGAATAGTGCTGCAATAAACACACATGTGCATGTGTCTTTAGAACAGCATGATTTATAATCCTTTGGGTATATACCCAGTAATGGGATGGCTGGGTCAAATGGTATTTCTAGTTCTAGATCCTTGAGGAATCACCACACTGTCTTCCACAATGGTTGAACTAGTTTACAGTCCCACCAACAGTGTAAAAGTGTTCCTATTTCTCCACATCCTCTCTAGCACCTGTTGTTTCCTGAGTTTTTAATGATCGCCATTCTAACTGGTGTGAGATGGTATCTCATTATGGTTTTGATTTGCATTTCTCTGATGGCCAGTGATGATGAGCATTTTTTTCATGTGTCTGTTGGCTGCATAAATGTCTTCTTTTGAGAAGTGTCTGTTCATATCCTTTGCCCACTTTTTGATGGGGTTGTTTGATTTTTTCTTGTAAATTTGTTTAAGTTATTTGCAGATTCTGGATATTACCCCTTTGTCAGATGGGTAGATTGTAAAAATTTTCTCCCATTCTGTAGGTTGCCTCTTCACTCTGATGGTAGTTTCTTTTGCTGTGCAGAAGCTCTTTAGTTTAATTAGATCCCATTTGTCAATTTTGGCTCTTGTTGCCATTGCTTTTGGTGTTTTAGTCATGAAGTCCTTGCCCATGCCTATGTCCTGAATGGTATTGCCTAGGTTTTCTTCTAGGGTTTTGATGGTTTTAGGTCTAACATTTAAGTCTTTAATCCATCTTGAATTAATTTTTGTATAAGATGTAAGGAAGGAATCCAGTTTCAGCTTTCTGCATATGGCTAGCCAGTTTTCCCAGCATCATTTATTAAATAGGGAATCCTTTCCCCATTTCTTGTTTTTGTCAGGTTTGTCAAAGATCAGATGTTTGTAGATGTGTGGTATTATTTCTGAGGGCTCTGTTCTGTTCCATTGGTCTATATCTCTGTTTTGGTACCAGTACCATGCTGTTTTGGTTACTGTAGCCTTGTATAGTTTGAAGTCAGGTAGCGTGATGCCTCCAGTTTTGTTCTTTTGGCTTAGGATTGACTTGGCAGTGCGGGCTGTTTTTTAGTTCCATATGAACTTTAAAGTAGTTTTTTCCAATTCTGTGAAGAAAGTCATTGGTAGCTTGATGGGGATGGCATTGAATCTATAAATTACCTTGGGCAGTATGGCCATTTTCACAATATTGATTCTTCCTATCCATGAGCATGGAATGCTCTTCCATTTGTTTGTGTCCTCTTTTATTTCATTGAGCAGTGGTTTGTAGTTCTCCTTGAAGAGGTCCTTCACATCCCTTGTAAGTTGGATTCCTAGGTATTTTATTCTCTTTGAAGCAATTGTGAATGGGAATTCACCCATGATTTGGCTCTCTGTTTGTCTGTTATTGGTGTATAGGAAGGCTTGTGATTTTTGCACATTGATTTTGTATCCTGAGACTTTGCTGAAGTTGCTTATCAGCTTAAGGAGATTTTGGGCTCAGACGATGGGGTTTTCTAAATATACAATCATGTCATCTGCAAACAGGGACAATTTGACTTCCTCTTTTCCTAATTGAATACCCTTTATTCCTTTCTCGTGCCTGATTGCCCTGGCCAGAACTTCCAACACTATGTTGAATAGGAGTGGTGAGAGAGGACATACCTGTCTTGTGCCAGTTTTCAAAGGGAATACTTCCAGTTTTTGCCCATTCATTATGATATTGGCTGTGGGTTTGTCATAAATAGCTCTTATTATTTTGAGATACGTCTCATGTATACCTAGTTATATTAAGAGTTTTTAGCATGAAGGGTTGTTGAATTTTGTCAAAGGCCTTCTCTGCGTCTATTGAGATAATCATATGGTTTTTGTCTTTGGTTCTGTTTATATGCTGGATTACATTTATTGATTTGCATATGTTGAACCAGCCTTACATCCCAGGGATAAAGCCAACTTAATCGTAGTGGATAAGCTTTTTGATGTGCTGCTGGATTCGGTTTGCCAGTATTTTATTGAGGATTTTTGCATCGATGTTCATCAGGGATATTGGTCTAAAATTCTGTTTTTTTTGTTATGTCTCTGCCGGGCTTTGGTATCAGGATGATGCTGGCCTCATAAAATGAGTTAGGGAGGATTCCCTCTTTTTCTATTGATTGGAATAGTTTCAGAAGGAATGGTACCAGCTCCTCTTTGTACCTCTGGTAGAATTCAGTTGTGAATCCGTCTGGTCCTGGACTTTTTTTGGTTGATAGGCTATTGATTATTGCCTCAATTTCAGATCCTGTTATTGGTCTATTCAGGGATTCAACTTCTTCCTGGTTTAGTCTTGGGAGGGTGTATGTGTCCAGGAATTTATCCATTTCTTCTAGACTTTCTAGTTTATTTGTGTAGAGGTGTTTATAGTATTCTCTGGTGGTAGTTTGTATTTCTGTGGGATCGGTGATGATATCCCGTTTATCATTTTTTATTGCGTCTATTTGATTCTTCTCTCTTTTCTTCTTTATTAGTCTTGCTAGCGGTCTATCAGTTTTGTTGATCTTCTCAAAAAACCAGCTCCTGGATTCATTGATTTTTTGAAGGGTTTTTTGTGTCTCTGTCTCCTTCAATTCTGCTCTGATCTTAGTTATTCTTGCCTTCTGCTAGCTTTTGAATGTGTTTGCTCTTGCTTCTCTAGTTCTTTTAATTGTGATGTTAGGGTGTCAATTTTAGATCTTTCTTGCTTTCTCTTGTGGGCATTTAGTCCTATAAATTTCCCTCTACGCACTGCTTTAAATGTGTCCCAGAGATTCTGGTATGTTGTGTCTTTGTTCTCATTGATTTCAAAGAACATCTTTATTTCTGCCTTCATTTCATCATGTACCCAGTAGTCATTCAGGAGCAGGTCGTTCAGTTTCCATGTAGTTGAGCGGTTTTGAGTGAGTTTCTTAATCCTGAGTTCTAGTTTGATTGCACTGTGGTCTGAGAGACAGTTTGTTATAATTTCTGTTCTTTTACATTTGCTGAGGAGTGTTTTACTTCCAACTATGTGGTCAATTTTGGAATAAGTGCAATGTGATGCTGAGAAGAATGTATATTCTGTTGATTTGGGGTGGAGAGTTCTGTAGATGGCTATTAGGTCCGTTTGGTGCAGAGCTGAGTTCAGTTCCTGGATATCCTTGTTATCTTTCTGCCTCATTGATCTGTCTAATATTGACAGTGGGGTGTTAAAGTCTCCCATTATTATGGTGTGGAAGGCTAAGTCTCTTTGTAGGTCTCTAAGGACTTGCTTTATGAATCTGGGTGCTCCTGTATTGGGTGCATATATATTTAGGATAGTTAGCTCTTCTTGTTGAATTGATCCCTTTACCATTATGTAATGGCCTTCTTTGTCTCTTTTGATCTTTGTTGGTTTAAAGTCTGTTTTATCAGAGTCTAGGGTTGCAAACCCTGTTTTTTTTTTTGGTTTTCCATTTGCTTGGTAGATCTTCCTCCATCCCTTTATTTTGAGCCGATGTGTGTCTCTGCATGTGAGATGGGTTTCCTGAATACAGCATATTGATGGGTCTTGACTCTTTACCCAATTTGCCAGTCTGTGTCTTTTAATTGGAGCAATTAGCCCATTTACATTTAAGGTTAATATTGTTATGTGTGAATTTGATCCTGTCAATGATGTTAGCTGGTTATTTTGCTCGTTAGTTGATGCAGAAAAGCTGAAAATTCTAAAAATCAGAGCGCCTCTTCTCCAAAGGAACGCAGCTCCTCGCCAGCAACGAAACAAAGCTGGACAGAGAATGACTTTGACAAATTGAGAGAAGAAGGCTTCAGATGATAGGTAATAAACTTCTCTGAGCTAAAGGAGGATGTTCAAATGCATCGCAAAGAAGCTAAAAACCTTGAAAAAAAGATTAGATGAATGGCTAACTAGAATAAACAGCATAGAGAAGAACTTAAATGACCTGATGGAGCTGAAAACCATGGCACAGGAGCTACGTGACGCATGCACAAGCTTCAGTAGCCAATTTGATCAAGTGGAAGAAAGAGTATCAGTGATTGAAGATCAAATGAATGAAATGAAGCGAGAAGAGAAGTTTAGAGAAAAAAGAGTAAAAAGAAACGAACAAAGCCTCCAAGAAACATGGGACTATGTGAAAAGACCAAATCTGTGTCTGATTGGTGTACCTGAAAGTGACGGGGAGAATGGAACCAAGTTGGAAAACACTCTTTGGGATATTATCCAGGAGAATTTCCCCAACCTAGCAAGGCAGGCCAACATTCAAATTCAGGAAATACAGAGAACGCCACAAAGACACTTGAGAAGACAACTCCAAGACACATAATTGTCAGATTCACCAAAGTTGAAATGAAGGAAAAAACGTTAAGGGGAGCCAGAGAGAAAGGTCGGGTTACCCGCAAAGGGAAGCCCATCAGACTAACAGCTGATCTCTCGGCAGAAGTGGGGGCCAATATTCATCATTCTTAAAGAAAAGAAATTTCAACCCAGAGTTTCATATCCAGCCAAACTAAGCTTCATAAGTGAAGGAGAACTAAAATCCTTTACAGACAAGCAAATGCTGAGAGATTTTGTCACCATCAGGCCTGCCTTACAGGAGCTCCTGAAGGAAGCACTAAACATGGAAAGGAACAACCGGTACCAGCCACTGCAAAAACATGCCAAATTGTAAAGACCGTCGATGCTAGGAAGAAACTGCATCAACTAATGATGATGTACTTTTAAAGGATGATTAATTAACTAATTCTTAATCTTATAATCATTACTTTTCTGATATTTTTTACAGCATAGAGAAGTCAAAATAAATAGTACCTTATTGGTCTTATATTCCAACAGTAGCTTCCTTTTTTTTTTTTAACAAGACTTATCTCTGATCTGTTTTTTCCTCAGGATTAAAAACTGAAAGAGCTCATTATCATTGACTTAAAATACCATAAGTGTCACTTGAGGTCAGGAGTTCAAGACCAGCCTGATCAACATGGCGAAACCTTGTTTCTACTAAAAATAGAAAAATTAGCCAGGCGTGGTGGCAGGTGCATGCAATCCCAGCTACTCAGGATGCTGAGGCAAGAGAATTGCTTGAACCCAGGAGACAGAGGTTTCATTGAGCCAAGATCGCACCACTGCACTCCAACCTGCATGACTAAGTGAGACCCCATCTCAACAACAAAAAAAAACCATAAGTGAATTCACACATATTTAGTACTATTGAAATAACCCTGCCAGTTTGAACCTACAGTGCTCAGATTTAGGTCTAGATTGTATCTACAATATACATCACTAAATTTCTCTTAAGGAGTAGTCTTTAAGACAGCATGGCCTCTTCTCGCCCTGATCCGTGTGCACATGCATGACCATATGTAAGAGTCAGGCAGACCAACAGGCAGACAGATTCAGAGATAGGCCCATATGTACTTACTAATTTAAGAGTAACATTGTATTTAACTGGAATCGATTTTCATGGAACTCTTCAAGACTTAGAAAACCTTGTAATTTTTACTGACCTAATTTGACAAATGACTTTGTTGTCTTTGTGTAAGTCTCATCTTAAACCAGCCCCACCAGGAAGTTTGTAACCTAGTAAAGACAAACTGACCAAAGAGTAAGAATAAAGATAAATGAATAAACCCGTTTATGTTGACCAAGAAAGATAACTCCCACATCCTTCTAAGTAGCACATCTTTTTCAGTACTTGAATAAAGAAAATTTGGCCAGATGTGGTGGCTCACACCTGTAATCCAAGTACTTTGGGAGGCCAGGGTGGGAGGATCACTTGAGCCCAGGAGTTGGAGGTTACAGTGAGCTATGATCACACCACTGCGCTCTAGCCTGGGTGACAGAGCAAGACCCTGTCTCAAAACTAAAAAAAAAAAAGTGTATGTGTGTGTGTATATATATTTCTGTTTTTTTACTAGAAGCAAATGTAGTTTTAAGATATTCTTATTGTCTAGATGTGTGCAGTGCAACATTAATAAATATCAGTAATAAATTTTAAGCCTAAAGAGCTTACAGATTTTGCCATAATAAAAATAATTATAAAGTATTTCACAAAGCATGAAGTATTACCTACTAAGTAGAATCTTATATAAGTAATGACTTTGCTTTATCACTTATTTATTTATTCAGCCAGCAGTTACTGTTGATAGGTACTTTGTGCGAAGCACTATGTGAAGACTCTGGGGTCAGAGTACTCATGGTCTAGTAAAGAGGATGATGAATTCCCACTAGTTCTAAAAGTAGAAGTAGCAGCTCTTCAGTTCCCCAATTTGGATTGGAGATCAAGTTTCTGTTAACTTGTCAAAGGGAATCCTAGAATTTGGGTTTAGGGAGTGGTGACAAATAATTCTCTTTTATAATAAGGAATACTAGAGTATCCTACACTATTTCTTGGAGTATCTAAGCTGAATGCCAATATTGATCTGCCAACTAGAAGAGTATAATTCCCTTTCATGAAGTAACTAAATAAGGTATTTTTCCCGTTTGTGCTTTAGCAGGTTTTCCAGACATAGTTTGGGTTAACTAATATGGTAATATGGTTTTTAAAGGTAGCCAGAAAAACAAAAAGCAAAAAACTCTAGTTCAGTCTTTATGACCCAGTTGCTTTTTATCACTAAAATGTGAAATTAGTGTGAGTGAATATTGAGGGAATTTTTTATTTATTTATTTATTTTTTTTTTTTTTCGAGACAGAATCTTGCTGTGTCACCCAGGCTGGAGTGCAGTGGTGGGATCTCGGCTCAATGCAACCTCCACCTCCCAGGTTCACGCCATTCTCCTGCCTCAGCTCCCGAGTAGCTGGGACTATAGGCGCCCGCCACCACGCCCCACTAATTTTTTGTATTTTTTTTTTAGTAGAGATGGGGTTTCACTCTGTTAGCCAGGATGGTCTCGATCTCCTGACCTCGTGATCCACCCACCTCGGCCTCCCAAAGTGCTGGGATTACAGGCGTGAGCCACCGCCCCTGGCCTATTGAGGGATTTTGACAACATAAAGGAACATCCCCTAGGGCATTTCCTAACCAGGAGACTGGCAGGAAATCAGATGTTTGTAACATGTTTAATGAGAGAGAGCAATGAAGGGGTACTTGAAAGGAGAAAGAATGAGAAAAGAAGTGTAGCAGAGCTGGACTGAATTTGGTCCTAGTGGTGGCAGTGGCAGTGGCGCTGGCCAAATGCTGTTAAAAATAACAAGACGGCCGGGCGTGGTGGCTCATGCCTGTAATCCCAGCACTTTGGGAGGCCAATGCAGGCAGATCACGAGGTCACGAGTTCGAGACCAGCCTGGCTAACATAGTGAAACGCTGTCTCTACTAAAAATACAAAAATTAGCTGGTGTGGTGGCACGTGCCTGTAGTCCCAGCTACTCTGGAGGCTGAGGTAGGAGAATGGCTTGAACCCGGGAAACAGAGGTTGCAGTGAGCCAAGACCACACCATTGTACTCCAGTCTGGGTGACAGAGTGGGACTCCGTCTCAAAAAAAAAAAAAAGATAGCAAGTCATATGTTAATTGCTCCTTCACATGAGTAAAGTGTTTTCACATTTATTATTCTGTTTGATTCTTATAGCAGGCTTTATTTTAATTGAAGCTCTGAGATTAAGTGATTTCCCTAACAATAGCTTTTTCGTGTTTATGTTTGTTTTTGTTTTTTTGAGACAGGGTCTCACTGTCACCCAGGCTGGAGTGCAGTGGTGCGATCTTGGCTCACTGCAACCTCTGCCTCCCAGGTTCAAGTGATCCTTGTGCCTCAGCCACCCAAGTAGCTGGGATTTTAGGCACGTCCCACCATGCCTGGCTAATTTTTGTGTTTTTTGTAGAGACGGGGTTTCACCATGTTGCTCAGCCTGGTCTTGAACTCCTGGGCTCAAGTGATCAACCCACCACAGCCTCCCTAAGTGCTGGGATTATAGGTGTGAGCCACAGCACCAACCCCTAACCACAGCTTTTTTGACATAGCTAGACCATAAGCCAGTGCCTACACCCCAGTCATTACTTATTACATTGGTAGGCATCTTAGAATTTACAAATAATTTTTATATATATTTGACTGATATAACAACCATAGAGGTAGGCAAAAAATATTATTATCCCCATTTTAAACAAATCATCAAGGTGAAAAAACCTGTGTCATCTTGTTTGATTTCAGCAAGTAGTTTCAATTAAAGATGTATGCAAACATTGCTTCATGCTTAAGTCAACTGTAGATTGTTTTTTAAGCAAAAGATGCAGATTTTGTGTGCTTTCTACTATTTTTGGTAATCTCTCACTTACAGATTTACGTGATCAGTTTGGCTGAACCCCGTCTGCCCCTGCAGCTGGATGATGCTGTTCGGCCTGAGGCGGAAGGAGAAGAGGTAAAAATTATACTTATGAAATATTATGCTTCCTCTGTATATTTAGTTTGCAAAACATTGAAAACCTGATGTACTAAGGGTGCCTGTGAATTGATTTTGAGCTCCATTGTTATTTAAACTTACTCTTAAAATCAGCAATTCTCAAACCTTTTGGTATCGAGTTGCCTTTTACATTATTAAAAATAATTAAGAATCCTACAAGCTTTTGTTTTTATTGGTATATATATCAATATTTACAGTATTGGGAATTAAAACAAATTTTTAAATATTTATTACTTTATTAAAAATTATATATACATTGCATACATGTTTGCATATGTAGTATTATGTAAATAATGAAGCTAATAACATATTTTATGAAAAAATTACAGTTGTCCAAAGCAAAAAATAATTATTGTTAAGAGTGACATTGTATTTAGCAGTCCATTGCCTTAACCACTCAGCTACCTCATCCTTCGGATGACATTCTGTTTATATAACCACAATTCCTTGTAATTTCTGGCTTAGTAGACAACAACTAGATTCTCATATTGCCTCTGCATTCATTCTATTGTGATAATGCACATCATAGAATCTTTAGAAAACTGCTCAGTATACTCATGAAGAGTGAAAAACAAAAAGTATTATTATGAAAAAGTAAATTTGACTTCATCAACTTCTGGAAAGTCTCAGGGACCTTCACTGCTCCCCAGACCACATTTTGAGAACCACTACTCTATGTCAGCTTTTATCTGTTCCTTCACCCTTGGGCTAGCAGGTTAAATCCAGGAATCAATGAAGAAGCGAGTGGTTAATTTTTCTTATATCCCAATAATGAGGCAAGGCTTTGAGGGGTGGAGGAGGGAAAGAAACCATTAATATCTGTTCATTCTTTGTCTTCTTTCCATCTCTCTTTTAACACTAACTTCTCTCTGGCCGCACTTTGTGTTTCTACCATTATCTGATTTTCGGGCATAATATTAACGTACACACATCCTACTCAATTAAAAGTAAACATGGCTTCTAAAAGTATTTTTTGTGCTCTTCAAAATATTAGTAAAATTTATTTTTTTCTTTTCTTTTTTTTTTTTAGGAAGGAAGAGCTACTGTTAACCAGGATACAAGATTAGACAACAGAGTCATTGATCTTAGGGTATGCCTCATTTATTTATTAAGTGAAGCGATTATGCCACATTCGAGAGGGGCAGGGATACCATACCTGTCTCAGGCTTATAAAGCTAAATGGTATTTGCCTGACTGTAAGTATGATAATACAGGAAACAATTTCCTTTTCTGACTGACCCTTCCCCTAAAAAGAACTGCAGGCAACAGGAACAGTTAAATACTAGTTAACAGGATATTGACTTTCTTTGTTTTAAAATGACAAACGAATTTGAAGCCAGTAAATGATCTTGCTTCCAGGTGATATCTTTTTTAGACAAGTTATTCAGCAAGTAGAAACATAACCGTTAATATCACTACAAAATTATGAAAAAAATTACATGCACATTTGAGATCAACCAGGTGGGGATGAGTAATTAGTGTTTCAATCCTTTGAATTTGATTGGAGCACCAAATTAAAAATATAGAAGCAGTTGGCTCTGGTGGTTTATGCAGTAGTCTCATGGGTCTTCTGTTTCCCTTTCTGGTTTGGTTGCAAGTGAAAGAGAGTTTAGTGGTTTCATCATTATTGTAGTAAAACCATTGCATCTTTCTTTCTTAATATTTTGACCACATCTTCCTTTTTTACTTAAATATTCTACTCAAGCTCAAATTTTTTGTCACCTTAAGAGTTCTTGGCTCTTCTACCATCATGTGAGTCTACCTTTACTATATACTCATGTTATTCCTAACTATTTGCTTTTTGTCTTTTACCTTTTCCATTTTAATTTGTATAGGGAAAGCACGCAGTAATCCAAAGTCCTCTTGTTACTACCTAGAAACCTCAGGTTTTTCATGTATGTTGGCCACAGGAGTGAGACATCATTCTTTATTTATTTGCCCTTGCTAGTTGTTCACACAAGTTATTATTGGTTTGTGCCTCTAGAATTTGGCCTGAGAAGTTTTTGGGTTTTGGGTTGTATTGTTTTGTTTAAATTCATTGCCACCATTGAAAAAATGGGTTTTCACATTAAAATCTGGATGACATTTCTTAAAAAGAGGAGAATCTGGAACATGAGCTGGCATGCTAGATGTGACATATACAGGTTTCTTACACTGTCCTTTGCTTTGCCCTGCACCACCCAGCAAATGTCATTCATTTCATTCATTCATGTTATTTGGCCCTTGCAAGCGTTCACATGTTTAACCCTTACTTTGACTTTACATTTTGGGAGATGTTGTGTACATTAGTAACTTTAAGTTTTTAAGCACCTTAGTTTCCTTCTAAACTACTGTCTTGGTTTGGTGCATTGTCTCACACCTGTAATCCCAACACTTTGGGAGCCTAAGGTGGGAAGAATGCTTGAGCGCACGAGTTTAAAACCAGCCTGGGCAACATGGCAAGACCCCTGTCTCCTTAAAAAATTTAAAAATTAGACAAGTATGATGGCATGCATCTATGGTCTCAGCTACTCAGGAGGCTGAAGCAGGAGGATTGCTTGAGCCCAGGAGGTTGAGTCTGCAGTGAGCTGTGTTTGTACCACTGCACTCCAGTCTGGGCAACAGAGCAAGATCCTGTCTCAACAAAGAAAAAATAAACTACTATCTAATTTAGTCCCCAACGAGCTCTTTCATAGACTCTCAGCAAAGTCAAGGGTTAAAGAATTTGGAAATAAAAGGCAAAATTGCCATTCTTCTTCTATAATACAAATGTTCTAAGATATATCCTCCTTTAGGTTCTAGTGTAGCCTGACTTTTTTCTCGTATATGAATTGTTTTCTCTCTGAACTTTACAGGCAGGTGCCCTGATTAAAAATACTTCACCTTCCAGCCCCCTAGAAGGTTAAAGCAATTTTCATTCCTAGAAAAGTGAATTAAAATGTCTTTGGCACCCTTTTCATACATAGCACTCACATAGCTCATATTCCAGATTGGCATGGCAAATTAGCTTCATCCTCATAGGTTAGCAGGTCGTTAGGAGGGTTTTCTGGGAGCCTGTTCAGGAGAGTTCCCTTTAGATCAGAATTGTCCCCTTTATTTCACCTCACTCTTAGGTACAGGTGAAGGTTGTCCTAGGAGTAAATGTTAGTCTTCCCTCTTGAGAATCATTGTTTAAGTACTTTTCCCAAATACAAATGGATTAGTTGGTTCAAAATTACAGTCTATTTCTTTTATTTCTTTATCTAGACCCCCGTACTATAGCTAGTCTACAAAATATTTATTATGTTCGTATTACAGGTTTCTTATACTGTGGAATATGTATTGGTCATCTTCAAAGAACACATCATTTTGTTGGGGAGATAAGACTAGTAGTGTGAGGTCTCCTTAATAGGGATACCCTCCCTTGGGTTGCCAGGTAAGCATAGAAACTGAGCCATCTTTAAAGGTGAATCATCATCTCTTTTTTGCTACTTGGTTTCACATGCCAAGGGGATAGACAATTCAGGACTCATGGGCATCCTAACCCTTGAGACCCCATGGCTTTCCTAAAGTTCTCTTCGTTTGCTAATACACCACATTATCCTCAGTGCTACCTCTGAAATCACGCTATCAAATAGCCCCTACATGTAATTCTGTAACTTTTTTTCCTGAATGTTTAGGTCTATTTTGGCATGCAGGGATTAAGAAAATAGCTATCTGAGCATATATTTTATAGTTCACTAATGAACCCTACTTTGACCCTGTGGGTTAATGAATGAAAAGTATCTGCTATTATGGTGTGGTTTCATCTTATCAATTACATGTTTTTGTTTTGAAATTTGTCACCTTTGTCTTCACCATTCTTTTCTCTTGGACAGACTGTTAGCCCCTTAACTCATGTACTTGCCTTGACTTAACAGTCTGTCCAAGAGAAAAGAATTACATTCATGGCAAATGCCCCCAGTCAGGCACAACATACCACATACGTATTATTCTTGATGAGCTTAAAGTAGCCACACAGCACTCAGGGCAGCCTCCACTAACTGATTGGAAATAAGCCTATTTGCCATATCTCCCTGAAACTTTCTATTAACAAAGCCACAAAACGCTTAAACAAAGAAAAATTAGATAATATCAATAGCCCGTCTTCTAACACATTGCCTAGCTCATTACTTTCAATACATATTTTCCAAACTAAAAATTAAAATCTCAACTCTTTAAGAGAAGTTTTGTAATTTTGTAGTATAAGAGATTATCCTGGCAATATAGTTTTAATGCCAATATATTGAAACTTATATGACATTTCAGTGGTTTTGCAGTGTTTTCCCAAGTATGGTACCTTTACCACTGGAGGTACACAGTGATTTCTGGGTGTTAAACAGATGAAGATTTTTTATTTTAATAGCTATACAATATAACCAGCAAATAAACTCCATGTTTTCATGGATATTATTGCTTAGAGTTAGTTAAGTTTTAAAATGTGATTTAAAGGAAAATATTAAGTACTAGTACAAGAGATACCCAGTGTGACAGAAATGATAGTAGAAGGCAAAAGACAAGTTTAAGAAATGCTGGTTTGTGTCAGCAGTGGGCAGAAAATTGGGGACTCAGGGCTGCCATGAAAATGATAGGTGTTTGATCACCACAGCTATAGGAGTTCTTTGAAAGTAGATCTGGACAGTCTGAAATAGTCAAGGGAGGTGTCCTCAGGGATGTCATAACTGTTGACCTCAAGACCAATGTATCAGTTAGAAAAACATTTTAAGGATGCTCAGCACTGCTATATATCACAGGGTCCCTCCATAGGACATACATACTTGATCTGCTAGCGTTTTTGTCATATGTTAGAATGAATGGATATGTGCTGGAATGTCTTGACACAGAGTTAACCTGAATACATACAGCTGGAATCCCCCTGTTGCAATTGTTATTATATGTGATATAATAGCAATTGCAGACAGCTCGGATTCTTTCTCACAGATATTACTTTTGTTCGATTGGACATTCTACATAATTCTGGCTGAGCACAGTGGATCACTTGAGGTCAGGAATTCAAGACCAGCCTGGCCAACATGATGAAACCCCGTCTCTACTTAAAATACAAAAATTAGCCAGGCATGGTGGCGGGCACCTGTAATCCCAGCTACTCGGGAGGCTGAGGCAGGAGAATCGCTTGAACCCAGGAGGCAGAGGTTGCAGTGATCCAAGATCACGCCATTGCACTCTAGCCTGGGCGACAAGAAAGAAATTCCATCTCAAAAAAAAAAAAAAAAAAAGGAAAAACAAATTCTACATAAATCTGGCCAGGCGTGGTGGCTCATGCCTGTAATCCCAGCACTTTGGGAGGCTGAGGCAGGTGGATCACTTGAGGTCAGGAGTTCAAGACCAGCCTGGCCAACATGGTGAAACCCTGTCTCTACTAAAAATACAAAAAAATTAGCCAGGCGTGGTGGCATGTGCCTGTAGTCCCAGCTACTCAGGAGGCTGAAGCAGGAGATTCGCTTGAACCCTTGGAGGCAGAGGTTGCAGTGAGCTGAAATCACACCACTGCACTCCAGCCTGGGCAACAGAGTAAGCCTCCGTCTCAAAAAAAAAAAAAACTACATAAATCTGATTTTTTAAAATAATAGTTCCCTTTGGAATTAAATCAGGTATCATTTTAGAAATGTCTTTCCCACTGCCTTTTCTACTATCTCTCCTGACCCCTAGTCCAGCTTCACAGTAGTGTCTCTGTAACCTGATAAACCATAAATGAACAGGAATTCTCTACAGCCATTAAAAGCAAAAGATACAGTGGGTATCTTAACTAAGATGATAACTTAAATAGGTATTTTTAAAAGCTACAAGCCTAATACAACATGGAAGTAATTTGTTGTGAGGATTGTAAGGCGCTAAGTACTATTAAAGATTGCTGTATAAAGTTTGGGTTTGTTTGAATTTTTGTCTCCTATTGGAATTCTTTCTCTCAACACCCTTACTTCTCTCCATGTACCTGCCTCTCTTCTCCACAAAAGATATAATTTTGCTTTCTAGTGCTATGAGGACCTCAGGGAAAGGAATTCTATAAATGCAGAATATTGTTTTTCCCCTTATTTCAGATCTTTCACATAATACAGAATAGCAGTGTTTTAATTTTAACAACCATACTTTTGGGAAGTTTGCTATAGAATTTAAAAATACTATTTTAATATAAGGAATGTCAAGCTTTTTTAGAACCAAAGTTCAAGGACTGGGTTTTTCGTTTGGTTTTTCTAAGTGTAGAAAAATTAGTTTTCTGCTTTCTGTTTAGTTTATCTTCTACCTCATGCCCTCTGTAATCACCATTATCATCTAACACCTAGCCCAGTACCAGGAGGCATATAATAAATATTTGTTTAATGAGTGAGCAGGAAGTACTTTTTTTTACATATTATGGAATCATTAAAATATTTGTTTGACCCAAAACAATTTTTAGATTTAAACATTAGGGAAACTAATATTATTAGTATGGTTTATAACTTAAATGATAAAGAAGGCCTTTTTCCTGTTCATTTAGGTATCTTAAGGTAAGAGTAAGTATAGTAATGATAAATTAAATATATAAGGTATTTGTACGTTCCTTGTCAATTGAAAATAAGGTTGTTATATATTTTCATTGAAATTAACATATGTTGCATTCATTTTATGTACTATATTTTAGAAGCATTTAATTTGAGATAGATTTAATATATAATTACCCTTATTAAACATACTTTTCTTTTGTTATATACGTTCTGTAATCTTACTGATAAGTTGGATCATTGTTGATTTTTACCTTAACCATCAAATTCTTACACACATGTAGAAGTCAGTTGTAGTAATCAATATGTAATAGGGAAACAGTTTTAAAATGAGTCTATAAAAAACTGATTTTGTTTCTCTTTAGATGTGTTCTACACAAGAGTGTCTTGTTTTGATCAGGAGAGGAAAAAATACCATTACCATTTCTTATTTTAACTATATTGTGTTGTTCTCTCATGTAATGATAAGGCTTTTTGAAGGAGGAATAAATGTAGAAAGACAACCCAGCAGTAGGTACAAAAAGTTTCTCAGACTGTGATGCAGTCTGCTTAGTGCTCTTCCTCTACTAAATTAACTGACTAACCTGGGCCTGAGGACATTATTTTCCTCTGAGCAAAGTCAGAGAGTTTACAGGATACTAATCTTACCTCTTTGTCTTGTTCCAACCAGCAGAGATAGCTAGTCTGAATTCACTTGCACAATGTGATTCTCTTTGCAGTAATGGGTATTCTTGCTAGTAAGATACATAATCAAAATAGTTGAAGATTTATTTTGAAATATTTGTTTTTCTTCCTTGTTATTTACTTTTAAAGAACATCTTATATTTAGTAATTCCTTTTTGTTTAATTATTTTCCCATCTACCTCTGTGATTGGTGGTTTTCAAATTAAACCATTTAAAAGCTAGAATCTGCTAGAAAATATTCTCCAGTATGTAAATGCTAGGTGGAAATTAGTATGTATTAGAATTGTCATGTGAATAACTGTTCACTGTCTAATCAAGTAGGTGCCTGTCTTCTTATTAGCAAGTGCCTTGAAGAAACTAATGAGAAAAAAATCATTTTTCTTATATATGACAGATCCGTTTTCCCCATAAATGTTACACATTAACATAGTTGTTTGTACAATCAGGAAGTGAAGAAGTACAGTTTTTTAAAAACATAATTGGTGAAATTTCTATTCATATTAAATAATCTATGACAACCAGTTCATAAGTTAAATTTCCATTTAGCAAGATGTTGAAGTGAGTTTAGGCCAGGTGTCGTGGCTCACACCTGTAATCCCAGCACTTTGGGAGGCCGTGATGAGCAGATCGCCTGAGGTCAGGGGTTCAAGACCAGCCTGGCCAACATGGTGAAACCCGGTCTCTACTAAAAATACAAAAATTAGCTGGGCATGGTGATGGGCACCTATAATCCTAGCTACTCAGGAGGCTGAGGCAGGAGAATCACTTGAACCCAGGAGGTGGAGGTTGCAGTGAGCCAAGTTTAGTTGAACTAGCCAAGAGGCAAGCGGCAATAAAATGTATTCAGTGACCCTCTTATAGAATATATTCTAAGTGAAATACATCTCTGTACATTTGTCAGTAACAGTGAAACAGCTTTTTGCTAAATAGGTCACTAGGTTTTTGAAAGCAGAAGATTATGCCATTTGTTTTGATTGGATGAACCAAATGTTGCACTAAACCACATAATGTGAAAAAAACGCAAGTCTTTTTCTATAGTTTAAATGTAGACATCTTGAAAATGAGTAAGTAAATAATAAATTATAAAGACCTTTGAAATGGTTTTCATTGTTTTATGAGAAACTATTGATTTGTAACTTTGAATGTAAGTTATAAAATAATGTTACTTAAATATGACCAGTTTACATGAATGTTTTTATCTGATCTGCAGAAATTCAAGATTATTTAAATATCATTCTTTAGAGTGAAAGAAATGTAATCATTCCATTAACAGTGTTTTCACAGGGTACTACTGTGTAAATGCAGAAGGGGTGAGCCCTTTGATATGGGAGAAGTAATTGAAATTCTCGTAATGAGACTAAGAAGACACCTTCTTCACCTAACTGAGTTATTCACAGCTAACTTAGTGGTTTGAGGTCACATGTTTTACTAAACACCTACCTAGCCATAGGATAGCTATTTTTTAAAAATATAATAAGCCAGGACCTAAAGATAAGAAGTCACTTCTTTTGACCAGAGAAGTGGACAAAAGTTAGTCTAAAGTAGAGATAATTACCTCTAGAGCTTTCTGGTCACCATCACAACTGATTGAGGCTAAAAGTAAAATAGGAGGACCAGAGAAACTGAGAAAGAAAGGAGGGAAAGAGAGAGAATAGAAAGAACAGGCAACTGTGCTGCACAGTTGGAGTGCTACTATTGTTTTATGTACCACATTGGAAATCAGTGTCATGGGATGCCTACCCCTTTTATTTTATTTTTTTCTTTTTAATTTCTTAATCTAGTTGAACAAATACACAAGTATCTGCAATTGTATTGTTGTAACGGTTAAAATAAAAATACATGGTTTTCATTAATTTATTGCCAAATACCAAAATCTTACTTAGAACATTAGTATGCTGCACAAACATTGCTATGTCTCACTTTATGGGTTGCCTTTAAAAAAAACAGACCATTCACAAGTAAGTTGTTTCACTAATTGTTAAGAAACATTTTTCTTTTATGGAATTCCTACAAATTAAAACATATGCTCACTAAGCATTTCCAGTGAAATACCTTTTTATGATCATATATAGTCATTATATTCCAGCATGCCTTTTTGCCTTGTATTTATTCATATCCTTTTGTCTTCTCTCCAGTTATTAGAATTTAAAAATGTTGAAAGCAAGAATTGTTAGGTTTCCACAGTGCCTAGCCCACAGAGTTAGTGCTTAGTAATTAAGTACGTTGATATAATTAGATTTTATTACTGTCTTCTAGACATCAACTAGTCAGGCAGTCTTCCGTCTCCAGTCTGGCATCTGCCATCTCTTCCGAGAAACTTTAATTAACAAAGGTTTTGTGGAAATCCAAACTCCTAAAATTATTTCAGGTATGCTTCAAAATATTTCTCTTAATTTTTAAAAATAAATTTGCTCTCCCCAGAGTTGCTTTATATTAATAAAATTTTTAACTTGAGAATCCCAAGTGTCCATTAAGGTTTATTGCCATGAGACTACTATTTTGAAGACCATCTTATATAGCAATAATCATATATCACCAACCTTAATAAGTACATTTTCTTATTCCAAGAGTCATTTTGTGATAATGATTGTAATGTGAGGCAGTAACACACAAAGCAAGATTCTTGTTACAGAAGTTACACCAGGAACTACTTTCATTATATAGATTTCTTTTGAAATTAGTATTGCAGTTTTGTTTTGTATAAACTGCATTGTAAAATCAGTAAATACTAATGATGGGAAAATTTCCTTAATTCTTGTTGCCCAGGCTGGAGTGCAGTGTTGTGAATTCGGCTCACCGAACCTCCACCTCCCAGGTTCAAGCGATTCTCCTGCCTCAGCCTCCCAAGTAGCTAGGATTACAAGCATGCACCACCACGCCAAGCCAATTTTGTATTTTTAGTAGATACGGGGTTTCTCCATGTTGGTCAGGCTGGTCTCGAACTGCCAACCTGAGGTGATCCATCTGCCTCGGCCTGCCAGAGTGCTGGGATTACAGATGTGAGCCACCACGCCTGGCTAATTCTTATTCTTGTATGAGAATCTTGTCTTAATCATTTTACCCTTTTTAGATTTGTTTAACACTAGAAAGTGTGTTACAAATGGCATTTTGTTACAAATTCAGAATTGAACATTGCATTCTTAATAATTATTAGAAAAATGATTATTCCAGGCTGGGCGCAGTGGCTCATGCCTGTAATCCCAGGAGTTTGGGAGGCCGAGGCAGGTGGATCACGAGGTCAGGAGTTCGAAACCAGCCTGGCCAAGATGATGAAACCCTGTCTGTACTAAAAATACAAAAACTACCTGGGCACAGTGGTAGATGCCTGTAGTCCCAGCTACTTGGGAGGCTGAGGCAGGAGAATCGCTTGAACCTGGGAGGCGGAGGTTGCAGTGAGCCGAGATCGTGCCACAGCATTCTAGCCTGGGTGACAGAGCAAGACTCCATCTCAAAAAAAGAAAAGAAAAGAAAAATGATTATTCCAACTCCTGGGGAAATTTTTTTTAAAAAGGAAAAATGATGAGTATCTCTTCATTTAAAAAAAAAAAAATTACAATTACAAAGGGGCTTTAATAGTTTTGAACTGATGCAGAAAGGGAGCATATATATCCACAGAAGTGAAATAAAAGCATAGCCAAAGAAGTAAATCTGGTTTAAATATAAACTATTTAGAATCACATACAAGACGATGTATATAGACTATGATTTAGCCACAATTCTTCATTTTCCAGTTTTTCTTAAAGTGAGCTACCTGAGTATAAACTTTTTAACTAGAAGTTTGCATTGATAAGCTTACAATTGATTATAATAATATAAATATAAATGTTTACCTTTCAGCTGCCAGTGAAGGAGGAGCCAATGTTTTTACTGTGTCATATTTTAAAAACAATGCATACCTGGCTCAGTCCCCACAGCTATATAAGCAAATGTGCATTTGTGCTGATTTTGAGAAGGTTTTCTGTATTGGACCAGGTAAGATTTTGGCAGTTATGTTTTATCCAAGTTCATTAATTATGCAGTAGTTAAAATTTAGAAACATTTTACTTAATGTACAGACACTTTGAAAGCTTAAATTATTTTATCTGCTGACTACACAAATGCTAGACTTTGAGTTAGAGATAATATATTTGGGTAGACATTTTCTTAAAAGTAATAATAATAATAATATGGTCAATAGTTCTTTAAACAGATGAGCATCATTCCATGTGAATACAATTATAAGCATATGTATTCTTACAGAGGAATGCTGAAGAAAATTTTTATCTTGAGAATATGTCATTTTAAAAATGCGTTTTTTGAAAATATACACCATCTGAAATATACCTAAGTATATATTTTAATATACCTCAGTGTAGTTAGAACAGAATTAGCTCCCATTTGCACTCTTTTCAGCTCCCTATCAGCACTAAAGAGCAAGTAGTTGCAGTGGTCAAAGTAATATATGTTTTTGTCCTTTATAATTTCTTACTCCTGTAAGTTTACAGTGTACCTCTGTCTAATTTGCTATCAATTTTATTCCAGAGCTGTTCTGTTTCACTATTTTGTTTGTATTGTCCTTACTATTGGTAATGTGCTGATGTCCATTAGAAACTACTAACAAATATCTTATATTTAATAAATTTTATTAATATGGTTTTTAAGAAATGTTTGCTAAAAGTCAAGCACAGGCACATAATCATGTGGCAGATTCTTTTTTGAAGCTAATTGTAAGTGAAAAGCCAGCGTTACTTTATTCTTTAACACTTACCAAGTTATTTTATATATGTTTTTTGATACCTTAATAAAAATTAAATACTTGCTAATAGAGAAACTGGCAAGATCATTAAGGGTCTTAATTTTCTGAATTTATTAACTGGTTATTTGTTGAACACCTGCTGTTTATATAACCTTGTGCTAGGTACCATGTACATAAAAGAAGAACCAGCCAGCACTTCTCAAATGTTAATATGCACACAGATTACCTGGAGATCTTGTGAAAATACAGATTCTGATCAGTAAATCTGGCGAGAGGTCTGAGATTCTGCAGTTCTCACAAGTTCCTGGGTATTGTTGATGCTGCTCATTTCCACACCATGCTTTGAGTGATAAGGGAATCAATATTGTGCCTGCTCCCAAGACTAAGACATACATACATATCACAGTCATAGGGAATAATCAGATAATTTTCACAACGAATAATCAGATTGTCCTTATACAATCAGCAAATGGGTGTTAATTATGTAGTATAAATAGTAAGTGTAAAAAGAGAGAAAATGGAGTTTGCTAGAGTCACCATAAAAGAAAATTCAAACTGAGATGTGCTTTAAGGACAAAGTAGGATATATAGACAACAGAGATGGCATTCTAGACAGGAAGCAGACTAAGTAAAGAGCAAGAACTACACAAGAAAACAAAAATAAGACAAGTTAGTATTAAGAAGTGAGAAATATAGGTTAGGATTAACTTATGAAAGCATAAAGGTTTTAGGGTTTTTTTTGTCATTTTATGTCTTACTGCAGTAGTCATTTGGGAACCATTGTAAGTTTCTGAGCAAGGATGTATTATACAAATATTAGTGATGTGAAAGATGAGTCGAGCTAGAGTCAAAAACACTGGACAGGAGGAAAAGGCACTGAGGATATTAAGGCTGGACTGGATATTAGCTGGACTGAGATAATGGCTCTTAATATCCTCAGTGCCTTTTCCTCCTGTCCAGTCTTCCTGACTCTAGCTCGACTCATCTTTCACATCACAAATATTCCTATAAATGACTACTGTAGTCAAATGGAATATGTATGTTACTTTATTTGTAGAGTTTCACTTAGTTTGAGTCAGGTATGTTACTTTATTTGTAGAGTTTCACTTAGTTTGAGTCAGGTTTTAATAAAATGGAGAAGAACTCACTATCTTGGTCATAATTGAATATATTTTTAAATATTGAGAAGACACCTCAGGATCTTGCATTCCCCCAGGGTTCTCTTGAACCTCTCTTACTAATTTACATTTGGTACGGCTTTTATTGCATGACCGTAGGAGTTTATAATGAACTTGCTGTCCAAGAGAATGCTCAAACAGATGGTTCATCAGAGGTCCTTCCAGCCCTGTAATATGAAAATAATACCACTGGAATCCAACTAAATAAAATTTTGTATTTAAATCCCAATTTATCCAAAATTGAAATCAGTGTTTGCTCTCTATTTCTTTTATTAACTTCACAGTATTCAGAGCGGAAGACTCTAATACCCATAGACATCTAACTGAGTTTGTTGGTTTGGACATTGAAATGGCTTTTAATTACCATTACCACGAAGTTATGGAAGAAATTGCTGACACCATGGTACAAATATTCAAAGGACTTCAAGAAAGGTAAAATGTATTTTATGCACCTAGATGGACTTAATTTCAGATGTTTGGGCTCTTTAAAAAAAAAATTCTTCAATTTAAACATACAAACTTAAGTTTCTATGAACATATATATAAAGATTTACCAGTTAGATGATCCATTTAATTGGTTGGGAAAATCTACACTCAGAATACTGCTTCTGGATCCAAATCATTTGGGGGCTCAACTAATTAACCTCTATTGTGCTAGTAAATTTACCACACTGTCAACAGTCCAACTGTATTTTGTTGTTGTTTTTGTTTCCTTTATACTGACATCCCGAATGTCTCAAGAAATACAGCATGTGTTTCTTTTAACAGTTTATTTGGGAAATAGTATGAGGGTAGTGCGTAAGAGGTTGGATTCAGCAACATCCAGATAGCCTGAGTTCAAATCCCAGCTCTGCTCCTTCTCTGTGTGGGCCTTGTGCAGGTTATTTAACTCTGTGCCTCAGTTTTCTCAGCCATTAAGTGGAAATAGCATTATTACCCACCTCAGAGGCAAAAAGTTCCTTCAGTCAGCTGAATCTGTCGACATGTAAATTAAGCCTGGTCAAATATGGTTAATTCTTAAATTAATTTATATTTACATTGAGTGCTCAGTAAAGATTAGAAACTAGTAGACTGAACGGATGTTTAAACCTATTTGGATCTGATGAATTAACATTTATAGAAATATTAGATGTGTTCTAGATGTTCAGAAAATTGAATTATGTAGAATGTCCACTTCACCTACACCCTCTAAACTGGCAAAGAGCTCTTTCCCTTTAAAGGTCATTGAAAGTTGTTTATTTATGATGATGTTTAACATGGAGAAAATAGGAAAAGAAAATAGAAGCGAGTCGAGTTGATTAAGAAAGTCTCTGTTTTTCCCTCTTTCTGTATTTGTGACTATATTTCAAGTATTAGGTAAGCTATAATAGTCTAAGCTAGCATTTTAATAACTGACAGAAGATCATATTTAAAATTTTTATTTGAAGACCAGCAATTCAACTATTCCTTGTTGATGTATTTGATATGTTTCATTGGTATTTTAAAAGAGTTCAAAAATACAAATTTTATTTACTGCATTGCAGGGCTAATGAGTATGTTTAAGAATGTAGAAATTGGCCTGGCAAGGTGGCTTATGCCTGTAATCCCAGCACTTTGGGAGGCTGAGGCAGGCGGATCACTTGAGGTGAGAAGTTCAAGACCGACCTGGCCAACTTAGTGAAACCCCATCTCTACTAAAAATACAAAAATTAGCCAGGCATGGTGGCACGCGCCTGTAATCCCAGCTACTTGGGAGGCTGAGGCAGGGGAATCACTTGAACCCAGGAGGCGGAGGTTGCAGTGAGCTGGATCACGCCACTGCACTCCAGCCTGGGCAACAGAGCAAGACTCTGTCTCAAAGAAGAAATAGAATGTAGAAATCAATCACTGATCTTAAGAATACTGTAGCGTAAGTGCCAATATTTCCAGGCATTCTCTGCAGCTTTGTACCTTTGATAGCTAGTTAATTGCAGACAGCCTTTTTCTTTTTGTATCTTTGTTCTCTAAAACATTTTGATGCAATTTATTTTAATCAATTTTCAGTGGTTCATGGAACAACTGATAACATTTTCCTTATAAGACAAAATATACTTTAGAACTACAATAAAGGAACACACACAGCTTTTCTCATTTTCTGTTCCATTTATAATTCAGGAAAGTTTCAGAAACTCATTTTTAAAAAATACTGATAGCTTCTCTATTAAATAATAGAGTTTGACATTTCCACTTTGATTTTTATAACAACAGACCAAGCATGAATTTGAGTCCTTGGGATTAATCAAATCTCTACTTACAAATTAGACTCAAACGCCATTACTGCTGAACTTTTTCAGTAGAGTTAAGGTGGCAATTTGAAAATAAAAACCTTGTTTGTATGTTCTTCAAGTCATTTAGGAATTTTAAGTTTTGGTGTCACTTGTTTATTGGGTTATCTGAC
The DNA here is from genome assembly GCF_028885625.2 of Pongo pygmaeus. Classification (NCBI taxonomy): domain Eukaryota; kingdom Metazoa; phylum Chordata; class Mammalia; order Primates; family Hominidae; genus Pongo; species Pongo pygmaeus. The sequence continues at coordinate 35,212,354 of NC_072384.2, read as the reverse complement.
CTGTGTCATGTTCCTCTCATGTTTATCATTAGTATTTACCTCTCATAGAAAAATACATATACAAATGTATTTGTATTATATTGTATGTATATGTATTGTATATATATCCAAATATGTATATGTGTATAAAATACATATATAAATGTATTTTAAAGTATTGATAGTCATATTTTTGTACTACCATTGATAGACATGATGAATGGGAGTTGATATATACAGCAAAGAAAAGCTATTCAAAAATCAATTTGGGGGCCGGGCTCCGTGGCTCATGCCTGTAATCCCAGCACTTTGGGAGGCCGAGGTGGGCAGATCAGGAGGTCAAGAGTTTGAGACCAGACTGGCCAGCATGGTGAAACCCCATCTCTACTAAAAGTACAAAAAATTAGCCAGGCATGGTGGCACACGCTTGTAGTCCCAGCTACTTGGGAGGCTGAGGCAGGAGAATTGCTTGAACCCGGCAGGCAGAGGTTGCAGTGAGCCAAGACAGCTCCACTGCACTCCAGCCTGGGCAACAGAGCAAGACTCCGTCTAAAAAAATAAAAAATAAATTTTAAAAAATCAATTATGGGGTCTTTTTAACCCTTCTTACATCAAGATTTTAATAAATCAATGGCTAAGCTTTATTATTCCCATGAAAGCCTGTAAGACCAATCAAGAAATGATAAGTGTTTTAATTTCGAGAATATAAATTCTAGGCCAGGCATGGTGCACATCTGTAATCCTAACACTTTGGGAGGCCGAGACGGGCAGATTGCTTGAGCCTAGGAGTTCAAGACTAGCCTGGGCAACATGGTGAAACCCCATCTCTACAAAAAGTAACAAAAAATTAGCCGGTCATAGTGGCACATATCTGTAGTCCCAGCTACTCAGGAGGCTTGAGGTGGGAGGATCGATTAAGCCCAGAAGGCCGAGGTTGTGGTGAGCCAAGATTGCACCACTGCGCTCCAGCCTGATTAACAGAGTGGGACCCTGTCTCAGAATTAAAAAAAAATAAAAATAGACTGTAAATTCTAGGTAAAGAATTCTATATATAAAATACAAACGTACTTTTTTCTGTATATAGAATATAAACATACTTTTTTCAAGTCTGTTAATTATGGAAAAATTTCAAACATACAAAAGGATGTGCAGTACTCTAATGAGCCCCCATGAACTCATCAACCAGTTTCAGTCCTTGTCAACCTGTGGCCAATTTTGTTTACCCATTTCCCTCATTCACTATTATTTTGAAGCAAATCCCAGCCATCATTTAATACATAAATACTCCAGCAAAAATACACTTTTTTTTCTTTTTTTTTTTTTTTTGAGACGAGTCTTGCTCTGTTGCCCAGGCTGGAGGGCAATGGCCGATCTTGGCTCACTGCAGCCTTCACCTCCCAGGCCCAAACAATTCTGCCTCAGCCTCCCGACCACACCCAAATAATTTTTGTAGTTTTAGTAGAGATGGGGTTTCACCATGTTGGCCAGACTGGTCTTGAATTCCTGATCTCAAGTGATCCGCCCCCCAAAGTGCTGGGATTACAGGTGTGAGCCACTGTGCCCGGCCAAAAATAGACCTTTTAAATCTCAATAAAATACCGTCTTCCATAGCAGAAATTCAGCTCAGTGCAGTAAACATTGTCCTATACCTTCTATATATATATAGGGTAGGCATTGTACTATAGAGATTATCAAAATGGGAAAGAAATTGGCACTCCCCTGAACATACAGTGTAATACTGATGGGGGAAGATAAGACAAATACTCATTAATTTGGTCTTCCTCAGTGATAACAAGAATTGTTAAAGGATTAAAAAGTCAGATTTTTGTAATGCTTCATAAAATGGGTATTTTATGTTTCTAACCATATTAACTGATATAAAGAAAATTTGTAATCCTTTGATGTTACTGTGGTTACAAAAACGAGATTCAAAAATGGTGTTAAATATTTTAAGTATTTAAATTTCATTCTTTAATAATTTGATAATGCTTTTCCTGGTGTATATACTGATTCAAAGATTGATTTTTGTATATTGCCATAGTGACCTCTTGTGGGGGAAACATTTATCTCATACATTTTATTAACTAAATCATTCTGCAAATAGGTTTCAGACTGAAATTCAAACGGTGAATAAACAGTTCCCATGTGAGCCATTCAAATTTTTGGAGCCAACTCTAAGACTAGAGTATTGTGAAGCATTGGCTATGCTTAGGGAAGCTGGAGTCGAAATGGGAGATGAAGATGATCTGAGGTTTGTCTTTGTGGTTTTTGTTTGTTTTTTTTTAAGTTCCAGGATCCATGTGCAGAACGTGCAGGTTTGTTACATAGGTATACATGTGCCATGGTGGTTTGCTGCACCTATTGACCCGTCCTCCAAGTTGTCTTTGTGATTTTTAAAACCTTAGTAATTTGGTTTAAGATAAGAGAAAATGAAAATATTAATAAATGATTTTTTTCACCTGATACATTTTATTAACTTTGGTATACAGTATGATGCTCTTTTATATAGTGTGTGATCTGAAATAAAAATGTTTACTATAGTTTGCCTAAGTTTTCATAATTTTGTTTATAAACACCATTTTCCATTATTTTCCCCTCATGTTTGTAACTCTTTAAAGAGTATAGAGAGTTTTGCCTGTGATTTTATCTTCTAATATGTCACTTTTCTTTCCAAATTAGTGATATTAGAGAAGGTAGACAGCAGTCTAAAATCCATCCCCACACAGGATCGGGGTATAAACTGTTAACATCCAAAAGTTATAAAAGTATATATTGTTTATATAGTATCATACATACTATATTATATATAGTATTTGGTATAGTATTATCTAAATTTAGATCATACGACTTCTAATTTTGAAACAAATTATGTAGTTCAATAAAGATTGAGGCTGGGCATGGTGGCTCACGCCTGTAATCCCAGTACTTTGAGAAGCCAAGGTAGGAGGATCATATGAGGCCAGGATTTCGGGACCAGCCTAGACAACACAGAGAGATGCTGTCTCTACAAAAAAATTTAAAATTTAGCTGAACGTGGTGGCACACACCTGTAGTCCCAACTACCCCGGAGGCTGAGGCAATTGGATTCACTTGTGCCCAGGAATATCAAGGCTGTAGTAACCCATGATCATGCCACTGTACTCCAGCCTGGGTGACAGAGTGAAAGCCTGTCTGTAAAAAATAAACAAACAAAACATGGAAAGGTTGAAAATTTCTATTTACTTATATTTTATTCAAGACTTCCTTGAATGATTCCTTTAAACCATCACAAAGAGGGAAAGGAAATGATTATTGTCACTTTTTAGGGTTTCTTAAAAAACAATTCACCCAAAACCCTTTATTTTTGTTTAACAAAAAAATATATATATGGCTTTAAATATTGCCTACATTGCTAGATGACATTTTAAGGCAAAATGAAAATCCTATAAGCTTAGGTAGTATTTTTTTAAGTATTTTAGAAATTGTTTTTACATAAGATAGAAGCTAAAATAGCTACCTCTTGGCTATAGAAATGTAACATGTTTATATAAACACTTTTAAAACCTTGGATAATACTAATTTTTATTTCATAAACCATTGATAAAGAGTACCAAAAAGGGAAGATTATTTCATGGCAAGACTAGCCCATATTAGTATAGCAAACTTTTATTATGTGTAATTGTAGGAAATTACTTCATCCATGATATTTCTGAATCAATGAATTGCTATATTCTGTTTATTGTTTTAAGTAAATATTTGAGCAGCATCTACTAAGCACTGAGTCACTGTACCAATGTATACTCATAAGTGATTTTCAATAGCACTTGCCTTTTAAGAAAAGAGCAGAATAGACAACTGCGTGTTTTGGCCAAATTTTGTAATCCCTTGAGAAACTCAAATAGAAGAAGTTCCTTATTAATGTTTTTAAGTTGCCATTTGATCTTCAAACACTGATTTCATGTTTCTTTTTCAGCACACCAAATGAAAAGCTGTTGGGTCATTTGGTAAAGGAAAAGGTAGGACTCTTGTATATGCTGGATTTCTTTTTCTAATTCTGAAATGTCTCTTGGGACTAAAAACAATTGCAGAGGGGTCTGAGCTTCCTAGAATGGTATGATTCTGGAATAAATAAAAACTGAAGAAGGACAACATTAAAAAAAATTTTTCTTAGAAAATTGAGAAATATTCAGACAGCCTGCCTTTCTCCCCGATGATCTGATTAACTCAGTATTTAATGTTTCTACGAAGTTGTTCTGAGGTGTCTCTAAAAGTGATACCTATGTCGGATTAGTTGGAAATGACCTCCAAATTATCTGAAATTATTTAGAAATGGTCTTCCCTGTGTACCCCTGCTGTCTCATGAGACTTCAAGATGAATGAGCTTCCTCTCTGCCTCTTATGTAATAGCTACTTTCCAATCTCATTTTCTGAAACCAAGACTCCAAAGAGAATGAAAGCTAAACTTAGTACGATCTTTTTCAAAATTTTAAGATAATGATATAATGAAAAGGAAAATTAGTCCTTGAGCTCCTCCTACTGGTTGCAGTTGAAACTGTTAAGACTAGAGAACTGATATTTCTGAAGTCATGCAATATTCAGTTTATACCTTTAAAATGCTGTGTCAGCAGAGCCAATTTCAGTTTGTCAGTTGTTAACATCCTCATCTCAAGTTTTATCAAAAATGTTGAAAGTCAGAAACTGTTGAAATGTAATTTTTTTTTTTGAGACGGAGTTTCATTCTTTTTGCCTAGGCTGGAGTGCAATGGCACTATCTTGGCTGACTGCAACCTCCACCCCCTGGGTTCAAGGGATTCTCCTGCCTCAGCCTCCCGAGTAGCTGGGATTACAGGCACCCACCACCACACCCAACTAATTTTTTGTATTTTTAGTAGAGATGGGGTTTCACCATGTTGGCCAGGCTGGGCTCGAACTCCTGACCTCAGGTGATTCACCTACCTTGGCCTCCAAAGTGCTAGGATTACAGGTATGAGCCACCGCGCTGGGCTCTCAAATGTAATTTATTTCTTTTTAATTAAATCTAGGTCACATAGTAAGCATTCTCTAAAAAAAGTCATAATTTCAAGTTAATGTCATTTATTTCTTTCAGTTGTAGCATTCATTTGAGGAAAACTACCAAAATCTCATGTATATATCTAGATAAAAATTTAAATTCTTGGGAAGATAATCCGTGTTTTTCAATGATGAATATTGTAAAATACATCAAATTTCCCAAAATAATTCATGGACTTAATATAGTTTCTATAACAACCAAAAGGATTTGAGATAATTTTTTTCATTATAAAATGCATCAGAATGACTAGATGAACTAGAAAAATCAAAGATGTTTATCAAAGTGTAATTTAGAATGGGGGAGAAATTAGAAAGGGCTTACATGTTCAAAAAAAAAAAACAGGAAAAAAATGAATATTTAAACCATAGGCCTGGCACTGTGGCTCATGCCTGTAATTCTGGCACTTTGGGAGGCCAAGGTAGAAGGATCATTTGAGGCCAGGAGTTCAAGACCAGCCTGGGCAAACATAGCGAGATTCCATCTCTACAAAAAATTTTAAAAATTAGCCAGGCTCCTGCTTAAGCTATGATCTCATCATGCACTCGAGCCTAAGCAACAGAGCAAGACCCCATCTCTTAAAAAAAAAAAATTTTTTAACTATGGATAATAAGTAATGCCTAAAAATTAGGTATTGCAAGAATTTATGACATCATGGCAAAATGCTATAGAGTAAAAATGTTACTTGAAAAAAAGTAAGATATTCATTGTATATACAATATAATTAGAGTAATTATGAAGAACCAAAATTTTTGTATAAAAAAGTTAATTACCAAAATGTTAGCCATTTTATTTTAAAAATGTATTTTAATTGCATTTATTCTTTTTATAGTATGATACAGATTTTTATATTCTTGATAAATATCCATTGGCTGTAAGACCTTTCTATACCATGCCTGACCCAAGAAATCCCGTAAGTAATTTGGTTTTAAGTAACCCATTTTGGGGCAGAAGAGAAATTTTATTGTCACTGTCAGATTGTATAATGGGAATAATGGTTTTCATTAATAATTTGCAGTTTTGATAGACATACATATTACCACTGATGTCTGTCACCACTGGTCAAAATGATAGTGTAAAATTTGAATATTCTAGAAAATTAGTTTTAAAAACCCATGTTAAAATCATTTTCCTTGGTCATTTTTCTGAAGATTTATGAGGGAGAAAGACTATGTAAATTATAAATAGTACTACTAGATTTGTATACTTTAGCAAATCATCCTGTCATTGACCTTAAACTGGGAATTCACATTGTATCCTGGGAGTTAATAATCTAAATAATGTCTTATGGTCTTTTACCGTTTTTCCATTGCAGTGGTTTCTAAACTTTACCATGCATCAGAATCACCTGGAGGGCTTTTTAAAACACCAATTGCTGAGGCAGAATTTCTCATTAGTTGCACTGGAATGGGAGCCTGATAATTTGCAGGCCCCACTCCAGACCAACTAAAAAATTTCTGGTAATACTGAAGCTACTGGTCCAGGAATCACACTTTGGGAACCACTGGTTTATTGAAAGACAGGGGATTAAAGTAAAAATAATAATAAAGACTCACACCTGTTGATAACTTGGAGTTCCAAAAGTCACCCCAAAATCATACCATGCTTAAAAACATCTCAGATGATAAAGTGAAATAAGGATCAGCACTGCTTCTTAAAAATTAGATGTGGTGCTCTGATTTGTTATTGGGGGGTGTGGGAGGAGAGCACAAAATCTGATATAAACAAAGAAAAAGTTATTCAGCCCTCAGTAGTTTAATTCTACTTTAGAGAACAAGGTTGCATTGTTAACTGTAGGAAAAAATGAACTTGCTCTTCATGCAGCAGAGATTTTTTTCCGTATATATGTAATAGAAATAGGATGGTAGTCACTTGAGGACTGGTGTTTTTTTTCTCTTGCAGAAACAGTCCAACTCTTACGATATGTTCATGAGAGGAGAAGAAATATTGTCAGGAGCTCAAAGAATACATGATCCTCAGCTGCTAACAGAGAGAGCTTTACATCATGGAATTGGTAAACAACTTAAAATAATTTAGGAGAGTGTATATTCTGAAAATAATACATTATAAACATTTAAAAGACTTCTCAGTCTTTTTAAAAATCTCCATTGAACAGTAATTGCTTTTGTGATCTTTTAAGATAAATAAGATGATAAATTATATTTTATTTTGTGTCTTTTTGCAGATTTGGAGAAAATTAAGGCTTACATTGATTCCTTTCGCTTTGGAGCCCCTCCTCATGCTGGTGGAGGCATTGGTAATATTCTGTTATTGCTTACAAATAAGTTCATAAGTTCTAAGTATAATATAAATTTGAATTACAAGAATTTTTAAAAGTGAATTACAACGTAAGTGAAAATTTGATTTCCAAGAAACAAAATAAACAGCTAACTTGCCTGTTATAAAATATTATTGTCATAAAGTTCTAGCCATTTTTTTTCTCTTAAGAATTTAGAAGCCAAATGTCCTGTAAGTGGAGTATCCTGTTTTCTCTCTGCTGCTGTGAGTTCATTCGCATTAGCACAAATTAAAGCTCTACCTTAAAATAGCTCAAAGAGCTGCTAAGTGTTTTTATTGAGATGTAGCACTTGATTGACTTTAAGAACACTTCTACAGTATATGTAAGGGACTGCTCTGCAATTTAAAATGAGTAAATATTTAACTCATCTTTGGATGTCCATATCAAACACTCTTAAAAATTTTTTTGAATGTATAGTTTCATTGAAGTTTTTATTTGTTGTTTTGGGGTTTTTTGGAAAATACAAAATGTACTTAAAAATTTTCAAATTAAAATTGATCGAGGGACAGTTTTTTCAACAGATGGTACAGAGAAAACTAATGTCCATTTGCAGAAGATTGAAATTAGACCCTTACCTAACATCATATACAAAAATTAACTCAAAATGGATCAAAGGCCTAAATGTAAAACCTACATATAAATGGCCAATGGGTATATGAAAAAATGCTCAACATCACTAAACATTAGGGAAATATAAATTAAACCCTCAATGAGATAACCATCTCACACCTCTGGCTGTTAGTAAAAAGATAGTGGATCATTGTTGCTAAGGATGTGGAGAAAAGGGAATCCTTGTTTGTAAATAGTTGATGGGAATGTAAAATTGGTACAGCCATTATGAAAAACAGGATGGAGATTCTTCTAAACATTACAAAGAGAATTACCATATGATTCAGGAATTCCATTTCTGGTCTTACATACCAAGGGAAATGAAATCAGCATGTTGAAGAGATGTGTGCACTCTCATGTTCAATGCAGCATTATTTACAATAACCAAGATACAGAAATGACCTTGGTGTCCATCAGTGGATGAATGGATAAAGAAAGTATAGATTGAGTATCCCTTATCCAAAATGCTTGGGACCAGAAGTGTGTCTGATTTTGGATTTTTTTCAGATGTTATCATATTTGCATTGTGCTTACTGGTTGAACATGCCAAATCTAGAAATCTGAAATGCTCCAATGAGCATTTTTTGGTTTTTTTGTTTATGTTTTTGAGTATCATGTTGGCACTCAAAAAGTCTCAGATTTTGGAGCATTTTGGATTTTCATATTAGGAATACTCAAACCTATTTTATCTATACAATGAAATAACACTCTGCCTTAAAAAAGAAGGAAATCCTGTCACTTGTAGCAATGTGGATGAACATAGAGGACATCATGCTAAACAAATTAGCAAATCAGGCACAGAAAGACAAATACTGTGTGATCTCACATATATATGGTACCTTTTAAAAGTTGAACCCATAGACAAAGAATAGAATGGTTGTTGGAATGGGGAGAAGATGGTCAAAGGGTATAAAGATTGAGTTAGGATGATTAAGTTCTGGAGATCCATTGGTCCACATTGTGACTACAGGTAATAATGTGTGCTTGAAAATTGCTAAAAGAGTAGATTTTAAATGTTCTTTCCACAAAAAATATAGGTATGCAAGATGATAGATATGTTAATTAACTTGATTTAATCATTTCACAGTGTATCAGAGTGTCACATCGTACACTGTAAATACATAGAATTTTTGTCAATTATAACTCAAGCTGGGCAAAATTTTAAAAATAAATAGCACCAGTTAAGGTCATTACATATGGTTTTTTATTTTTTGTTTTTTTAAGTTCTGGGATACATGTGCAGGATGTGCAGGTTTGTTACATTAGGTAAACGTGTGCCATGGGGGCTTGCTGCATCTGTCAACCCATGACCTAGGTATGAAGCCCTGCATGCATTGCTCTTTTTCCTAATGCTGTCCCCCACCCCACCCTCCCGACAGGCCCCAGTGTGTATTTTTCCCCTCCCTGTGTCCATGTGTTCTCATTGTTTAGCTCCCACTTATAAGTGAGAACATGTGGTGTTTGGTTTTCTGTTCCTGCATTAGTTTGCTGAGGATAATGGCTTCCAGCTTCATCCATGTCCCTGCAAAGGACATGATCTCGCTCCTTTTTATGGCTGCATAATATTCCATGGTATATATGTACTACGTTTACTTTATCCAGTCTATCATTGATGGGCATTTGGGTTGATCCCATGTCTGCTATTGTGAATAGTGCTGCAATGAACATACACGTGTATGTATCTTTATTACTCAGAATCCACAAGGAACTTAAACAAATTTACAAGAAAAAAGTAAAACAAACAACTCCATTAAAAAGTGGGCAAAGGACATGAACAGACACTTCTCGAAAGAAGACATTTATGAGCCAACAAATATATGAAGAAAAGCTCAACATCACTGATCATTAGAGAAATGCAAATCAAAACCACAATGAGATACCATCTAATGCAAGTCAGAATGGCAATTGTTAAAAAGTCGAGAAACAACAGATGCTGACAAGGTTGCAGAGAAATAGGAATGCTTTTACACTGTTGGTGGGAATTTTAAATTAATTCAACCATTGTGGAAGACAGTATGGCGATTCCTCAAAGATTTAGAACCGGAAATACCATTTGACCCAGCAGTCCCATTCCTTTGGATATAAATATGATTTTTTTTAAGAGTTATAGAGATGAATGACAGTGATGATTGCACAATGCTGTGAGTGTATTTGGCACTACTAAGCTGGACACTTAAAAATGGTTCAGATGGTAGATTTTATGTTATATGTATTTTAACACTTATTTTTTAAATTGGAGGAGGAAAAAGAATAGTGCGTATTCGCCTCCCTACAGGAAAGCATTGTTTCTAGTTTTCAGCTTAACCTTTGCAAAGATACCTTTGCATATACGAAAAGACATACACATTTCTTTAAATATTTTTACACAAATTGTAGCATACTATTATATATAAACCATTTAGTACTTTGCATTTTTTACTTAATGTATCATTTTTTTAATATGAGTCCGGATGGAGAAGAAATACTTTAATGTGTCTTGTAACTTGTTTCTTATCAATACCTGAAGAGCTTTTTCATTCTTTTTACACCTCTACATAGAATCAGTTGAAAGGAGGGACCATAATCTTGTTAACCACCTTCCAAAAATCAGTTTCTTCTTTACAGTCAAAACACTTAGTGTAATAATGTACTCCAGAGCTTTTTATCGTAGGGTCCACCATGTTAAATGTCTATAAAATTAACAGTAAATTTTCTCATACTTCTATTGTTGCTTAAGCAAGTTGATGGCTCTCATCCTCATTGCCTGGACTGTATAATCAGAGTGTGGTATCATTTGAAACGTTCAAGCTTATAAAGTCTTTTGTTTTGTTTTTCTTATTGTTTACATCATAGATTTTGTTCATTCGTATAGATTTTTGTGGTTCACATTTTAGACTCCATACCACTTAAAGATATATCACTTAGTCCTTTTCATTTATAGCAGCATCTTTATTTCTGAATCAATACTCAAAACAATTTTAAATAAACCCAAAATAATAGGAGTCATTTTCTTTCTTAACAAGGAAAAGTATTTAGTTTAACAATTATATTTATGTTTGTAGTTCTAAGTAAGACCCTGAGAGATTTTCAGAAAGGAATTAATGATTATTTTTGTCTTCCCCAGGATTGGAACGAGTTACTATGCTGTTTCTGGGATTGCATAATGTTCGTCAGACCTCCATGTTCCCTCGTGATCCCAAACGACTCACTCCTTAAATTCACACTTTGCCACTTAACTCCAGTGTGGATGACAGAGCAAGACCCTGCCTCAAAAAAAAAAAAAAAAAAAAAAAAAAAGCCACACTTATTCTTTTCAGTAACCTGCTAGTGCATAGGCTGTACTTTAGGTACTTAAAATATGCACTAGAATAAATTTGCAAGGCCCTAAAGTATCACTGTTATTTTTGGAGTAATTCAGTGTAGGTTCATTTAAAAGAGATTTTTATAACTTCAGATATGCATCAGTAGGAAATACTTGAGAAATTCATATGGTTATGTTAAAAATTCATATTCTGTTACTACAGTAAACGTTAAGAGTTTTAAACAGTTAAGATTGTACAATTTTTTTTCTTTTCTATATTACAAGGGCCCCAGTGTTAATGTCTTAGATTTTCAGTATTTGAACTTATTTTTTTAAATTCTGACATTGGGATAAGAATAATTCAGGTAGCATCTGAAATTTTAATGAATGTATAATTGGCATATCATGGAAAATTAACCATAAAGTATCAGTTCTTAAAAGTTATGCCTAGAAATTATGTAAAGCTAAACTACTGGTTAGAAAGTATTCAGTGTAATATTGTATTAATTTGTTAAATTCTAAACTTGAATTTCAATAAAATTTTAAAGCTAATTATAGTTTGTTTTTGTGTAACTTTGTGGCCAACTGATTTTATAAGTGCTGCTAGGCATTTATAATTTGGGAAAAGAAAAAATACACAACTAGTTTATATAAATAAATGAAGACTAATATGTTGTCAACATGTATTCATTTCAGGATATTAGTTTAGATGGGCGTAGGGATAGAGTTGTTAAAGTTGACAGCTTGGGTCAGTTGACAGAGTTCATTTCACATGGGTTAAAATATATTGCAGAATTTTGTTTGATTTTTAACTGGAATGGTACTGATACTTAGTGAACGTCAGTAAAATCTAGTCACATCTTATCCATCAAAAAGAAATTTTTGTGTAAGAATTACAGTTAGAAACACTTTCCCTTTAGATTATTACAAATATTGATGCTAATGTCAATTTTACATGAACCACAAATATTGAGGAACAAAACATAACATTTTTGTACAGGAAGAAAAAATTATATGCAGAAAAATATGAGGGTCAAAAAGGAAGTTACCCCTGGACCACGAACATCTGCCTATTATTTTTGAAAGTTAAAGGGGGTGTTTACCATCTAGATTGTGCAGTCTTTGAAAGTTTAGATTCAGTTCTTATTTTTTCTTTCATATCCTACCAGAATACCTTAAATATAGAAGGCACCCCAAAAGTATTTCATAATTTAATCCACAGCAAGAATAAAATATCCATCTTCTATAGTGTGTAATTGCTAGACCCTAAAATAGTACAATAATATTGGCCCTAGAGCTGTTCTTAATTTAATATAATTATAGCTTGTTTCAAAGTAAAGTTTGTAAAGTCTTGGAATGATGTAATCTTTTTTATTGTGAAGGTTTTCAAACATGCTGACCAAATTAGAACATGATAAAATACTCTTGTACCTATTATCCAGTCTTATCAAATCTTAACATTATCATATTTGCTTCAAATATTTTTTCTTTTTTTTTTTTTTTAATTTTTATGTATTTGTTTTGAGACCAGGTTATGAGACTGGCTAATTTTTGTATTTTGGTAGAGAAGATTTCTCCATATTGCCCAGTCTGGTCTTGAACTTCTGGCCTCAAGCGATCCATCTGCCTTCACCTCCTAAAGTGCTGGGATTACAGGTGTGAGCCGCTGCACCTTACCTTTTATTTATTTATTTATTTTGAGATAAGTCTTGCTCTGTGGCCCAGGCTGGAGTGCAGTGGCACGATCTCAGCTCACTGCAACCTCCGCCTCCCCAGTTCAAGCGATTCTCCTCAGCCTCCCAAGTAGGTGGGATTACAGGGTCCCGCCACCACGCCCAGCCAATTTTTGTATTTTTAGTAGAGACGGGGTTTCTCCATGTTGGCCAGGCTGGTCTCGAACTCCTGACCTCAAGGGTGATCCGCCTGCCTGGGAATCCCAAAGTGCTGGGATTACAGGTGTGAGCCACTGTGCCTGGCCTTTATTTTATTTTTTAGAGAGAAAAGAAATTTCAAAAAAACGAGAAATTGTGGGCATAGTTAAGGTACCCTCTTATAGGAAACTATTATATGAATTCAAACTTTTATTCTTTTCTTTGTTTTTATATTTTTGCTAAATATGTTTCTATAAATGTCTAATATTGTTTTGCAGATTTATTTGATATGTAAATCCTGAGATTTTCATTGGAATTACCTTAAATTTATAGAATAATTTGAAAAGACTTGGAATTTCCCTCTCTTTGGTCTTCCAGTGGATGAACATGGTATATCTCTTCATTTATTGATTTTTTTAATTGTAGTAAAACATTTTTATTTTATACTTTAAAAGTATTTTGCTTTTTGTGTGATGTTATTGTTTATCCTACCAGCATTTTATTCTCAAGATTATCAAAGAATTTAGTACTGTTAATGCTGGAGGCAAATATCTTTCCATTTTAACTCTACATCCTTGTCCTTTGCAGATCTGAAGATATTTTAGCTGAGTCAGAACAGCCTTGCCAAGGATCTGCTAATCATGTGATGAAGGGAGAAACTGGTGAGGTAGCTTAGTGTTGTTTGTGGGCAGGATTTAATGAGTACTCTTGAAAACTAAATATTCAGTGTAACAAATTTTAAAAGATCTCACCCTGTTGCCCAGGCTGGAGTGCAGGGGCAGGATCTCAACTCACTATATCCTCCACCTCCTGGGCTCAAGCAGTCTACCTCAGCCTCTTAAGTAGCTGGAACTACAGGTGCACACCACCACAGCCAGCTAACTTTTGTATGTTTAGTAAAGACATGTAGTAGTTGTCATGTTGCCCAGGCTGGTCTTGAACTCCTGGGCTCAAGCGATCCACCTGCCTTGTCCCCCTAGAGTGCTGGGATTACACGCATGAGCCACCACGCCCAGCTTGTGTATTTTTTCGGTTTCAGCCCAGAAATAAATGTTTCCCCATGAATTCAATCATAATATAGACATTACTTTGTTTACTGTAATTTTACTTAGCATATTAAAACTACTTTTAATTTTCCAGTTTATGTTAGAACACCTTACAGTATTTTTTTTTCTATTGGGAATGAAACCATGCCCCAAGGAGTTAAAAAAAAAAAAGTTGGGTAACAAATTATTGGGTGTGGAGGATAAACAGATAAGAAAAAACAACTTACCTTCCTTATAACAAAACTGTCTAAAATCAGTTAAAACCAATATGGCTAACTAGAGTTTACACAGCAAGCTTGCTAATGTTACAGCCTAAAGTTTCACCACATATTTTATACTAACTACCTCCAAATTGGCATATGGGACCCATAAAGAGGCATAAAGAGGTAACTACACATGCCAAAGAACTTTCCAGACCTCTTCCACCAATCACCTACTAATCCCAGAATCCACCCCCTAAAGGATAAAATCACTGCCTTAACACCAGCACAGAGAGAGCAATTTGAGCTGCACTCCTGTCTCCTTGTAAGTCACTTGAAATAAAAAGCTTTTCTCAAAAACCCAGTGTCATTTTATTGGCTTAGAGCATTGGGCAGTGAGCCCCTTCTGCTTGGTAGCAGGATTGAGATCTCCTTTTCCGTGACATTTTTAAATTGTTACAAGGGTAAAGAACACTATCAGTTACCAATTTTTTTTTTCTTAGATGGAGTCTTGCTCTGTCGCCCAGGCTGGAGTGCAGTGGCAGGATCTAGGCTCGCTGCAAGCTCCGCCTCCCGGGTTCTCGCCATTCTCCTGCCTCAGCCTCCCGAGTAGTTGGGACTACAGGCGCCCACCACCACACCCGCCTAATTTTTTGTATTTTTAGTAGAGATGGGGTTTCACCGTGTTAGCCAGGATGGTCTCGATCTCCTGACCTCGTGATCCGCCTGCCTCAGCCTCCCAAAGTGCTGGGATTACAGGCGTGAGCCACCGTGCCTGGCCTCAGTTATCAATTTTTATATGTTGCCTTTTTATTCAGCAGTATTCTTGATCTCTTACTCGTTCTAATAGTTTGTATTGAGTATCTTGTATTTTCAAGGTAGGTGGAGAAGTGTTAGAAAGGATAGCATAACAGTAAAAAGTATGGATTCTTTTAGCCACACTGCCTGGGTTCAGATTCTGGTTTTGCTCTTACATTAATGTATAACCTTGGATAACTTGCTTATCTTCAGCTTTCCTCACTTGCATAATCCTATATCATGAGACTATTATGGCAATTAAAAAGTGTAGAACACATAGAATAGCATGGGGCAAAATAAGAGTTTAGTCTTTTCCTGTCTCATTCTTATATTTGCCGATTGCATTAGATTGGTTCTTCAGTAGAGTGTTGAATAAAAGCAGTGATAGAGGCATGCTTGTATTGTTTTTATTTAAATACTAAAGTCTTGAGATTAAGTGTGATAATTTCTGTAGGTGGTTTTTGTTTTCGTTGTTTTTTTTTTTTTTTTTTTGAGACAGGGCCTTGCTCTCTTACCCAGGCTAGAGTGCAGTGGCGCAATCTCAGCTCACTGCAGTCTCAACCACCCAGGCTCAAGCAGTCCTCCCACCTCAGCCTCCTAAGTAACTGGGACTACACGTGCATGTCACCACACCCAGCTAATTTTTTGTATTTTTTTGTAGAGACAAAAAAATGTATGTTGCTCGGTCTGGTCTCGGATTCCTGGGCTCAAGAGATCCGCCTGCCTTAGCCTCCCAAAATGCTGAGATATACAGACATGAACCACCTCACCTGGCCTTTAGATTTTTAATAAATGTCTTTTATCAGGTTAATGGAGACTTTGTTCATTTTCTGTTATGAATAAATTTTGAATTTGTCAAATACTTTATCAGTATTTGCTGTGATTTTTTCATTGTTGTTTGGATATAGTGGGCTATAATAACAGAAATCCCTGATACTGTTTTTCTGGAATAAATACCGTTTGATCACTACGTATTATTTTGTGTATGCAGCTGGGCATGGGCAACATAGCAAGACCTCATCTGTACAAAAAATGAAAATTAGCCAGTGTGGCAGCACATGCTTGTAGTCCTAACTACTTGGGAGGCCAAGGCACGAGGATGACTAGAGCTCAGGCATTCAAGGTACAGTGAGCTATGATTGTATCACCACACCCTAGCCTGGGTGACACAGTGAAACCTTGTCTCTAAAAATAAACATTTTTAAAATAAATGTTGTGTATGTGCCGAATTCAATTTGATAATTTTATTTAAATTTTTTTCATTTTGATCAGGTATACACAACAAAATTCATTTTAAGTATACAGTTTTATGAATTTTGGTAATTGTATAGAGTCAATTAACCTTCACCATACTCAAGCTACAGAGCATTTCCACTGCCCCAGAAAGTTTCATAGTGTATCTTTATAGTCAGTCCCCATTGCTAGCAACTCAAGGTCTGTTTTTGCCTTTTCTAGAATTTTATGTAAACAGAACAATACAGTATGCAGTCTTTTGTATTTAACTTCTTTCATTAAGCATAATTTTTTTAGATTCATCCAAGCTGTTGCATATATTAATAATGTTTCTTTTTATTGAGTAGTATTCTGTAGAATAGATATACCATAATTTGTTTATTCATTCACCAGTTAATGGATATCTAGGTAGCTTCCAGTTTTTAATCTATAATGAATAATGCTGCTATGAGCAATCATTTGCAAGTCTTTATATAGACATGTTTCTATTTCTTTTAGATAGATACCTAAGAGTAAATTTTCTGGATTATATAAGTGTACTGTCTTGGTCTGTACTACTATAACAAAATACCATAGATTGGGTAATTTAAAAAAACAAATTTATTTCTCATAGTTCTGGAGGCTGAGAAGTCCAAGATCAGGGTGCCAGCAGTGACTGGTGAGGGGCCCAGTCCCTTCTTCGAAGATGGTGCCTTGTTGCTGCATCCTCTGAAGGGAATAGATGCTGTATCCTCACATGGCAGAAGGAACAGAAGGTCAAGAAAGGGTCTAAACTACTCTCCAGCCCTTTGATAAGGTGGATAATCCATTCGTGAGGGCACAGCCTCATGACTTAATCACTTCCCAAAAGGCCCCACCTCAATACCACCACAATGGGGATTAAGTTTCAACATGAATTTTGTTTTTTGTTTTTTCTTTCCAACTTTTATTTTAGGTTCAGGGGGTACATATGCCAGTTTGCTACACGGGTAAATTGCATGTTGAGGTTTTGGAGTAAAGATTATTTCATCACCCAGGTAATAAACATAGGTAGTTTTTGGTTTTGTTTTGTTTTGTTTTTCTCTCTTTTTCTGGAGTAGGTGTTTGTAAGAAAATGATAGGTAGTTTTTCAATCCTCACCCTCCTCCCACTCTTGACTCTCATGTAGGCCCCGGTGTCTATTGCTCCTTCTTATGTTCACATGTACTAAATGTTTAGCACCCCTTGTAAGTAAGAACATGCAGTATTTGCTTTTCTGTTCCTGCATTAATTTACTTAGGATAATGGCCTCCAGCTATCATGTTTTTTGCAAAGGACATTATCTCATTCTTTTCTATGGTTACATAGTATTCCATGCTATACATGTACCACATTTTCTTTATCCAGTCCACTGCTGATGGCCATTTAGGTTGATTCCATGTCTTTACTATTGTGAATAGTGCTGTGATGAACATACATGCCTATGTCTTTCAGGTAGAACGATTATATTCCTTCCATGTCTTTACTATTGTGAATAGTGCTGTGATGAACATACATGCCTATGTCTTTCAGGTAGAACGATTATATTCCTTCCATGTCTTTACTATTGTGAATAGTGCTGTGATGAACATACATGCCTATGTCTTTCAGGTAGAACGATTATATTCCTTCCATGTCTTTGCTATTGTGAATAGTGCTGTGATGAACATACATGCCTATGTCTTTCAGGTAGAACGATTATATTCCTTCCATGTCTTTGCTATTGTGAATAGTGCTGTGATGAACATACATGCCTATGTCTTTCAGGTAGAACGATTATATTCCTTGGGTATATACCCAGTAATGGCATTGTTAGGTTGAATGGGTAGTTCTGTTTTACGTTTTATGAGAAATTTCCAAATTGCTTTCTATAGTAGCTGAACTAATTTACATTCCCACCAGCGGTGTTTAAACACTTCCTTTCTCCACAACCTCACCAGCATCTGCTATTTTTTGGCTTCTTAATAATAGCCATCCTCACTGGTGTGAGATGCTACCTCATTGTGGTTTTTATTTGCATTTCTTTAATGATTAATGATATTGAGCATTTCTTCATATGCTTGTTGGCTGTGTGTCTTCTTTTGAGAAGCGTCTGTTCATGTCCTTTGCCTGTTTTTGTTTTTGTTTTTTTTTTGTATTTTTGGTATAGATGGGGTTTCACCATGTTGGCCAGGCTGGTCTCAAACTCCTGACCTCAAGTGGTCTGCCCGCCTCAGCCTCCCAAAGTGCTGGGATTACAGGCGTGAGCCATCGTGCCTGGCCCTAACTGATATTTTTAAGTGAATATATATAAAATACATTACTGTATAGATGGGTTAGATAAGAATATGTTTTTTAACATAGGCTACTGTGATCTCTGGAAATTTTTTTTTCTTTTTTTCTTCACTGTATATATTAGGATCTGGAAGTATTTAGACCATTAAAATAGCCTGGGTTTTGTTGTTGTTTTTTGTTTCTGGGCTATGGTTATAGACTTCTAAGTGACACTGCCTTTGGCAAAGTCTAACCATAAAGAAAATACAACATTCTCCGAATTTATGTTTCAGTTCAGTTGGCTGGCACTTGAGGGTTTCTCTAGATTTTGAGTTGTATTTGCTACCTGCTGTGTCAGTTTCTCAAAAGTCAGGTAGACTCAGATTAATACAAACATTTTTATTTTTCCACTTTCTGCCAAATGTCAACATCTGCACAAATGATTGGCTAACTCACTAGTCAAAGTAGTCCTTTGTTCACTACATGGTGTTGTAAACCAAAAAGTGACTGAGGCAGATCTCAGCTGAGTAGAGGTTTATTTTGCCATGGTTGAGGACGCACCTGGGAAACAAAACACAAGTTACAGTTGGATCTGTGACCCGTGCTTTCTACAGAGAAGGTTTGGGGAACTTCAATATTTAAAGGGGAAAAAGCAAGCAGGAGGGGAAGGAAAAAAAAAAGGAGGGAGGGTAGGCAGTGAGGCAAGTGGATACATTATTGAGAGGCTTTGATTAGGGCTCAGTGAATCTGCATTTTACATGTGAAAATAAAGGAGTAGGGGGAAAGTCAATTATGCATTTGTCTCAGCTCAGTAAATCTACATTTTGCGTAAGATAAAATAAGCATTGTGAAGTTACAGCCATCTGGGAACAAAAAAAGGTTTTTTGTGTGTGACTCAGTTCCCAAGTTTAACTTTTCCTTTGGCTTAGCGAGTTTGGGTTCCCAAGACTGTATTTTTCTTTCACAGTGTCTTACATTTCCTCATCAGTACAGCAGAACCCACACCACCAGCCCCTGATGTTCTTTCTCCAGATGGGCTGCATCTGCCATTTCTTCCCCTTGCTCAGCCGTAAAATGTTGTCCTTTTATCCTATCAGACCCGGGCAAACCTTCAACCCTCCTTTCCCTAGGCCTGCTTCTGTCTCCCAACACTTACAGGAATGAATCTTCTGCTCCTACAGCTGCTCAGGATCTTCCAAATACTCACCTGTCCATTCACTATATTGCAGGTTATTAAACCAATGAAAAACGTGACCATCTTACTATCAAAACCGTGTGGTTTTGGCGCTGTGAGAGGTGGGTGGGAGGGCAGCCACTCCCGGCCCTGGGCCCAGGCCTGGAGCTGGCACCCTTGGAGCGATGCCGGAGGGGGCCCCGGGCAAAGCCTGCACATCCACTTGGACCTGCACACCTTCTACCACTGGTGGTACCAGAGCCCTCAGAGTGAGGGCCACTACATTCACTCGGACCCCAAGATCTCGGCCAGCTACCGCTACAGCCACCACAGCCCCCCAGACGACTTGGGCTCCAGCTTCTACATGGAGCTGGGGCCCTACGGCTCCTGGGACCCCAATGTCCTGGTCCCTTCCAGGTATACACCTGGCATGGCTGATGGTCACAGGGAACCCTCAGATGACCTGGTGCCTGCCATTCTGGACACCACCCACCAGTGCAGATCCAGATGACTGGATCCACATCCAACCCCACATCCACATCCAACCCCACAAGGTCAGGATGACATCACTGTACATGACAACATCAAGTATATCATTGACATGAATGGCTCCCATGGTGCATTTTATCCCCATAAGAAGCATGGGCAAGAGCACCCCACTGTTTTATATCTATGACTCATACCTGACATCCCTTGAGTTCTGGACCCACCTCCTGACACCAAACAGCCCCCACTATGGGGTCTTCATAGCACTGCTGGTGGAAGAGGGCCACACCCATGATGTCCTGGCCACGGGGTTTGACGGCATGTCCACCTACTTTGTCTCCAATGGATTGTCCTGGCCACGGGGTTTGACGGCATGTCCACCTACTTTGTCTCCAATGGATTCTCCTGGGGCTCCTCCCATCAGAAGTGGAAAGCTGTGAAGAACTTTTATGACGCCAACAACCTCATGTTCATTCCCAGCGTGGGGCCTGGCTGCATAGACACTAGCATCCGGCCCTGGAACGACCACAATAGGGAGAACAGGGTCAATGGCAAGGACTATGATAGGGCCCTGCAGGCGGCTGCGATGGTGAGGCCCAAGATCAGCTCCATCACCTCCTTCAATGAGTGGTCCAAGGGCACCCAGATGGAGAAGGCCACTCCCAAGAAGACACCCCAGCCTGTATTTGGACTACCTGCCTCCTCAGCACAGCCTGTACTTGGAGCTGACCGGCTGCTGGGCGAGCACTTCATCAAAGAGAAGGTGCAGTGGCTCAGGTGAGGGGCCTGTAAACAGGGGTGTGAGGTGCTAATGCCCTTGTCTCTCTGGAAGATGTCACCACATGGGGCTCAGCTGAGGTTGGAGGCACTCACTCCTTCCCACGTTGGCAGCTGAGTGCTTCTGGGTGGCCCTCAGATAACCCAGTTATCTGGAAATCATCCTGAGCGCTCTCAGGTTCATTGAACACTTGCTCCTCAAGCAACTTCCTATGTGCCAGGTGCCAGGGAAAGCTTGACCAAGGAGCGGTCCCTGTCCTGAAGCTTACAGGACCCAAGCTTTCCTTATCCGGTGCAGCCTTGTAGCTAGTGCCTGGGCACAGGTGTTTTTCTTTTTGCAGTTTTGCCCGGTGCTAGGAGTTCAGTTCTTTTTCCTCCAAAAAAATACCTCTGAGTGGCTGGGTGCAGTGGCTCACACCTGTAATCCCAGCACTTTGGGAGGCTGAGGTGGGTGGATCAGGAGTTTGAGACCAGCCTGGCCAACATGGCGAAAACCTGTCTCTACTAAAAATACAAAAATTGGCCAGGCATGGTGGTGGGCACCTGTAATCCCACCTACTCAGGAGGCTGAGGCGGGAGAATAGCTTGAACCTGGGAGGCAGAGGTTGCAGTGAGCCAAGATCATGCCACTGCACTCCAGATTGGGCGACAAGAGCAAGATTCTGTCTCAAAAAAAAAAAAAAAAAAAACCCAAACCTCTGTGCTCCAGAGCCTACTTTTTCCCAGGTGCATATTTAGCTCCAGGGAGAGGACTAGGAGGACACTCCCCTCCCTTTAGCTGCCTGAACTGAATGAGGCCCACTCACTAAAGCCATGTCCAGTGCTCCTGTGATTTGTGGTAATTAAATATGAACTGGTATTCTCAAAACACACACACACACACACACACACACACACACACAGTTTCACACCTAATTTTTCTCTAAAATTTGTTACTTTGTCTCTTTCACTAGGTTTTGTTTTGTTTTTTGGGGTCTTTTTTGAGACAGCATCTCACTCTGTTGCTCAGGCTAGAGTACAGCGGTGCCATCTTGGCTTACTGCGGCCTCTGCCTCCTGGGTTCAAGCGATTCTCTTGCCTCAGCCACCTGAGTAGCTGGGATTACAAGTGTGCACCACCACCCCCAGCTAATTTTTGTGTTTTCAGTAGAGATGGGGTTTCACCATGTTGGCCAGGCCGGTCTCGAACTCCTGACCTCAAGTGATCCACCCACCTTGGCCTTCCAAAATGCTGGGATTACAGGTGTGGAGCCCCCGTGCCTGGCCTCTTTAACTAGGTTTTAAACAATTTGGTGTAGCAGCGTGGAATCAGAAAACTTCAGGTTCAAATTCTGACCTGACACTAGGTGTGTAATTCTGAGCACAGAATTCACATCTGTAGAGTGGCATTAACGATGCTTACCTTGAAAGATCATGAGGATTAAATGAGACCCATAAGCGAAGACTCTTCTACAGCTCCTGACATATAAAATATATTCACTAAGCAGGTATTATTGTTAATGCTATGGGTAGGGACCACATTTTAAACTTTTTTTTTTTTCTTTTTCATACAAGGTCTCTCTCTGTCACCCAGGCTGGAGGGCAGTGGCAATCATAACTCACTGCAGCTTGACCTCCTGGGCTCAAGTGATCTTCCCACCTCAGCTCCCAAGGAGCTAGGACTACAGGCACACACTATCACACCCAGCTAATTTTTTATTTGTTGTAGAGAGGGAGTTTCACTATGTTGCCCAGGCTGGTCTCAAACTCCTGAGCTCAAGCAATCTACCTGCCTCAGCCTCTCAAAGTGCTGGAATTACAGGTGTGAGCCACCATGCCCTGACCACATTTAAACTTTTTGTAGTCCCATATTCATAGCATAATGATGAGTATATGGCATGTGCCTGATACTACAAATTGATTGCTTAGTTTTGGGAGTTCAGAGATAAAGCTGATAATAATAAACCAAACATAAAATGTATTTATACTAGAAGTTTTATTTTTACATTCACATCTGACAGTTTATTATGTACATTTATGTCTGATAGTGTGTGTGAATATATTTAGTTGAGAGATGAAAATATGACCCATAGGCCTTTCTTAAAAATGAGCTAAGACACTTTGCAAAATCTTACCACTTTTTCTCTATAGTCTTTCTTCAAATCATTATGTATTAGCTTAATTAAAATGAGCTGGCAGACTCATAATTGCTACCCAGAATGTTAAACTGGTAGCTGCCACTGTTTCTCATGGATAAAGATACCATACTCCTAGAGCAAGAAAATTCTCTGCTTTCAATGTCAGTAATATTGAAGGAACTTTTTTTTTTTTTTTTTTTTTTGAGGTGGAGTCTCACTTGGTTGCCCAGGCTGGAGTGCAGTGACAGGATCTTGGCTCACTGCAACCTCTGCCTCCCAGGTTCAAGCGATTCTCCTGCCTCAGCCTCCCGAGTAGCTGGGATTACAGGTGCCCACTACCACGCCCAACTGATTTTTGTATTTTTAATAGAGATGGGGTTTCACCATGTTGGCCAGGCTGGTCTCGAACTCCTGACCTTAAGTGATCCTCAAACCTCAGCTTCCCAAAATGCTGGGATTACAGGCGTGAGCCATTGCACCCGGCTAGGAACTCTTCAAATACCTTTTTAAAACCTTATTCTTTAAAAATATTCAGCTTCCCTGGTGATCATGAATTGAAAC
The DNA here is from genome assembly GCF_028885625.2 of Pongo pygmaeus. Taxonomy (NCBI): domain Eukaryota; kingdom Metazoa; phylum Chordata; class Mammalia; order Primates; family Hominidae; genus Pongo; species Pongo pygmaeus. Next base: position 35,188,628 of record NC_072384.2, on the reverse strand, counting down.
AACAGTGAGGTGACAAACTGGCAATGAAAAAAAAATGTGCTTATTGTTCACCACAGGGTGGAGAATTGGGAACTTTGAGGTGCTGTTGGTGGAGTATAAACATACATCATTTCAGGCAGGCACAGTTTAGCTGTGTGTATCAAAATGTGAATGTGCATATCCTTTAACCCAGTAATGCCTCTCTCTTAGAATTTAGCCTTAGCTGGGTGGGGTGTCTGGCATCTGTGATCCCAGCTACTATGGAGGACTGAGGCAAGAGGATCGCTTGAGCCCAGGAGTTAAAATTAAAGGCTGCAGTGAGCTATGAGTGCGCCACTGCATTCCAGCCTCAGTGTCTCAGTGACACAGCGAGACCCCATCTCTTAAAAAATAAAATAAAAAAAGAACGTATCCTAAGAATACAGGTGCACAAAACAAGATGTGTTTAAAGATATCTATTGTAGCATTGTTTATACCAGAGAAAGAAATGCAAACAACCTAAATGTCCATTAGTAGAGGATTAAATAATGCTATATCCATATTGTACAATGTTAATCAGCCATTGAAAAGCACAGTACAAGAAGTCCTCACTTTGCATAATTATGTGGGACCCTAAAAATGACCATGCAAAGCAATGTTAATATTCAAAGGGTAAAATATGATTGTCCTATGATCTTTAAAAATTTTTGTCAAATGTTAAAAATTCCCTTACTGTTGGTTATAAGAATATAGAGAAATGAAAAAAATAGTGGCCAGGCACGGTGGCTCATGCCTGTAATCCCAGCACTTCGGGAGGCCGAGGAGGGCAGATCACGAGGTCAGGAGATTGAGACCATCCTGGCTAACACAGTGAAACCCCGTCTCTACTAAAAAATACAAAAAAATTAGCCGGGCGTGGTGGTGGGCACCTGTAGTCCCAACTACTCGGGAGGCTGAGGCAGGAGAATGGCATGCACCCGGGAAGCAGAGCTTGCAGTGAGCCTAAATCCTGCCACTGCACTCCAGCCTGGGTGACAGAGCGAGACTCCGTCTCAATAAAAAAGAAAAAAAAAAGAAAAAGATAGTGAAACTAATATTTATTTAGTGTACTATAATTTAAAACATTAGAAACATTGAAAATTAAAATGGTTTATGCCTTTGTAAAAAAAATTATGAAGAGCAGTTTGAACAATGCTTCGCTTCTTGTGGTGTAACTTTAACTATAGAATGACTGTTTGTTTTTTTAAGAGACAGAGTCTCCCTATGTTGCTCAGGCTGGTCTTGAACTCCAGAACTCAACCAATCCTTCTCCCTCGGCCTCCCGAATAGCTGCAACTACAGGCACACACTGCTGCACCCAGCTTGGGGTGACCATTTCTTCTATGCTTTGGTGAATTGTCATACTCCATCCTATATTCAGATCAGCTTCCAACATTTTATCTGTTGTGCTTTCAAAACCATGAAATCTCTTCAAAATATTTTAATGTGAATTTTTTTTGCTATTGTTACTTCCTCTAGGAAATCCTCATCCTTTCCATCACAACCTCTTTCCTCATTTATGGTATATACCTGGAGTTTCTCAAAAGGTGGCAGTGTCGATACTCCCATGGTCAGCTATTTCTTAGGCAATGTCATTTATGTTTGATGCAAATTTCACTTCCAGAGTTAACATGTTTTGTTCCTTTGCTGCACTGTCATCTTTGTTGACTAATGCCCTCTTTTGAATATCTATTTTTAAAAATATCACATGGATTCATCAGTGGGAGACATGGAGGCAACACAACTACACATTTTGCTCTCTGTGCATGAACTGAATAACATGTACAGTGACTGATCACCAACAGATTTTGAAAGAAATGACATAGCTGATCACCGATTATGACACACATCTGTTATTTATGGAGTAATTTCTGACCTGAAGAGGTGACAGTGTATTTTATGCAATTACTCACAATTAATATACCATGGTAACTGAAATTTGAACCACATTGAGGGACTGATGTAATTTAACTTGACAGAGGTAACTGAAAATAATATATATCAGAACCACCCAAAGCAAGGACTACCTATATGTGTGTTCATTGTCATTGAAAGCTCTTCCTGTGAGCTGGACATTCTCTTTGCCCTTGCTTTCTCCACTTACTGCCCTTTTCCACTCTGCTGTGTGTCCTGGGAGGCCAACCTCTATGGACTGCATTAACCAAGCACCTTCCCTAATGGCTTCTAATTGGCTTTGGTCATTGGAAAACACCAACAGATCAAATGGAGGGAGAAGAGAAAGGTCAGGATATTTATTTTCTTTCTTTGCTGGACCACATTCTAGCCATAGCTACTTTCCTCTCCTGAAGGCCACAGCCTCCTCTCTACCAGTACACATGCTTCTTAGACCCCACTAGCTGCTCCCTCTCTGCTCCTTCAGACCTAAAGGTGGTAGTAGTTTCATCAATCCTTTCTGTTTCCTTTAAAGCTTCCCAGATCTTTATGGCTTCTTTACATAACTCTTCAACCATATTTTGTTTGAGTGGCCATATGTTTCTGACTGACCCTGAGCTAGATAACATATCATACTGCTCAGGGAAATTTATATGCACATATCCAAATAGTATATGCATTCGGAGGTCTGAAAGGATGCAAGCAGTAACATTTTTAAGCAATTTCCTTTTTCCCATCTGTTTGTAAAAGTAGATTACATATATTGATGGATTATTTGGGCTTCAAAATAGTTATTCATTTTTCTAATTTAGTCAAATCTATTATAGAAATTTCCAAATTAACTATTCTACCTTTTTTTTTTTTTTTTGAGACGGAGCTTCACTCTTGTTGCCCAGGCTGGAGTGCAATGGTGCGATCTCGGCTTACTGCAACCTCCACCTCCCGGGTTCAAGTGATTCTCCTGCCTCAGCCTCCCAAGTAGTTGGGATTACAGGCATGTGCCACCACGCCCGGCTAATTTTGTGTTTTTAGTAGAAACAGAGTTTCTCCATGTTGGTCAGCCTCGTCTCGAACTCCCAACCTCAGGTGATCTGCCCACCTCAGCCTCCAGCCAACTATTCTACGTTTTAACATATTCAGTCAGATATATCTTTGAATGAGTGTTCTTATAAATCTGTTCTAACAAAGAAGAGCAGATCATGCAGCAATTCATATTTAAAAATTGCTAGCCAGGCGTGGTGGCTCACGCCTATAATCCCAACACTTTGAGAGGCTGAAGTGGGAGGATCGCTTGAGGTCAGGAGCTCAAGACTAGCCTGGGCAACACAGCAAGACCCTGTCTCTACCAAAAATAAAAAAAAAATTAGCTGAGCATGGTGGCACGTGCCTGTAGTCCCAGCTACTCAGGAGGCTGAGGCAGGAGGATTGCTTGATCCCAGGAGTTCAAGGCAGCAGTAAGCTGACTCCAGCTGGGGCAACAGAGCAAGACCTTGTCTCTTAAAAAAACAAAAAGAAAAAGAAATTGCTGAACAGAGACAAGTTTCTGGAATTAAATAAGATTAGCTGTTGTCTTCTTTCTTAGACTAACTCAGAACCTGCTTTCTTTCATAACAGACTCCCACATCTGGACTGTCACTGGGTCCAATTTGGGAGAGCTAACATTTCCACTTTGCAAGAAAACAGGCAACATCCACACTCAGCTTTAGTGCTGAGTGGCTTTAGGCCACAGCCTCCACATAGCAAACTTAACATTTGCTTCAGAATGAGACTCAGTTGATTTTACTTATGAGAAGCATTAAAATGCTAATTCTGAAACTCCTTTGTGTTCTTAGTATTGTCACCAGAATACCAGAATATTCAACGAGGCAAGCAAACATGATGGGGCTAAACACATATACAAAATAGCTTTTGAAAATGCCTATGTAGATTTATCATTTGAATTGCTAAAGGTTCTGGGGTGTTTTTTTATTTTTATTTTTATTGTAAGGTGATAGGAAAGTAAAACATTTCTTGGATGTTTTTGAAGAAACCTATCATAAAAGAGCACCCTAAAGAAGATTTGTTTACTGGAATTCCTTGCCTTTGCCTTTAAAAGTCTACCATTTCTACAGCGATAGCTGTAGAATGCACTCCACTGGTTTCACGTTTGTGAATTGTATTAGGCCATTTTTGCATTGCTATAAAGGAATACCCGAGACTGGGTGATTTATAAAGAAAAGAGAACTAATTGGTTCATGGTTCTAACGTAGGCTGTAAGGAAGCATGGTGCCAGCATCTGCTTCTGGTGAGGGCCTCAGGAAACTGACAATCACAGTGGAAGGCAAAGGGGAAGCAGGCACGTCACATGGGAGGAAGAGAGGACAGAGATGCCACACACTTAACCAGATCTCACATGAACTCAGAGTGAGAACTCACTCATCACCAAGGCGATGGTGCTACACCATTCATGAGGGATCTGCCTCCATGATCCAAAACACCTTCCACCAGGCCCCACCTCCCATACTAGGAATTACATCTCAACATGAGATTTGAAGGGGACAAATACCCAACCCATATCATGACTGAAGACAGATTTATTCAATAAATAACATTTTTACAGTGCCTCACTTTTTGTAAGACATTCAAAAAGTGTTATAATAATAATAACTTCTTGGTTTCTTTGCACTTCCCAAGTCCAGAATACATGGAACTAGTAACTAAATAACTATTGAACAGAACCTTCAAACAACACTGCTCTGACCCATCTACATGGAGTGCTGCCAGTTTTGAGCTGTGCCTAGCACAGGAGAGGGCTCTAAAGCAGTTGCAGGCTATGGTTCAAGCAGCAGATCCTATGCTACTAAAGGTATCTGTGGTAGGAAATGATGCCATGTAGAGTTTATGGGAGGCCCCAGTAGGAGAATCACAACACAGACCTCCTAGGTTCTGGAATAAGACTATGCCATCTGCAGCAGAGAACTATACACCATTCAGAAAAGAGACCCTGGCTGGCTACAGGGCCCTGGTGGAGATAGAGAACCTAATTATAGGACATCAAGTGACTGTGCAGCCAGATCTTCCCATTGTGTGCTGGATTCTTTCAGATTCACCAAGTTACAAGGGCTAAAAGCATCCTAGGATAGTAGTTGCCATCTGGGCACAGTAGCTTACACCTGTAATCCCAGCAATTTGGGAGGCTGAGGTGGACGGATCACTTGAAGTCAGGAGTTCGAGATCAGCCTGGCCAACATGGTGAAACCCTGTTTCTACTAAAAATATAAAAAAATTAGCCGGGCATGGTGGCACACGCCTGTAGTCCCAGGTACTCCGGAAGCGGAGGCATGAGAATCACTTGAACCTGGCAAGTGGTTGTTACAGTGAGCAGAGATCTCACCACTGCACTCCAGCCTGGGTGACAGAGCAAGACTCTCACACACACAAAAAATGTGTACACACACACACATATATATAGTAGTTGGACACTTGGGATTGGGCACGAGTAGAAGGACCCAAGTAAGCTGGATAATAATCAGGACTCCCAGAGTTTCATGTCATCACCACTGTTGGGTCTGTTCTCTTCCTCAGCTCAAACTTATGGTCATGTTTGGAGTTGGAGGAAGAGGGAAAAAGGAACCTCCCTTGACACCAGCTGGCAGAGGATGAAAAGAGCCATGTTTGTTTCACGGTTGGGCTGACTTAGTAAGAGGCTGCTACTATTATACTACAACAACTTAAGGTTGGCCTTGAAAGACTTAAAATCTTTCCAATGGGCAGTGCCTCTGGTTATGTATTTTGTATGGAAAGGGAAGTGGCCCAAGGTAAGAACAACATACATGCATTTGTGGACATTAGTGAATGGCTAGGCTAATTAGGGGCTTGGAAAGAGAAAGATTGGAAATTTAGGGGCAAGGAGGCTTGCCCAAAAATCATATGGATGGAACTACAGAAATAAGAACAAAATGTAAAGATCTTAGTATCATATGTTAACACTCACCAGAGAATATCCACCATGGAATTCTGGTGGACAGAACAACTTGACCATTCAACGTCAACCTGCCTCTGTCATCAGTCACTGCAAGTCTAGTACAACAGTCTCATGAAAGTAGACAGGTGGCAGGGATGGAGGCTATGGACCCAATGTGGGTTCCCACTCACTGAGACTGATCTAGTTTCTCTCACTGCCAAATGTCCTATTGTGTCTGGAATTTATTCCTTCTGGTGGGTTCTCGGTCTCACTGACTTCAAGAATGAAGCCGTGGACCTTTGCGGTGAGTGTTACAGCTCTTAAAGATGGTGTGTCCGGAGTTTGTTCTTTCAGATGTGCCTGGAGTTTCTCCCTTCCAGTGGGTTCGTAGTCTCGCTGACTTCAAGAATGAAGCTGCAGACCTTCACGGTGTCACAGCTCTTAACGGTGGTGCGGACCCAAAGAGTGAGCAGCAGGAAGATTTATCTTGAAGAGCGAAAGAACAAAGCTTCCACAGCATGGAAGGCGACCTGAGCAGTTGCCACTGGCTCAGATGGCCAGCTTTTATTCCCTTATTTGGCCCCGCCCACGTCCTGCTGATTGGTCCATTTTACAGAGCACTGATTGGTCCATTTTACAGAGTGCTGATTGGTCCATTTTACAGAGTGCTGATTGGTGCATTTACAATCCTCTAGCTAGACAGGAAAGTACTCCAAGTCCTCACTTGACCCAGGAAGTCCCACTGGCTTCACCTCTCACTGTCTGCCAGCAACAGAACTCAATGCCAAGCCCTCAGTGTGGCAACATCCCTGGAGGAAACCAACCACTCACTTCTTAGCAAGTTGATAACATTGGACCCTTCCAACCTCCAGCAGCAATTCACCTTTACTGGACTCAGCACATGTTCTAGGTATGTGTTGGGAGAAAAGCTGAGTGTTGGGAGAGAAACTAAGGCAGGGCTTGGAACATGTCTGGGTCCAGGGTCTAAAACCCCTCGTGGCCTCTGGAGTGTGTCTAGATTTGCTGGCTCCTTGCTTCTGGCACTCCCATTATCTCAAGTAGCCATATGTCTCAAAGAAAATGCTAAACCATCACAGCTGTACCTCATTTGCTTGATACACTGCTTCCTTTCAACCCCTACATCCTCACCACCTGTTTCTTTGTTTGATCACCAATAAATAGTGTCGGCTCCCAGAGCTTGGGGACTTCATAGCCTCCAAACTAGCATTGGCCCCCGGTCCCATTTTCTTTCTTAACTTGTCTCTTCTCATTCCTTTGACTCTGCCGGACTTCGTAGCCCCCACAGCCTGGTGTTGGGTCTGATCACCCCAACAGGGGTTTTCATTTTCTGCCTTTGAGGTCTCATCTAGTAGCAGTGTCCCAGCATTTATAAAGTTTGATGCACCAACATGGAATCCCCCACAGCTCAGACTCAGAATCCCACCTTACAGCAAAGCAATAGGCGCAATACCATGGGATCTATGGGTTGAGGAGTCTGGCCCTTGGTTAAACACCTATTTGTGATTTTTCAGGCCTGACCATAAGCAATTACAAAGACTACCTGGCAGGCCTCACAGGGAAAGCTGCCCTCTCCATGCCATTCATGGTGCACAGCCAGTGCATCCTGGTTTCTAAAGGAAGTTGCAGTCAAGGACTCAGGCTCCCCTGGCCAGTCATGGTCTTCATGCATTTACATTCCGAGCCTGGTGCCTTTGTCTCTGGGTCACCGTCTGAGACCTTGGGCAGAGGTCCTCCTTGGCCTCCTCTGCTGAGGTCTCCTTATGGGGGGAGGAGGAAGAACCTTGAAGACACTTTTTCCCCAATCTGACTGAGCACCCAGGACTTTTTTACCCCAAACCCTCTCCACTTCAGGGTCCATAAAACTGCTGGAGCCTTTTGCCCAAGAGACCGCCATGTCTGTGCTGATGCATCTGACCCTCATCCACTGCATCATTTCATAGGGGAAATGAAGCAGGAGTCGGCACTTTCTCCAGCTTTAAACTCGCTTTTACCATCGCAGTAAGTGATTAAAGGCTTCACTTTCATTTTTGGCTTATTGCTTTAATCAGCTACTCTGACAGCTCACTCTCCCAGCTCCACTGAGTTCCTGACACTGATCCTATTACTCACTGAACTGCCCAGAAGCTTCATGACTTATAGGGTGATAGAAGGGCCTTTTAGAGGCTCAACCAAGGTGCTGGCTTGGAGATGTTATTGTGCAAGGCAGGGGCACCACCTCCAAATATGGTCTATGCCTTAACTCAGCAACTGTTTTAAGATGCATAGTCCAGCTGGGCACGGTGGCTCACGCCTGTAATCCGAGCACTTTGGGAGGCTGAGGCGGGCGGATCAGTTGGGGTCAGGAGTTTGAGACCAGCCTGGCCAACATGTTGAAACCCCGTCTCTACTAAAATACAAAAAAAAAAAAAAAAAATTAGCCGGGTGGTGGGCGTGGAGATTGAGGCAGGCGAATCACTTGAACCCAGGAGGCGGAGGTTGCAGTGAGCTGAGATTGCACCACTGCACTCCAGCCTGGTGACAGAGGGAGACTCTGTCTCAAAAAAAAAAAAAATCAGCTGGGCGTGGTAGAGCACACCTGTAATCCCAGCTTCTCGGGAGTCTGAGACTGCAGAATCGCTTGAACACGGGAGGTGCAGGTTGCCGTGAGCCGAGATCGCACATTGCACTCCAGCCTGGGAGATGAGAGTGAAACTCCATCTCAAAAAAAAAAAGATGCATAGTCCCCATGAGGTAGAATACAAGGGTCCAGGATACAAGAGGTGGAAGGAGTGGCCCTGCACACCAGCTCTTCCGGTGATCCGCTTGGGAAATTGGTGCTTCCTTCCCCACAGCTGGAGACTCTGTGGTTCTATACATCCTAGTTCCCACAGGTCTAACACTTGCACCAGGAGACACAAGAAGAGCTCCTTGAAACTTGAAACTGTCGCTGCTGCTCTGCCATTTCAGGCTCCACATGCCTGCCGGCAAGCCAAAGAGTCATAATATTAGCGGGTTTAACTGACCTGAGCAGCAAGAAGAGGTCAGGTGTCTGTTATACAGTGGGAGCAGGATAAAGGTTTGACACCCAGGTAATCCAGCACTTCTCATACAACCACTAACCAGTTTTGACAGTAAATGGACAAGTATACCAGCCATGGCCTGAAAAAGTATGGTGACCAAAGACTTAGGTCCTTCAGGAATGAAGGTCTGTGTCACTCCGCCAGGTAAGCCACCTAGACTAGAAAAGGTGCTAGCTAAGAGGGGAATCTAGGAATGGGTGGCAGAGGAGGGAATCATGATCAGTATCAGTTTTAGGCTCAAGTTCAGCTCCAGCCGCAACAGCTGAAGTTCGTCCTATTAGCCTTCCTCTTGTAAGTTTCCTTAGGAACAGAGGCCAACCAGGATCCTGTAGGTGCTGTTCTGAAGTGCAGTCGTGTTACTATACAGAGCAGGTACTAGGGTGGGCTCTAGTGGATGGCATGATGTGCAGCCCAGAAACCTACTTTAGTATCTCATTGGCTATTGACAGCTCATAGCTAACCTCTCTCCCTAGGAATTGCCCTTGACTAAAATAAGCTGGTTCACCCACATTTACACTACTTCCCCAAGGGCAGCCTGCATCCCATGACTGGTTGATGCTGGGTAAAAGGCCCAGCCCCCTTGCCTGATTTGGAGCCACTCTGAAGGGCCATCTGAGCTGCAGAGCTCCCTGTGGGCTCCACCGAGGTCTTTGTTGCAACTGCACAGCAGTTCAACTTCTCCCTCTGCCCATTCATGCCCTCCCTGTCCCCACTAGCTATTGATCCCCAGAGCACTCCCCAGTAAACCTCCTGCACACCGATCTCCATTTCTGAGGACTAAGACAATGAGGAAGATGTACTCTCAGAGTGTGCACCCTTTGTGTGAAATGCAAGAGGAGAGAACACCCTTGTACAAGATACAATGGAACAATCCAAGAAATCCTGGTTGAGTGCAATCCACTGAACTGGACTGATTGAAAGCTGGTGAGGTGCCCTAGGAAATTATTAAAATATATGTAAGAAGTAAACATGGTCTTATTTTTCCCCTTTCAATTTGACAAGGAGAAAAATAGTTGTAACAGCACTATCATATGCCTGTGAGGATGTGCAAGTTTTCTGGAGGATACTTTGGCAGATGTATTAAGAGCATTAAAATGTGATTCCCGGGCTGGGCGCGGTGGTTCACGCCTGTAATCCAGCACTTTGGGAGGCTGAGGCAGGTGGATCACGAGGTCAGGAGATCGAGACCATCCTGGCTATCACGGTGAAACCCTGTCTCTACTAAAAATTTAAAAAAAAAAAAATTAGCCGGGCGTGGTGGTGGGCGCCTGTAGTCCCAGCTACTCCGGAGGCTGAGGCAGAAGAATGGCATGAACCCGGGAGGCAGAGCTTGCAGTGAGCCCAGATCGCGCCACTGCACTCCAGCCTGGGTGACAGAGCGAGACTCCGTCTCAAAAAAAAAAAAAAAAAAAGTGATTCCCCTTTGACTCATTAATTTCTCATCAAAATTATCTAAAGATTTAAATTTGTAAAAATATACTACATGGATGGTCTTTATAGTAATAGACTTAGCCATTAAAATAATACAAAAATATATTTATCAACTGAAAAGATGTTTGTGATATACTGTTGAATTTCTTTTATTATTTATTTATTTATTTATTTGAGACGAGGTCTTACTCTGTCACCCAGGCTAGAGTGCAGTGGCACCATCTCAGCTCACTGCAACCTCTGCCTCTCAGGTTCAAGGGATTCTCCTGCCTCAGCCTCCCAAGTAGCTGGGATTACAGGCATGCACCACCACGCCTAATTTTTGTATTTTTAGTAGAGACGGGGTTTCACCACGTTGGCCATGCTGCTTTCGAACTCCTAACCTCAAGTGATCCACCCGCCTTGGCCTCCCAAAGTGCTGAAATTACAGACATGAGCCACTGCACCTATCCTGAATTTCTTTTAAAAGGAGCTTATACAATAATGAAGTTCATATGAAAGGATGAAATTCATCAAAATATTAAATAATATTTCTGTGTGGTACAATCTGGGGTAGTTTTTATTCTTTTTGCTTTTCTGTATTTCTGCTTTCCTTCAATAAATGTATATTATTTGCAATTTTTTAAATTATAATTTGCTATAAAATAAGAAATCAGTGATTTTTTTGGCCTCCCAGTAGATTATCTCTTTTTACAGTAAATATCCTAATTAGGATCCTTTATTTCTACTGTACCCTCGTACTTTGATTTCACTTTACACTTTATGTATTTTGGTACAGTTGCATATCACTCTGCACATTGTAGTTGTGTTCATATCCTACCTCCACCATTAGGTTGTAAGTTTCCAGGAGCCCTATCCACAAACACGGCTGCCCACTGCAGGATACCCCAACAGAAGGATGGACTGAAGGACAGCAGAAGACTGAAGGACAGAATGCACACACTGAAACGAATCATATCACAGAACACATCAGCCCTTCATTCTTCTTAATTAGGAACCTAACAACAAAACCCCCACATACCATGCCCTTGGATATTTTAGCTGAAGTCACACTAGGAATAAACTAGCCATCCTTGATGCCTGCCACATACTGTGCAACTAAATGCTTTCTACAAAGCTGCCACCATTCATACAATCCTCTCTGCACCTGCTGAAAGCACCATGGGCTCTTTTTGTTTTTTTTTGTTTCATGTTTTGTTTTAATTACTTCAGAATAACTTGCATTCAGATCAGAAAAAATGTTCCATTTGGTTCCACCTGAATTTCTTGAAAGTGCACCTTTTTCTGAGCTCCCTGTCAACCCAATGATCTGTTAATCTTTTTTTTTTTCATGGACCATACATGAGACTTAATGGTCTGCTATTTCTAGGATATCTCCTGGGGCTCATGAAAGTGAGGGTCAACCCATGCTGCCTGTGCAGCCTCCTACAGCTGCACATGAGGAGTACAGATCTCTTTTATGTCTAGAAGAGTGGGATGTGAAATTTTCTTTTTCAATCTCAAGCCATGGAGATGGGTTTTATATCTCTGTGAAATACTGGGTGATTCTTGGGCTCTATAATATAATAACAGAAGCAATTTTCTTGTTGAGGCTCAAAATCAAGAAGGAATGAATTGTATCAAACTCTTCAGTGTGCTCCAGTGCACCTCGCCCCCTAGAATGTAAGCTTCATGAGAAGCACGGACTTGTGTCTGTTTTGTTCACTACAATATCACTAGTACCTATCACAGTACCTGACGCAGAATGATTGAATACATTAATGAATGGAGCAGTGTGGGGATGGCTGAGATTTTAGAGACATCAGGAAGCTTCTAATCCCCAAATAATCCTTTCCCACTGACAGACTGAAGCCTGTAATTCTAAGATCAGAACTAATGCATTTGCCTTAAGGTTCTTATTTTACTTAAAATGAAAATGCCATGTGCATTGATAAGAGAATAAATTGATACGACCTTATTGAAAAGCAATTGGGCAGTTTATGAAAACATAAAATGTTCATACCCTTTCACCCAGGACTAGCTCTTCCAGAAATTTAACCTCCAGAAATACATGCATGCAAAGATGCTAATCGTACTGTTATTTCTAATGGAGGAGCAGAGAGCAAATAACCTAACCTAACCTAACCTAAATATCCATCTGCAGAGGATTGGTTAAAGACAAGAAATTTAATCACTGACTCATGTCTTTGACCAATGTCAGAGATTCTCCAGGGCCTTAACCCCTCTCTCCTTCAAGGTGCTTCTGAGAGGCATGAGCCTGTTCCTCATGGGGACGATAGAGAAGCCTGAGAGCCACAGAGGGCAAGAGTCATCACTGAGTGACTCAGAGCCCATATGGAGCTGGAATGAGAGACAAGTGAACCTGGGAGGATCTTAAGGGGGACATAAAAGCATTTTATAGTAGCTATAAAACAGGAGTAAATTTGTATGCAGCTTCGTATTTCTTAATTTATAATATAATGTGAAGTAATTTAAAATGATAGGTTATTATGAATTGAGGAGTATATGAAAGTTAAAAGTGAGTGTATCAGCCAGGTTCTCCAGAGAGCAGAACTAATAGGAGAGAGAGAGAGAGAGAGGGAGATTTATTATGAGGAACTGGCTCATGCAATTAGGAGACTGGGAAATCCTATGAGCTGGCATCTACAAGCTGGAAACCCAGGAAAGCTGGTAGGTGGTTCAGTCTCAGCCCGAAGGGCTGAAAACCAGGGGAGCCAACGGTGTAAATCTTATCTGAAGGCAGAAGATGAGACGAGATGTCCCAATTCAGGCAGTAAGGCAGGGAAAAGAGGGCAAACTCCTCTTTCCTCTGTCTTTTGTTCTATTCAGGCCCTTAACCGACTGGATGGTGCCCACCCACACTGGGCAGGCCAATCTATTATACAGATTCTATCTATTCAAATGCTAATCTCCTCCAGAAACCCCTCAAAGACACAAGCAGAAATAATATTTAATCTGGGCAGCCCATGACCCACTCAAGTTGGCACATAAAATTAACTCTGTGTGTGTGTGTGTGTGTGTGTGTGTGTGTGTGTGTGTGTGTGTGTGTATGGAATTCTGGTGTTCAGCTTTTGGAAAAACTAAGAATTATGTAAAAATAACTAAAAATTGCCATTATTTGCACTTATTTTGTTAGACATCATAGTCGAACTTATTTTGTTAGAAATCAAGATCAAACTTTGCTTATTTAAGTAATTAGGAAGAAAGTCATACTGCTAAAAACTGGTTAGCAGCTAGCATACATTTGTTGTTGTTGTTGTTAATAAGAAGTAGAACAGGCTGGGCACAATGGCTCATGCCTATAATCCCAGCACTTTAGGAGGCTGAGGCAAGAGTATAGCTTGAGCCCAGGAGTTTGAGACCAGTCTGGGCAACATGGTGAAACCCTATCTCTACAAAAAATAGAAAAATTAGCTGAGTATGGTGGTGCACACCTGTAGTCCCAGCTACTTGTGAGGCTGAGGTGGGAGGATCACCTGAGCCCAGGAGGTCAAGGCTGCAGTGAGCTGTGATTGTGCCACTGCACTCCAGCCTGGGTGACAGAGTGAGATGCTGTCTCAAAAAAATAAATAAATAAATAAAAAAGAAGTAAAATATACCAAATATTTTATAAGATGAGGGTTGACTGCATTGAAAGAAAATATTTCATAATATGAGAAATATCTTATTGAATATTGCACACCACCCACAATAAATCATGTAACTTTTTAATCTGCTGGTTTTATTTAGTGTAAGTTGAAGTGTCAATGATTCTGGAAAATATTACAGTTATATTTAAAATAATGAGCATCACTAACCTGTACTGCTACAGCTGTTTGAAGGATGTTTCCTTCCCAGCTAAAAACATGTCTCAGGAAAAAGAACCCTTATGTTTTAGAAAATCATTCTGAAATATCTACAAATGAAATGATACAATGTCTGGGATTTGCTTCAAAATCATAAGGTAATGGTAAGAAACCGTGTACTTTACCTCTGTGATCATCTTTCCCTAACCCATAATCACTGTCTAATCATGAGAAAAACATTAGACAAATCCCAGCTGAGAGACATTGGCATTAAAACTATGGAAAGTCTGAGACGCTGTTACAAACCGGAAGAGTCTAAGGAGACATGACCACTAAGTGTAATGTGGCATCAGGATGAGATCTGGGAAGAGAAAAAGAACAGTAGGGAAAAACTGGTGAAATCTGAATAAAGTGTGCAATATTAGTTAATACTAACATACTAAAGTTGGTTCCTGAGTTGTAATAAATGTATTATAAGAGTGTAAGATATTCACAGTAAGGGAAAATAGGCAAGGTGTATTTGAAAATTCTATACTGTCTTTCACAACTTTTGGTAAATCCAAAGCTATTCTAAAATAATTTTTTAAAAAGAATCATGGATGGCCGGGCATGGTGGCTCACACCTGTAATCCCAGTACTTTGGGAGGATTGCCCGAACCCAGGAGTTCAAGACTGACCTGGGTGACATGAGGAAATCTTGTCTCTTCAAAAAATATAAAAATTAGCCAGGAATGGTGGTGCACATCGTGGGAGGCTGACGTGGGAGGATCGCCTGAGCCCAGGAGGTCATGGCTGCAGTGAGCCATGATTGTGTCACTGCATTCCAGCCTGGGTGACACAGCATGACCCTGTCTCAAAAAAAAAAACCAAAAAATAAGGCCCCAGTGTGGTGGCTCACACCTGTGATCCCAGCACTTTGGGAGGCCAAGGCAAGAAGATCGCTTGAGCCCAGGAGTTTGAGGCCAGCCTGGGCAACACAGCAAAACCCCATCTCTAAAAAAAATACAAAAATTAGCCAGGCGTGGTGGCATGCACCTACTTGGAAGGCTGAGGCAGGAGGATCACTTGATCCCAGGAAGTCAAGGCTTTAATGAGCCGTGATTGTGTCACTGCACTCCCGTCTGGGTGACACAGCAAGACCCTGTCTTTAAAAAAAAAAAAAAAAAAAATTTTAGACTTCCAGGTTTTCAGCATAAATCACATTGTACAGTTTAGGTACAATGAGCCATCATTATCAAGGGATAGTGTTATATCGATGTAGAGAATTATTTACCAGTCAAGTTCCCAATGCCAGCCAAAGGCCAATCTTGTGAACAGGCCTTTCTAAGGATAGCAATCAGGCCTGGGCACCAGTGCACACACATAGCATACAACTTTCTGGGGTGTGACAGAGATATTTCATAACTCATACCCTCCTCCTGTTGTGGAAGTTATCCCTACAAACCTCACTTACAGACCTCATCTACTATTCTGATTCAGAGATACATGTCTGAAGGAGGAAGGGAACACCTGTGAGATATGGAGAGCTGAGAAGAGGAAGCCTTGAGTTTCTCAATGAGCATAGCTGAAAATCAGCCCAGAGCTCTGCACTATCATTTTTGTTTTTTCCCTTCTGTACATGGGACTTTAGTTCTGAGAAATCTATCCTGAGGATAGAAAAGGAAGAGAAGGGAGAAGAAGAAAAATGAGAAAGAAAAGAGTGAGGCCTTTTGAGAGGATGGAGTAGAATCGGGTTAGCTCAATCGGGTTGTGAATATCCAGGAAGCACTGTTGAGTTCAAGCTTCCTAAAATATGTACAAGTGGTGATGTCCAGTAGGCAGGCAGACTCTGGAGCTGGTAAAGGGCTGTAGGACACAGAGCCTCAAGTGTTCATTTTCTTTTCTTTTCTTTTTGAGACAGAGTCTTGCTCTGTCGCCAAGGTTGGAGTGCAGTGGTGCGATTTTGGCTCACTGCAACCTCTACTTCCTGGGTTCAAGCAATTCTCTGCCTCAGCCTCCCGAGTAGCTGGGACTACAGGCACCCACCACCACGCCCGGCTAATTTCTGTATTTTTAGTAGAGATGGGGTTTCACCATATTGGCCAGGCTGGTCTGGAGCTCCTGACCTCAAGTGATCCACCCACCTTGGCCTCCCAAAGTTCTAGGATTACAGCATGAGCCACCGCGCCCGGCTGAGTGTTCGTTTTCGGTTTTTGGTTTTTTTTTTGAGAAGGAGTCTCACTCTATCACCCAGGCTGGAGTGCAGTGGCACGATCTCGGCTCACTACAAGCTCCGCCTCCCAAGTTCAGGTCATTCTCCTGCCTCAGCTTTCCGAGTAGCTGGTACCACAGGTGCCTGCCACCACGCCTGGCTAATTTTTTTGTATTTTTAGTAGAGACAGGGTTTCGCCCTGTTAACCAGGATGGTCTCGATCTCCTGACCTCGTGATCCGCCCATCTCGGCCTCCCAAAGTGCTGAGATTACAGGCGTGAGCCACCGCGCCCGGCCAAGTGTTCATTTTCAAATGAGGTAATACATATAATTACAGATACACAGCAACACACCAGCATTGAGCTTTTTTGTTAAACTCTGTAAATATCTTGTGAATAGTGTATTTGTACATATGTTAAAATAATTACTTGAGCTTCTGTCCATTCTGTTTGGCATTTTAAAATCTTTTCAGGCCGGGCGCGGTAGCTCATGCCTGTAATCCTAGCACTTTGGGAGGCCGAGGTGGGCGAATTGCCTGAGCTCAGGAGTTTGAGACCAGCCTGGGCAACATGGTGAAACCCCATCTCTACTAACATACAAAAACAAAAAAACAAAAACAAAAAAATTAGCCGGGCGTGGTGGTGTGCGCCTGTAGTCCCAGCTACTCAGGAGGCTGAGGCAGGAGAATTGCTTGAACCTGGGAGGCAGAGGTTGCAGTGATCCGAGATTGTGCCACTGCACTCCAGCCTAATGACAGAGCGAGACTGTCTCAAAAAAAAAAAAAAAAAAAAAAAAAGAAAGAAAGAAAGAAAAGAAAAAAAAGAAAAAGAAAAAATTTTTCAATAAGTTGGATTTGGTGGTGGCAGGAAATCCCAGCTACTCGGGAGGCGGATGCAGGCAGATTGCTGGAGACCAGGTGTGTTCAAGGTCAGCCTGCACAACATAGCAAGACCTCATCTCAAAAAAAGAAAAGGAAGAAAAAATATTTTTAATATGCAACAAGCCTCAAAAAATGGAAGTGGTCCCCGTTTCTCTTAATGTCTTGGAGGCCAAAAAAAGGTACTGGTTGGTGAAATACACATATAGATATCAGATAACGTCTGATATCATCAGTACCCAGACGTTAATTAACGCCAAGGGAGTGTAAGGAGTCGCCGAAGAGAGCGACTTTATGGGAAAAGAAGGCTCTGGAACCAGAACATTTAAAAGACTCACTGAAGGAGAGGGGCCTACAAAGGATGCTAACCAGGAATGGCCAAAGAGATGGCAGAAAAACCAAGTGAAATGGTTAGGGAAAGATGGGGGAAAAAAACATAAGGATAACTCAAGCCAATAGTGCATTTTAAGAAGGGTATTAAGGCCGGGCGCTGTGGCTCATGGCCGTAATCCCAGCGCTTTGGGAGGTCGAGGCAGGCAGATCACCTGAGGTCAGGAGTTCAAGAGCAGCCTGGCCAACATGGCAAAAACCCTGTCTCTACTAAAAATACAAAAATTGGCTGGGCATGGTAGCGGGCGCCTACAATCCCAGCTATTCAGGAGGCTGAGGCAGAAGAATCCCTTGGACCCGGGAGCTGGAGGTTGCAGTGACCCAAGATCGCGCCATTGTTCTCGAGCCTGAGCGACTGGGTGAGACTTCATCTGAAAAAAAAAAAAGAAAAGAAAAAGAAAAAAAAAGATTAATCAAAGTGTCAAATATTTCTTTCTTTCTTTCTTTCTTGAGACGGAGTCGCACTCTGTTGTCCAGGCTGGAGTGCAGTGGCATGATCTCGGCCCACTGCAACCTCCTACTCCCGAGTTCAAGTGATTCTCCTGCCTCGGCCACCCGGGTAGCTGGGATTACAGGCATGCACCACCATGCCCGACTAATTTTTGTATTTTTAGGAGGGACGGGGTTTCTCCATGTTGGCCAGGCTGGTCTCGAACTCCTGACCTCAGGTGATCCACACGCCTCGGCCTCCCAAAGTGCTAGGATTACAGGTTGTGAGCCACCGCGCCCGGCCAATGTCAAATATTTCGCTGATTTTCCTCGGTCAGCACCACCACAATAATTGTGCCACCTTACCCATGCAAGGTTTAGATATCTCTTTGACCCTTTTACAGGGTTTTGTACTGTGGTTTCCATTATTTCCTCCAACTAGACAGCAGAAGCGGGAGATTTGAATCTTACTCATTTTTCTCTTCCATAGAGTCTTACTCCGATCGTTCAATTAATATCAGTGGACTGATTTAAAGAACATTTGAAAAACCACTCGGACAAAACCCTCTGATTCGAACTTGTTCCAGCAGCCAAAAATACCCGCGGGCCACGTCTACACTGCGCAGGCGCAAAGGCAGATGGGCTTTTTCCAGAAGGGCTTTGCATTTGGCGCGAAATCCCTTTCCGTGGCCGGGGGCTCTTGGAGAAGCGCCGTTCATTGGTCAGGTTTGGCGCGAAATCTCCGGCTCTTGTGTCACGATTGGTTCCAGCCTTGCAGGTCGGAAGAGGGGGCGGGGCGGAAGCGGCGGCGGCGCGCGCAAAGCTGCAGCGTCTGGAAAGAAGCGACTTGTGGCGGTCGAGCGTGGCGTAGGCGAATCCTCGGCGCTAGGCAAATATGGACCTCGCGGCGGCAGCGGAACCGGGCGCCGGCAGTCAGCATCTGGAGGTCCGCGACGAGGTGGCCGAGAAGTGCCAGAAACTGTTCCTGGACTTCTTGGAGGAGTAAGTCGGCGAGCGCCCGGGGCCTCGCCCGCCTCCGGAGCCTGCGGTGTCTGGGCCGGGCGGTGCCGTGTGGGCGGCGGGTGTTCCGGAACCTGGGGGTCGCGCGTCCGGGAAGCGCCTCCCCGCCCGCCCCCCAACTTTAGGCTCCGAGCCCAGCAGCCGCGAGGAGTCTGGCACAGGCTGGGTTTTTCTGGACTAAAACCCATCTCGAGCCCTAAGACGTTCGTGCCGAGTGCTCAGCGCTTTGCTTCTGTCACTTGATGCTCACCACCCCGCGAGCCTGGTATTTGCACGGCCCCCGGTGACCGGCGCGGAAACCTGGGCTCGCTGAGTATATTAACTGGGCCGCTGGGTGCGGCCGGTTCGAGTGGGAGGCCGAAGTGCCATTGAATCCCGTCGGTGCCTTGCTGGGCCACCCAGCCAGGAGCCTGGTGCTGGGTGGGGGTGCGCAGGGCCCGGGCCACCCTCGCCTCCTGTGCTGATGAAAGTTTCTGCGTGAACTGTGGTTTGAAAGCTCCTGGGGGACGGAGCCCTGTCCTGTAGAGAGTAGCTCACCATATCCCTTCTTCTGGGTCCCTTGCTCCCCTTTCCCTCTGGCCTTCCTTTTCTTTCTCTACCCTTCTTTTTTTCTGTGCCTCTGGGCTCCTAGCTTCATAACCCCGACCTCCTCCCTCCCTGGCTTGCCTCACCCACCGGTTATTTTTCCTAGAGCAGATACACCACGGCCTCCAGGATGAAGGGTCAGCAGTTTGGAATGGCTTATGAAGTTCTTTTTTAGTAAAATATACATAACAAAGTTGACCATTTTAGCCATTTTTAAGTGTACAGTCCAGTGGCACTAAGTGCGTTCACCTCGTTGTGCAGCCGTCACCACTCTCCCATCTCCAAACTCTTTTTTTCTTTTTAGGCGTAATTTAGCCCTTTGTTGCCCAGGCTGGAGTGCAATGTCACCATCTCAGCTCACCGCAACCTCCGCCTCCCGGGTTCAAGCTATTCTCCTGCCTCAGCCTCCCTACTAGCTGGAATTACAGGGATGCGCCACCACGCCCGGCTAATTTGGTATTTTAGTAGAGATGGGGTTTCTCCATGTTGGTCAGGCTGGTCTTGAACTCCTGACCTCAGGTGATCCACCCGCCTGGGCTTCCCAAAGTGTTAGGATTACAGGCGTGAGCCACCGTGTCCGGCTCCAAACTCTTTTCATCTTCCAAACTGACATTCTGTGCCCATTAAACGCGAACTCTCCTCCGTTACCCTCTCCCTCAGCCACCGTCACCCACCACTCTGCTTTTCATTATGAGTTTGACCACTCTAGGTACCTCATATAAGTGGAAGCGTATAGTACTTGTCCTTTTGTGTCTGGCTTGTGTAGCATAATGTCTACAAGGTTCCTCTGCGAGGTAGCATGTGTCAGAATTTCCTTACTTTTGAAGGCTAAATAACATTGTACAGATTGAGTATCCCTTTTCTGAAACGCTTGGGACCAGAAGAGTTTGGGATCTTGGATTTTTTTTTCAGATTTGGAATATTTACATTATACTTAACCAATTGCATCCCTAATTTGAAATGCTCCAGTGAAAATCATCTCAGCACTCAAAAAGTTTCAGATTTTGGACCATTTCATATTTTAAATTTTCAGATGAGGGCTGCTCAACCTGTATATATACTGCATTTTGCTTATCCATTCGGTGGACACGGGTTCATTCCACCTTTTGGCTATTGTGAATAATGATGCTGTCTTATGAAATTTTGGTATACTTAAAACCATAATTTAATTTCCATTTCGCTACCTATGGCAATGTTATTGTCTGCCTGATAGTGCCTCCTTCAAAGCCCAGCTAAAAACTCACACCTTTGTGAAACCTTGTACACCTTTTTGAGAGGCACTAATCCTTTCTTCCTTAGGCTCCCAGGGTGCTGTTTTTCATTATCTCCGGCAGTGTAACACGTTTACCTCTCAGCTACTTAGTCTGGAATTCAAATTCCATCCTCAACCCCACCTACCCACCACATCACATTACAAAGGTTCTTCAATAAATGTTTCATTTCAACAAATAATCTAAGTGCCTTGACTTTGCAGCTAGATGATAATGATGAGACAAATAATCTCTGTACTTTGTTTAAAGAAATGCCAACTCCCTGTCACAAAATAAACTTTAATTCACCATTGCTTGTGGAATAAAGTTCAAATTCTTCACCACTCCTCTTTCCTGTTTGTCTTACAAAAACACCCCAGTCATCACCCACACTTCTCCCCTACCTTCTCTGACTTAATCACATACTTGCAATCATCTATAGTCAGTCACTCCACCACCTGTTTTCATTTGAAATTTTTAACTCTTTCAGAAGCTGAATTCCAACGCCACCTTTTATATGTATGACTCTTGTAGATGTTCTGTTAGGCAGAATTAGTTTCTATTACCCTAGCACATTTCTTGTTCTTCTCATTAACAGGAACATCTTTCTTGTCTGTCTTCATTGTTTACATGTCTAACTCCCTAGACACAGACAAAGTGTTAGTTAACCGTAGGGCAGGAACAACACTGCCGTTTTCAGCCTCAGGTACCTCTGTTATAGGGCTTTGCACGTAGTTGTTTAACAAATATTTTAAGGAGTCAGAACATGCTGTATTTGGAGGAGAAATTGATTTTTTTCTTAAAGCGAATCTGCATATTATGTTTAAAGGAACAAATAAATTTGTATGATATCCTGCTTGGGCTTTAGAAGCAAAAATACCAGCAGCTTTATTTAGTGTGCATGTTTCACTGTCTTGGGCAGTGAAACACCTCATTTCCATGTATTCTTATTTCTATTCTGCTTCTTAAATCCCTGACTGATTTGTTAGTTTGCAAATTCCCTACAGAAATGGAATCATTGGGTTTGAGACTGAATTTCTTGATTTAACATTTTCCAATCTTAATTATACATGACAATAATAAAAGAAGAGTTAGTTGTTTTGTTGGGTTTTTTTGTTAGTTGCAGTTAAACCTCACAATCATGGTGGAAGGCAAGGAGGAGCAAGTCACTGATGTCTTACGTGGATGGCATCAGGCAAAGAGAGCTTGTGCAGAGGAACTCCTCTTTTTAAAACCCATCAGATCTCGTGAGACTTACTATCAGAGAACAGCAGGGGAAAGGCTTGTCCCCATGATTCAATTAACTCCCACCAGGTCCCTCCCACAACATGTGGAAATTCAAGTCGAGATTTAGGTGGGGACATAGCCAAACCATATCAGAAGGGACGAGTAACTTGCCCCAAGTTACAGAAGTGCCAAACATGGGCCTGTCTGAGCTTAGTTGTTGGACTTTAACTAATATTCTGAATTATCATTCAGGTTCTTTGTACTGCCTGTGTCCTTAATCTAGTTGACTCGAATGTACCTGCAGGTTTCAGAGCAGCGATGGAGAAATTAAATACTTGCAATTAGCAGAGGAACTGATTCGTCCTGAGAGAAACACATTGGTTGTGAGTTTTGTGGACCTGGAACAATTTAACCAGCAACTTTCCACCACCATTCAAGAGGAGTTCTATAGGTATGGGCATATTAATCTTCTTTACTTTGAATAGGGGTTGAAATCCGGGAAGCCAGCTCTTCTTGGACTGTAAGTGTTCACTCGTGTAGCAGAAGGGCAGCTTTCACAGTTATTTCCCACTGAGAAGAGGCGCTTTGATACTGCCAGTGGTCATTTTAGTACTGCTCTGAACTTCATGTAGGCCTTTGTAGAGCCGAACTTTTTTTTGTTGTTGTTGGTTTTGTTTTGTTTTTTTTTTTTTTTGAGACGGAGTCTTGCTCTGTCACACCCAGGCTGAAATGCAGTGGCGCGATCTTGGCTCACTGCAACCTCTGCTTCCTGGGTTCAAGTGATTCTTCTGCCTCAGCCTCCCGAGTAGCTGGGATTACAGGCACCCGCCATCACTCCTGGCTAATTATTTACATTTTTTAGTAGAGACAGGGTGTCACCATGTTGGTCAGGCTGGTCTCCAACTCCTGACTTCAGGTGATCCGCCTGCCTCAGCCTCCCAAAGTGCTGGGATTACAGGTGTAAGCCACCGCGCCCAGCCAGAGCTGAACTTTTTTTTTTCAAATACAAATGTTGAAAATCTTTGCTTTCTATATAGTTTTCCCAAGAGGGAAACTGTACTTACTTACTTTTGTGTCATTCCATTGATCCTTTTTCCCCACAGGAATAGGTGTTTGTGTGGGTCCTTTTCTTGTACTGGGGATATCTTTACAGCATTGACGTTGTTGTACTTCTTGTTCCCTTAAAGTTTAATGTTGTTTTCGCTTATAAAAGTAATAGGTATATATTGTAGAAAATAGAGAAAAGTAAGGAGAATTAAATTGCTTATACACTTGTAATCCGCCACCGTCATTAGCAGGTCTGCTACAACAAAGTTCCAGGAGCCTTCCAAGTCTGCAAGTGCAGAGTCTTGTAAGGGTCTTCTGTCACATTTTGTCTTTGTGTGTGTACTGTGTATGAAATTACTCAAATTCATATAAAATTTCCTAAAATCATACTAATAGCTCCAATTGTGGTTTTTTGGTAGAAATACTGTGGTTAGACATTATATTTAATAGAAGGCTTTTATTTTGTTTTGACTTGTTATATACAGCAAGAAACATCTTTGCACACAAGACTTTCTTTATATTAGGATTAGATGAATGTGACAATCTATAGAAATAGAATCAGGTTAAAATAAATTGTGGACAGTTGTGAAAGATAAATGAAAACCCAGGGATAAGGAGGCACAGTCTTGTTCATTTCTTGTTAGATTAGGAGATGGTGGATTTGTCTGTGTTTCTAGTCATAGCTGATGATCAAGAATAATTGGAGGGGTAAGTAAGCAACAGGATTTATTATGAAAGCCTGCAGCAGTAGAAGTTATAGCACTGACAAATGAGGGAGAGGTAGACAATCAAGCCTGGTGGTAGAAGCAGCTGTGCCATGCCTCGTGCACAAGCCAGGCAGCAGTTCTCTTTCCTGAGAGTAGCGCCTTTTTTAGAGGGCTTTCAGACCCCACTTCTTAAACAAACTAAGCTGGAGTAGGTATTAGAAACTTACATCAAAAGGACATGCATACTTCACTCTCACCAGTCAAATGGAGCATTTTTGCCAATTCGTTCTCACATTAGTGCACAAATACTTCTCCTGTCCTCATCCATTTCTTATCAAACCAGCCAGATGTGGCTCACACCTGTAATCCTAACACTTTGGGAGGCTGAGGTGCATAGATCACTTGAGCTCAGGAGTTTGAGACCAGCCTGGACAACATGGTGAAATCCCATTTCTACAAAAAAACCCACAAAAATTAGCTGGGCATGGTGGTGCATGCCTGTAGTGCCAGCTACTCAGCAAGCTGAGATGGGAGGATCACCTGAGCCTAGGTAGATTGAGGCTGCAGTGAGCTGTGATCGTGCCACTGCACTCCAGTCTGGGTGACAGAGAGAGACTTTGTCTCAGAATGAAACCAAAGAAATAGACTGACTTGACACCTGACTTACTAAGTCATAAACAGCCCACAGAAAATTCACAGTATTGAGCATAATATTGACAAGATGATTGTTCAGCTAGTCATCTTGGACAGAGGAATGGCCAACAGTGTGGGTGCTATATGATTATTTATGTGCTGTATGATAATCAGGTATGGTGTGACATTTTATATTTAGTGTTTCGGTGGGATAGGAGAGAACTGAAAGAGGGTCCTAAACCTAGACTAGATAATAGAAGTGTCCTGCACAGTTAAGTTCTAAGGCTTAGTTGTAACCAGATGAAATTCCTTAATCTCGGCTGTTGGTAGGTATGTAAAGGGAAGGAGGCCTTGGTAAACCTCTAAGGTATCAGTTGACTTTTTTGTTTTTCAGAGTTTACCCTTACCTGTGTCGGGCCTTGAAAACATTCGTCAAAGACCGTAAAGAGATCCCTCTTGCCAAGGATTTTTATATTGCATTCCAAGACCTGCCTACCAGACACAAGTAAGAAACCCTTCTCTGGAAAAAAAGGGATTCACCAAATGGTATAGGTACCACTTAGCTGGTAGTCAGAAAACCTGAGAGGTTGCCTTGATCTGCTATTAGCTGACTATTTAACATTATACAAATCACTTTTACCTCCCTGAGCCTCAGTTTCCTTGTCTGTGAAGTCTTTTGGCTTAGGTTTTCTACCTAAATCATGCAAAAAGTAGGTTTGTTGCTGTAAAATTACTTTTTCATAATTGATAATCACAATAATTATAAAACAAGTACTTACAAAATTGATGCTGTAAAATACCAGGAAGAAAAAATAGTGGTTTGCATTCAGATTTTGTAGAAGGTTGACTTTTGTAGGAGTTATACCCAGTTATCCAGAAAGTTTAGTTTTGGAGAAATGTATTTTCCTATGGAGATAGGATTAGATGTAAAGGGAGTGAAGCAAATTTTTAGGATTATTACATTTGAGGGCACCTTTTAGGGAGATTTGGGAGAAAATTGATCAAGGGAGAAAATATAAAATTCTAGAAATTCCTGAATCTCTGGAAATTTTTGTCGGTTTAAATGCATAATTTTCAAACACCCCTTTGGCAGTTATTTTAAGAATAAATTTACTGGATAAAATTGAAGTGATATTTTGAAAAGTTAAACTACTGAAATTACTTTATAAAATTACTTAAGTATTTCACATAAAATGGGTTTGTAAAGGAAGTGTTTCTGAACTTTGAGTACAAAATTTTTTCTCATGATAGGATTATTATGTGACACATGCTTTTTTTAGAAATTGCAGGTAAGCAAAAAAGCATATAAAACAAGAACAGGATCATTCTGTTTTTTTTTTTTCTGAGACAGAGTCTTGCTCTGTCACCCAGGCTGGAGTGCAGTGGCACGATCTTGGCTCACTGCACCCTCCGCCTCCCAGGTTCAAAATTCTCCTGCCTCGGCCCCCCGAGTAGCTGGGATTACAGGCACCTGCCACCTCGACTGGCTAGTTTTTGTATTTTTAGTAGAGATGGGGTTTCACCATGTTGGCCAGGATGGTCTTGATCTCTTGACCTCATGATCCGCCCGCCTTGGTCTCCCGAAGTGCTGGGATTACAAGCGGCTCA
Organism: Pongo pygmaeus; assembly: GCF_028885625.2. NCBI lineage: Eukaryota > Metazoa > Chordata > Mammalia > Primates > Hominidae > Pongo > Pongo pygmaeus. The sequence goes on along the minus strand of NC_072384.2, from coordinate 35,162,535 downwards.
GCCCGTTCTGTTTTATAATTTTAATTTTCATTTTTTTGGCATCCTTTAGTTTATTCATTTATATATTTTGTTCTGGATACATATACATCATATAATTTAGGAATGGGCACGTTGACTAAATTATTCTTATAGGAAAGTCCAAAGAATCCCTTGTCTCTTGAATTTTTTTTTAAAACATAAATTATCTTTGAATACCCTCTCACTAAAATGGAAAGATTCTTAGTTAAGATATGAATGTTTACTAATGGGACATTTGTCTTTAAACAGGATTCGAGAGCTCACCTCATCCAGAATTGGTTTGCTCACTCGCATCAGTGGGCAGGTGGTGCGGACTCACCCAGTTCACCCAGAGCTTGTGAGTGGAACTTTTCTGTGCTTGGACTGTCAGACAGTGATCAGGGATGTAGAACAGCAGTTCAAATACACACAGCCAAACATCTGCCGAAATCCAGTTTGTGCCAACAGGAGGAGATTCTTACTGGATACAAATAAATCAAGATTTGTTGATTTTCAAAAGGTATTTATTTAACATCTGTTTAGATCAGAGTCCATCTATGATAATAATTCACTTCTAGGCCCTTGCAATAGCTTATTTAGATAATGTTCAACTCAATTTTTATATAAGTTAAGCATCATCAAAATGACTACAAAGTTAAGCCCAAAACTGTTCATGTAAATTGTAATTGTTAGTATATACATTTGTTTTAACTTTCAATAACTTGGAAGTTCCTTAAGACTGACAAGATGTATTTGTCAAAGAATAAATGGTAACTAGGTGGTGGTGGTTGTTATTATGAACTGGAGTTAAGAAAACTTAAAGAAATAGCAACTTGTTAGTGTAAGATTTCCATTTGCTGCATAGAAAGGAAAGCATGAATAGGACAGGCTAGCTTGGAAGCAATGAGGAGTATCATGATTGAAGTAAAGGAGCCAAATTGGAGATCATCTGAGAGATGATTTGATGTGAGACCTGGAGGTACTTGGATCCCTAAATCTTAGGCCGAGGAGTTTGAGCCTATCTTAATAAGCAGTGGGAATATAGTGGGAAGGTAGTTTGTGTGTGTGGGTGTGTGTTTGTTTTGTTTTTTTGTTTTTTTGAGACAGAGTCTCTCTCTGTCACCCAGGCTGGAGTGCAGTGGCGTGATTTCCACTCACTGCAAGCTCCGCCTCCCGGGTTCGCGCCAGTCTCCTGCCTCAGCCTCCTGAGTACCTGGGACTACAGGTGCCCACCACCATGCCCGGCTAATTTTTTGTATTTTTAGTAGAGACGGGGTTTCACCGT